>NC_071980.1:26249956-26622933 GCF_026283585.1 Hylaeus volcanicus
AGTGTTGAATGGCGAATCTATAATGATTGAATACCAATTGTTGAGTGCTAAATACCGAACACCAAGAACCGAGTACCGAATATCAAGTATCCGATAAATCGTTTGGAAGACCTACAGGTTACTCCTCCAATTACTACGAACGATTTCTGTTCGCAGGGGGAATCACACGCGCCAATCCTATTAACAGCATCAGAAGCCAACAATCAGGTCCACCCTGTTGAATCGCCACTTTCCATACGACTGGTCGATGGACCAACGCCGTTCGAAGGTCGATTAGAACTATTCCATCGAAACGAGTGGCGTGCCGTTTGCACCAACTCACGAAAGTAGGTATTTACTTCTTCCCTCGGCGCGTGGAAAATTTATAGTGACTCGGGATCGAAAGAGATTGATAACCATAGAGTTAGAGGCTGCACTTTACGATCGATACTTTTGAATTAATTAAATTGCACGAGAGTGGAATTTACATTCGACCAATGTCGTGCACGTGTAATGTTATAATGTTATTGTTTTGTTGGTACTTGTCAATTTCTAAAACGATTTCGATATAATTAAGCAAAACTACAGAAACTTAGACCTTTCGCTCGTAATGATTCAGGTTGATCTAGCCCTGGTCTAAAGACGTCTGAAAACACTTAATCTGGCTACTTAGTATTAAACTATTAAGCATATTACATTACTCCAATGCCTCGAGAGGCTAACGACTGCAAGCTTAACTCTTCTAATTCATTAACGTCGTGCACAGCTGGACACGAGCCGATTTAGAGACAGCATGCAGACAGCTTGGTTTCCAAGGCGGACGATGGTCGTCGTGGATAGACAGACAATGGCCCGCGAAACCACGATTATTATACGAGCAACCAGGATGTAGAGGCACCGAGTCCTCTTTGACCAACTGCGAGAGGTGGTCGGATAGACAACTCGGAGGTGGCGTTTGCGGTAACTTTTTTTTTTATTAATTTCGAACGAGTGAATGCTATCGAAAACTATTTTTAGTGGGAAATTAATTTTTACTCCCACGATTTTAGACTATCATCCTGATCTCGGTATCGCCTGTTTACCTCGCCACGACGGGGCAACGAAGGCCATTAAACATTGGAGAGGAATTCGCTTCGAGGATGCTCTGTACGATCGACCACTGATCCAAGAAAATACTATTTATATACGAAAATCGAAGTCGATACTACGAAACGTAGTAATAGAGTAAGCATATCCTATCGAATATTCAACTTTAGTCTAGTCTTACTCTAGTTTCAGTAACTGGCATCGGTGGACAGCTTTTAGTAATATTGTCTCTCCCTAATAGACACGCAGGAACAGGCAGAGAGTATAACGTTACGGCTGCTATCGACGTGGAAGGCGTTCCACCGCAAATGGAATCGATTTCGGTTCTCCATGCTGCCTCCACAGGGATTATTGTGACCATACCCAACGCTCCTGTCATAATAAACAATTGTACCATCCAAAACAACAGAGGTAACTTTGATAGGAATATTCTATAGAATCTTTTTCCTTGATTCTTTTATTTTTCCTGAACTTTGCCCTGCTACCTCAGTCACTGTTATAATTATGGCACAAACTCTGAGTTCTTCGTAGACAGTACAAGTTATACAATTATTCGTTTGCAGGGTACGGGATTTATGTGAACAGCTCGTCAGGAATGGCACACGTTAACGACTGTTCCATATTGGATAACGGAGCCGATGGGATAAAGTACGTTCACTTCGACGAACGACCAGACGACAAATTAGATAGAACAGAGGTCTTCGATTTATGCACATTTCCAACGACTGCTAGTCAAATATTCCCCCTTATCATATCCATGGAGCAGAGCAAATACGCGCCCAACACGAAGCGCTGTCCACAAGTAAACACTGTTAAAATTAAATTTAAAACCTCCCACGTTTTGGTACATGCTGCTGCATTGTAAGTACGATTGTAATAAATGTACACGTTTCAGCACATATTCACGAGATCTGGACACGTATTGACGATACACTTTCTACAAATGAAGACAGACAGAAACAACAGTGCCACGATAGAAGTATACGACGGTATGAGCGTTGGGGAGAAGTTATTAGCCAAAGTGAAAATAAAAAATGGAGCGTTGCCCCAAAGCGTGACGACGACTCGACAGAATTTGTTCGTGAAATTCATCGCTGAACCGCGCACCAACACTATCGTTTTCGTGCGATTGACTTCGGGCTACAGTAAGTCTCCGAGAAAATGGATGGTGTACATATTTTCTTACATATGAAAAAGAAACATTTCTCTAAACGTTTCTCAACACTTTATCGACTCTATTAATAGGCCTTTTGCTAAGATAACTTTGTTATCTATTATTGAGATAACATTTGATACCGCTAAATATTTAATACTCCAATCATTGTATGAAATAATATGTAAATATTAATCGAAGAAACGATTCTAATAGATATAAAATAAAGATCGAATAGAACTAACATTGTCAACATGAAAAATACTATTGAATTTAATTGTATGGCCCATCGCTACCAGCGAGTAAATTGTTAAACACACACATTGTTGCCTTTCAGAGAAAACCTACGATCTCAACGTGACCGGTAGCACAATAGCTGGCAATAACGGAAGAGGAATCGCGGTGGAGAAACTGCGATCGGCCCTGCACGTTCAGGAGACTTCTGTGTCCAGCAACAAGCACGTGGCTGGCGTACACGTGTTGGGCGGCGCCGCGGATGTAAATATCACGGGCAGCCGTATATCTTTCAACACGGGAGACGGAGTTAATATCACCCACACAGGAGGAAACCGTAACGTGTCCCGAACGAGCATTTCCTCCAATCAGGGGTACGGATTCGCGGTGTGGTTGAACGACAGCGCGTCCACCGAATACGTGTACTTCAATCAGGCCACCGTGGTCGAGTATTCGCAAATTTTCAGAAACAAGGATGCTGGTGTTCTTGTGAGTATCGAGAAGATCGTCAATGATTACTTCACCTCACAAAGAAAGTAATGACCGTCGCTACATTTAAAATTAGTCCCTTTCTCTGAAGACGATCAATTATAAGCAATGTCATCAACCTCGAAATTAAAGGTTTCAGTGCTTAAGTAACCATCACTTCACTTTAATTCTCTAATTGTTTGATCGGTATATTTTGATCAGCGTGCAACGTTCCCCTAACGATTTACATTGACTGCAGGTTGGCAACGCAACCGGCAATTCCTACGTGAACGTGACGGGTAATTGGTTCAATAGCAGCGCCGAGACAGCGTTACAAGTGGAGTCCAGTTGGAGGCAGAATGAAGGGCTGTTGAGGCTCCAAATTGGTCACAATTCCTTCGTCCAGAACGCTAAATTCGGGATCAAGCTGAGCCCTGCACTCAACATGGAGGCGGTTATCGAGTACAACAATTTCAGAGAACAGTCCAGTGGCTGTATATTGATAAAAAATCCTCTCTACGAGGAGTTCAACATTCTTCCCGTGGATATCATTGTTCGGCACAACGAGTTCTACGGAAATCGCGGCGTCTTTGTAGTCAGTATCGGGCTCTCGCCGTACAGCGACGCGCAGAAGTTATTGTTCACGAGAAACTTCCTGCGAGACAATCGCGTTCGCGAGTTGTTCGACGATGGGAACACGATGAGATCGAGATTGATACCGCGTTCCAGAGTGGCAGCGGTCGTCGTCGTTTCCTCGAGCAACGTGGTGGTTTTTCGCAATATTCTGAACAATCCCGAGTCATCGTACGAGATTGGGTCTCACTTGGAAGATCAGAGCAAAATTATTAACTGCACTTATAATTGGCTTGGATTCCCAGAGGAGAACAAAATATTTGAACGACTGTTTCACAGGTGTGCCACTTATCGATGGTTCCATATTCTTGGCGCGAAAGTGGATCCAAGTATTTAAAATGCTTGGATTAATCTATGCGCCAAGACATTTTATTTTAACACTTTATTTACCGAGATCCTATTTAGAGGCTTTTTAATTCCAGTGTCTACCTTCTGGTATTTGTTGTGTTGTTGACTGTCTACTTACAATGTTCAAATTTTTGTAACAAACTTGGCTTTGGGTGTACCTAGTAACACTACGCAGGAATTGATGTCAGCCTAGATTACTATATGTTAATGTAGACAAAATTTGTCTGCATTGCAGACTATTTCTAAATAGGCCGGTAGATGAAGCGTTAATACGAACCAGAACGAATAGCTGACAAGTTGTTACGTTTCAGAAAGGACAGGTACAACCTGGCTAAAATCGAGTACCTCCCGTATTTGCTGCACAACAGCAATCCAGGAGCCACCACGATCATTTCGAATCCAACGTTCGTGCCGCAATTCGTTACACCCGGTACAAATTTCGTAGGTGGCGAAGTCGATGGTCTGGAGTCACTCAAAGCTGGAGAGTACATCGTCGAGCGCGATATCAACGTACGACCGAGTGGTAAATTAATTCTACACCCTGGTGTCACGTTACGTTTCCCCCTGGCTGTGGGGATGATGGTCGCTGGCAGGCTCGATGCTCGTGGCAAACGACCTAGCGATATTTTGTTCACCTTGAAGGAGGAAATTGTCATGGATACTGACAACGAAACTCTGACGGATGAAGGACTTGGTCAAATTAACGAAATGGAGTCGTCTGTGAGGCTTCTTGGGGGAAAGACCAATCTCGAGGGAAGATTACAGGTACTAACTGAAGATAAAGTGCGGCAGGACCTCGTTTATAAGAACACAAGCATGCTTAGTTTCCGATATACGAACTTGTAGTAGAGTCTAGTATTATTTAGCCACTTATAGCTGAGCTTAGTAAACTCTAGCCCTTAGTAGCTGAGCCTAGTAGTCTCTAGCTCCAGTATCACATTACGTACAAGTACAACACTACTACTCTTACTGTAATCAACAGGTAAAAGTAGGTGAAAAATGGGGAACAGTTTGTAATTATGGCTGGACAATCCGCGACGCAGCCCTAGTGTGTCACCAATTAGGCCTGACCCTGGACCCTGACAATTGGCTCATGGAACGCTCTCAGATTCCAAACGCGGGTATCAACGAGGACATCGTCCTGAGCAATGTCAGATGCACCGAGGATGACAACGACATATCGAAGTGTCGAGCAGAGACGGAACAGAGCTTCGAGAATTCTTGTACTCACGAGAACGATGTGGGCGTCAGGTGTTCGGAAGCCGCTTGGGCAGGCCTTCGATTGGGGCCATTGGCTCAGAGGAGCGACCTCCAATTCGTCACTATCGAAAAAGCAGGGTTGCTCGATTATGCCACGAATTCGTTCAAGCCAGGTATTTCAGATGAAACGGTTAACACGCGTAGGTCGATGCATTTAAGGGAGACCACTCGAATAACTCACAATATTTCAAATCTTTCCAGCCTTGCAAATCGATTTCGCACGACACTCCCTGGACAGTGTTCGAGTCATCGACAATCTTCAAGATGGTTTAGGAGTACTCTACTCGGATATATATTCTGCTGACGCAGTGAACACCGTCAGAAACAGCGACTTCTCCCAGAACGGCGGCAGCGGTATCAGTTTCAAGCAGTTGGGGATGCAAATCATTAATTCTAGAATCGAGTATAACAAGGTTGCTGGGATTAGACACAACCCTACTTTATCCGCAGTCCAGCAAAGAGAATTCGCGGGCTGGTTTCACCGTGTACCAGACGCGATCGAATCTTCCTACGATCCGATAGTCATACCCACCTACACAACGGAAATTGAACTTTCCGACGGGGAAACTAAGTATATAACAACGGCCAAAGTCAACGGCGAGTCAATCCATCAACGCCTCAACATCGTAGTAAGCGCGTACAAGAATTGTTATTGATACGAAGCAGTTACTGTTTATGAAAATAAATGAGTAATCAACCGAATTTGATCAATTCCACAGTGCAGACCAGGATACGTGATCGGTATTCAGCTTCTGAATCCCATCGAGAATCGCAGCACGGAGCAAATCATCGTGTACGACTCGCAGTACGGTGATCCTAATCGAGATGTTTGGCACGTGAGACGCGATTTGGCCGTCTTTCCTGTGACATCCAGCTCATTTGCTGTGATCCTGGAGTACGACAGTGGCGTGAAGGCTCTTGGTGGCGCTGTTATGGTTATTACAGCTCTACGAGCCCCCATACAGGTGTGTATGCAAAACGAAAAAGGATAAAACACTTGTATCAGCCAGTCAACTCGATTTCACTTCTAAACTACATTTTCAGGATGTACGAAACAAGATTGTAAGAGGACCGATTCCAACCTTGCTAGTCACAAAGTCCAAGATCAAGAACAATAAAAGGGGTATACTAGCATCCTTCTACAACAGATACTTGGACGAGATAGGTGACCATTTTCTGCGAAAAGCAAACGAGACCATACAGCTGATCACCTGCGAGGTGTCCCACAATCAGGAAGAAGCGATTTACGTGCACTCGCCCCATTGGAATATTTTTCAGACGAACCTATCCGAAATCGCCATTCACATCAACGACAGCCTGATCACGGACAATGGGAATGGGATATACCAGTTCAGTCGCGATGCTAGGCACTCAAATAATCTCTTTCACTGGATTATGCAAGACAGCACCGTAGAAAGGAATCGAAGAGGTGGTTTCGAAGTGGCGTTGCCAGAGGTCTGGCAGTACAACGAGAATTTCACGCACACCTTGTTCTTTGGTAACAACACTTGGCGCAACAACGAGCTATTTGGTTTCATAGTAGACGGCCATTACGCTACCCTAAACGTTTCTCACAATCGATTCGAAGGGAACAGATGTAAGACTGGTTTGATATCTGTCCGCGGAATGGAAAAGAAAATGCGAATCGACAATAATCGCATTTCGAGCAACACTGGTGTCTACATGGTAGAGTTCAAGGCAGACAGCCAGTCGGAGATTTTAGGAGACGTCGATGCTCGTTTCTTCAATAACGAGATCAAACGGAATAGCTACGATCTAGCTGGCATGGGTCCACGTCGCACGGATGATAGTCCGAGTTACGTGGTGGGCTTCCATGGCATCCAAAAAGTGCGGATAAATAGAAATTTATTTGGTGATAATTCTTTGGACTATGAACTGCTGGCTGGTATAAGGACTGCAAAGATCAATAATGAGGTTGACGTGACTGAGAACTGGTGGGGAACCCCTGAGGACATTGAGATAAGGTGAGTGTTGATTTCTTCAACATTTTTCAAAATTGTTGCTTCTAATTGGGGGGAAAGACATTTGATCAAATCTGAATGAGCCAGAACTTTGGTTCTTCAGAGGTGAATGCTTAATGTCAGGTTTAAGAATGATGTAAAATGCATCGTGGTAGAGCATGGACCTCATTCATGATTTCTTTAAATAGTCTCAGATCCTATAGTTGAAGAGTTCCTCAAATTCTTCATGAATGCTAAATGTCAAGTGATGATAGGCAAAATATCGTATCCATACGATATCGAGAGAAATATGCACCTTCCAGTTTGGTTTACATCCCCATCTCCTTTCAGACGAAGGATCTTCGACTTCGACGACTGGAACGACCACGCGGTGGCTCGTTATCGACCTTTCTTGACAAACGACGCCTTCGATTCATCTGTTTCCGCGTCTTGGCAGATCGTAAGAGAAGTAGACTTGGACAACTTGGGCGGACGTATCGTGGAGAATTTATCTATACACGCCAGGGATAAACCCTACGTGGTACGATCGGATATCACCGTGATGCCAGAGTCCACGTTGCATATTTATCCAGACGTTGTCATGGAGTTTGCTCCCAACGTCGGTATCCTTGTTCTTGGTACGTTGAAAGCCGTGGGTGCACCTGGTCATGAGATTATAATGAAGCCAATGGAACGTAGCGATATAAACGATTCAGTCATCGTGAAACCTACTAGAAACTCTGGAAATGTTGTCTCAATGTCGGAGGAAACGATTCGTCTTTGCAAGGATGGACGGTGTTCTTCCTTGCACAATGAAGGTAGACTACTTTAATCTGGTCTCATATATGCATGCACATTTACACAGTATTCACATCCCTGTGTCGTTACAGGTTTCCTGGAATTCTTCAATAAAACAACCTTACAATGGATACCCCTCTGCGATACCAGATTTACTGAGAGGAATGCTCAAGTGGCCTGTCGTCAATTGGGCCACGACACGCTCAACGTCTTCGTATCGTACGATCGTAGATACGAATTGCATCCTGGTTCTCTGATACGAGTTTGGTCTTGGCCTGAACCATTACAGGTATTACAAGTTAGAAAGAATTGGGGTTGCCAGTGAAGACTCGATGCGTTGAACCAAAAATGATTTCTCATAGAGTGTAGGAGAAACCTATATTGTCGTATTCTTATTTCTTGTATTGTGTATTGCTGAATCCTTATTTCTTGTTACTCTACCATTCTGTAAGCTGCACTCTAATCTTCACAAAGTAACGTAGCATAGAACGTCGGAGAACCTCATACAATAATATATTTCAGTGCACTGGGAGAGAAGAGAAATTAGAAGACTGCCAGATTCGATTAAACGGTCAACTGTACGGTCACCGACACGAATGTCCATGGGACAGCCAATTTGTCTTCATCAGTTGTGGAAAACGGAATCTGGACGATGCACATGATTACTGGGGTGGCATACGCATCGCCAATGGCGAGTTCGAACATCATTTGTACGAGCATCGCATCCACGACGTGGTTACTCACGAGACAGTGAGACGAGTCGAATCAGTTTTGAGATATATCAACATAACTGGTGCTGGAATTCTACATTTCGAGAAGTCAGCTGCTCTGCAGACAATTATGAAATCACCGGCGATAATGCAGGTGAACATAATTCGCAGCGCCTATCACGGTATCAATGTGATATCACCTACTCACACGGTTAGTATCAGGCAAGCAGAAAAGGTCAGAGACCAAAAAATGAAAATTTAACCCTTTGCACTCGAGGATTTTTTTCTGGTATCTACCAGCAACTCGAGATATGTTTCTTAGCATTCTATTGCCATGAATTCTAAGCTATCTAGATTTGAGAATAAGGTCACCTTTACCTCGCCGACAATCATTTTATTGACACTTCGAGCTCCAAAGAAATCAAACCTAAAGAAACATTAGGTATCGTATATTTGCTGCGTGAAACCTAATGGTGACTGAGAATCTCTCGAGTGCAAAGGGTTAAATTTCGTTTGAATTTAAATTTTATTTTTTGGGGGAACTATTGGAGACTGTACACCTTCTTTACTAACTAGCTCATTAATTCGACAGGTTGAATTACTATTCAATACCGTCGATAACGTACTTGGAAACGGTGTCAACATACTCTCGATAACGGGCGAAGGACGCGAAGCTGAAGAAAGTTCATTCACACCAATTAAAGACCTCAGTATCCCTTATCATCTGTTCAGTATGATCGATATATGTGATACCACTAAAGAGATCACGCTCGAGGAACGAGTGATCGTGTACTACAAGTATGACAATCACCCTGTAAGCTGCGTTAAAATCTTTCGCAGCGCCTACAGGGCCAAACCCTTTGGATTTAGGTTTGTACTGTCTAAAAACGAAGAAAGAATCTATCCAATACGATTCCGAATTAACTTATGAATACGTAAACACCAAAAGTACGTTCAACAAAAAGTTAAGATGACTTCGACATATTCCAGGCTCCTACAGTTCAATCTTTTCAACTCTACTGGAAAGCTTGGTCGCGTCGACAGTATTACTTTATACGATGGAGACATTTACAACGTCACTGCCAAGAGTATAGGCCACCTGGAAGCTGATAGTCCCGACGAGAAGAAGCTTTTCAAAACCCAGGGCCCTAGCCTCAGTATAAAACTGTTCGCTAATGGTGCAAGCAACGTGCACGGGTTTATCGCAGAAGTAATTACCCTGCCAATCTCCGCCATTGGATTTAGTAAGTATTACATAAGGATCATTCAGACAGATCGGTTTATTCACGTCTCGATTTTCCTCTTCAGATCGCGACGTCCAACACAACGTTTCTTATTCTGTTATATCGAATTGCCGCGAGGGAGCGATAAAATACGCAAGTGCTGGCGAAGTAAACGCAATAATGACCCTGGAACGTAATCAGTTCACGAACAATTGCGAGAAGCTTTACGGTAATTTCTCGACTTGCAAATCTGCGCTATGGCTGGACGTTCAAAATACGCAGTCCTTATACTTCAGAGTGAGTGGCCTTACATTTAAGAATTTAAAAAATCTAATTTAGAATCAGATGCGAGATATTTATTGAGATCTTTGTAATTGCGTTATTCGAAATATTTTAGAACAATCTAGTTCAGAAGAATCAAGGTGGACTTTCGATCCGAGCTGATTCCAGAGGTTCGGCCACTTCTTTGAAAGGGTGGATCCATAACAATCTCTTTTCAGAGAACTATAACAAACCCGCATTGTAAGTACGATACAATATTGTCATGGAGCATTGTATTCCATTGTATCGCTTTGAAACAAACATAGAAATAATGGTCATCTTCTTTCACAGATACGTGGAGGGCCGCCAAAGCAGTCCATATCAAGAAGTCACTATATTCAGAAACTATTTCACGAAAAACAACGCTCCCTACGACAACAACATCGTTCTGAAACAAGTAGTCAGTAACATGACGCTCAATTATTTGCACGCCAATCTCGGCGCGCATCTTTTGGAAATTTCAGGATTCGAAAGGGTCCGTCTACCTATCTACCAAACCACGTCTCACAATGGTTTCTACAAGTGCGTATTCTTCGTTTTGCTCGTCCATTCTTCAGTTACACGTCCATTTATTACGTGGCAAAATAACGTTTCAGAAACTATGCAGTGGACCGCAATGGACGTAGTACAATAGTCGCGGGGACCCCTGGCCAACAATACGTCGACAATGTATTGTTCAATCCAGACAACGATTACGAAATGCTCACAACGAACAGATCAGAGTTCGTATCAAAATGTTTCCTGATACTTTTATAGTTTTAACGATGCCGGAATAATTCTCACGATAAATCGTACTTCACAGGCAATTAGAGATGTGGAAGTCACACGTGGATGCGAGACATAATTGGTGGGGATACAACGAAACGTTAGCTGTGGCAGGTAGAGTAAGAGACAGTGGAGATTCTCCCGATTTGCTGCAAGTCGATTATCAACCTTTTCACATGAGCAATGCATCCGTTCTGAATGGAAAGTGTCCACCGGCGTGGGATCTCGTGGGCGACACGTGTTACATATATATTGGTGCTCCAATGGACTTCTATAGTGCTCGAGATTTCTGCAGGGTGAGACCATTAATCACTGATCCTTTTTTATGTAAACTGGGAGCTCCTGCAAAGCTTGTGTACAAGTAACACTTTAATCTGCTGATGTTTTCTTTCACGTTCTTTAGTCGGTAAATGCATCTATGCCATTTATCATGGGTGATTACGTGGAGCTCTGGCATTTCATACGAAAACAACAGGAACGTTACGATTATTCGGATCGTGCCTGGGTACAGCAGTTGGATCGCGTGGATCAATGCACAACTTTCACTTATCAAACGATAGAGATCGATTATTGTGGTCAACGCAGCCCCTTCGTTTGCGAAATTGGTACGTTTCCTTATTCTTGTAATTATTGTAGAAAAGTAACCCTTCACCGACCTGAATATAGACTCAATCCCATAAATATTCGTACCCATTATGTTAAGAGAAAACAATATAAATCATTTATCGCTGTAGATCCTAGAGTGAACATCGACCCGCTATCATGGAGAAAAGACATTGTGGCAGTGGCTGTGTTAGGGGCAGCAGGAATAGCACTCGCGTTGTTAACAGCTGCCATTGCTCTCTGGGTATCGAAGTCGAAGAGACGGAATCTCGAAAGATTGGAAAGGCGAAACTCTATCAGACAATCCCTGCATTCTCTGCGATCGGTTGGTTCTACTTCTGGATTCACAGAACTTGCGTATCGACGTAAACCTATTACGGTGAGGATTCCTTATCTTAGCTAGCTCCATAATGATATCGAAAGAAGAAGAAGTCCCAAAGAAGTCCCAAGATATAGAAGAAAATGTCGAGTTTATTTGAATAATTTTTATCACTACCAATGAAGGAGGGAAGCGTAGTCCAAAAAGAAGTGCATATTTAGAATTGTTTTTTTTTTTTTTACAAACAAAAAATGTTCCGGTAATAAGTTTAAGGGTATTCCAAAGAACGTTTCGTAGTGGATGTGTCGCAATTTTTGTATGTAAAAATATCTTAAATTAACTAAGTTGCAGCAACACCCTAATCACCAGAAAATTGTCCGTTTGTCACCCGAAAAATTCATAACTGTGCTTCTGATTCCAGACGAAGCATTCAACAGACACGCTGAACTCCAAGTCCCTAGACTACAGAAGAATGCTAAACGGCGGTAGCATAGACTCAATGGACAAGTCCCAGTTGAACTCGTCGATGGAAGACAATCAAAGCTACGACGTGTACGAGGCTCACAATCCACGGTACTCTCCGAGCACCAGCGACTTCAAGACCACCGCCCAAAAGTATGGACCACCTACGAGCGGAGACAATCCAGTGTTTGATCTAACATATCGCAACGAAGGCTTCAGAAACCACTCCACGTTCGCATCGAGAACAACGAACGACTGGCCTATGGAATCTAACACCGAAACAACTACTGACGAGACTCCCGCTGTAGATGCAACGCACGAGAGTTCCTATATCAACAACACGTCCACTCTTCCATTGCACTCCAGCCTAGCTTTGACTGATTCGATTAGTGAGCTGAAAAGGGACATCGAGACTTCGGCATCCTACAGTCCCTTGGACTATGATGTTAGACGCAGCTATGACAATGCTACCTTACCAAGTCAAGCATCGGAACCTGTGCCTGAGTATGCTCCGGACTTCAACCCTCCGATACCACCTCATCCCTATCATCACTACGACGATAGTAGACCTAGGAGCGAAGCATTGTTAGAAACTAATCTCGATAACGGAGAGGAGAAACCTCTGCGATCGAAGAGCGAGGCATTGCTAGAGACTAATTTAGATGTGTTTCTGGTAAACGAGCCTACGGAACTCACGCAACTCTCAGCTGGAGCACGAAGCAAGAGCCAGCCTTTAGAAACTGCTATGTAAAGTACCGAGTAAAAATGAAACTAGGCTCTTAACAGTTTAATTTATAATATCAGGACTTTGGTTAGTTATGAAGACAGCTGTTAAGAGTGATTTGGTGTTTATAAGTGGCTGAGGTTTGGCACTCGAGTCCAATTGTTCCTTAACTGCGACAGGGTTTGAACTTGATAAATTATTATCAGGAAGATGAGACTTTGTACGAAGCAAGAGCCAGGGTTTAGAAACTGCTATGTAAACTACGGAGTAGAAAGTGAATTGGGCTCTTAACAGTTAAATTTATAATATCAGGACTTTGGTTATCTATAAATGCACCTGTTAAGAGTAATTCGATGTTTCTAAATGGCTCCAATTTTGTAAATTCGAGGACCTCGTAAGTGTCAGAACCAATGCTCGTTGCCCTGTGATAGGGTTTGAACTTGATAAATCATTATCATTAAGGAGAGACTCGATGAAACCTACCGAATTTAACATTTAAGACAGTGGAGCTTAAGGAGGACTACAAGTGCAATGAAACGTCGTTGATTTCTTTCGTAAGAAATGTTCGTCGATCTACGTTCTTCCTGATATGAATTAGTACTGTTTTATAAACCAGATCTCAATACTTGATTCTCCAATGCGAGACTATCTTTTGCAAGCCGTACCTAATTGTGCTGGCTACGCTAATATATCCTATAGAATAGACAAAATTATTTCTTATAGTGCATTCTGTACAGAAAAGCGCATTACATATCGTACAACGATGCGAACGCAGGTTTGCAGTTAGAATAGTCCGAAGAGTAGCTCGTAATTTGCATAATTTGTCGTTTTGAAAACTGTTCGCTCATGAAACCACGAAATGTATGTTCATTTTACTGAGATTGATTAAGCTAAGACATCAGTCTTTGTTCATTATAAGATAATTTACAAAAATAAAGGAAACTTGACGATAGAGAAATTGAGGAAATTATCAGATATATGGTACTACACTGCCAAACTATCGAGTATGCGTTTTATACTCGCAGAGTGAGATGTACTCACGCGTCGACGTTGTGATAGATAACTCATCGGAGTATAAATTATATTTTAGTCTTATTAGCGTAACTATGGTTTCGTTTACGCGGAGGAGTTGTTCATTAAGGAATGCTACATCTAGCGATTATAGTTTTCCTTAAAGTAGGTGATCTCACCAAGCGCCTTCGACACGAATTTTACCAGAGATGGGCAAAATTTTTACCCGCATAAAAATGTCTGCAAAATGCGACTAAAAAATAGATCTATTATCGGAATAAAATGTTGCCCAACTCCGAATTTTATATACATTCTACTGTAACAGATTATCCGTCCGTACATCTAAGTTTATTGTACAAGCGACAATGCCTGCTCAGGCACGCAATATACTTGTGTATTTATGTATGTATAGATATACAAATACCAAACGGTATTTTTCAGCGAACCAACGTAAGGCGTTTAATTCATATTTTTTATACTGTTATTAGAGAATAATGATTTACCGGAGAACGATAGCTCAACGAACAAGTGCGTTCTGTGCGAATTTATTCTTCCAAAGAAGGATTCTACGACTCGTGTCTAATTCTAACGGCGAGCGCAAATGTCTTTATATATTTATACGTTTTTACGAGTGGTAAACCATTTGAAAAATCGAAATAAGCGTCGTGCACGTTAAAATTATTTTCTAAATATATCGACGCGTTTTCAAGGTATAATATAATAGTTCGATTTGAAATTATAGACAATTTAATTTGTACAGTTTTCACGTCAGAACTAATAAACGAATCGCATCAATTAGAAACAAATGTATTTAAAATTATTGCCCGATTACACGTTTCTTTAACACTGTTATGTGTATTCTTTTATTTAATTGGACGAATTAAATAAGGGAAGATTATTTATTTACTATGCGTTATAATTAAATAGACACTCTCAAGTGTGCGTACAATATATTACACGATATAATGAAAGGATTGACGAATAAATTATGGAAGACTATTTTAAAACAATATCGAATATATTAATATCGTTAATAACATTATTAAATATCGGGATCAGATTACTATTCGTCGTAGCTGTTTTATTGGACCGCAGAAACGATCAATCGACAGCGAAAAACGTTTTCGCTTGTGCTCACAGTTGACGAAAGTTTTTTTTTCGTTTTTTCTCTTATTTTCTTATTTTTTTTTTTCATTAATAAAGCTCTGTGTGCTCGCGACGTGGCTCACGTACAAATAAGACGCCTTTGCTTGTATCAAGCTTTATAGACGTGATTTCTTTTTTTTTTTTTTTAAACCTAAACATGCTGGAAATCTTATAGAAGTAGGATTGCGAATGTATACTATATACATTTTTCTATTAAGCTAATACGATAGGAGAGTCACGCCGAGATCGAATTGCTAGAGACCTCTCTCAGCTATGGTATGATTTTTAGTTAAATTCGCATAGATCCAAATATTTTGCTCCAGACTTTTTCAAATTGAATTACTCTGTGTCACGTTATAGATTCCATATAAATTTCAGTGTACAAGGATATCTAACGCCAGAAACTATTCTCATAGGATGTGCAGTCAGGAACCACAGCTGGAAGTTCCTGGTTAAAATTACTATGTTATTTATCTGTATGGATGAGAAAAGGAACTATGGGATACATTAGGATGGTCCCATAAATTTTATTCGTTTTTTGTATGCCTTTCTCAGCTAAATTTGTCATGTTAAAGGCTTGGAACCATTCTACGTAGTATTGCGTGGGAAAAGTTCTCATCAAGACAGATATCAGATGCTGAACAGAATGAAATTGGAGCAAAACTATTTGAATAGACCTAGGGGCAGTATTTTTTCCTGCAAATATTGTTTTCATGGAAAAGTTTGGAATATTCATGTAGTACGAACAACAAATAATTTTTTGTTTCACTTTGATATCCCACAGCACAGAAAACTCATTCTATTACGCAGAACAAAAGGAGAAGAGTTGTACTGATTGCGCAGGACACCAGGTATGGTGGAATAAGAAAGAGGACCAACGCCAGTGGCATAATTAACCTTTGAAACTTCCCTTTGAAAAGAGCTCCACGATGAAATTGATTACAAAAACCCTACAATTGTTAATCATGCCACTAACGAATGGGATTTGTTCGTTGTGCTCGTCAATACGAAGCACTATTTCGCTCACGCTTTCAACCCTTTGCGATCCTACGTCGAGTGAGCCTCGACGAAAACCTGTTGAAGCCATAAAGTCCGGACAGCAAAGGGTTAACGTACTTATCGTACAAAAGAAAAAAACTTAAAAAAAAAACGAATAGACTCGTCTGTTTATGAGAGATAAACGTCGACTCGGAGTACTCGTACTTTTGAATCGCCTCCTCGCATCTCATTGCACTTCGCCGACAAGAATCGCTGGGCAAAATATTAAATTAACAAATCGCGCGTGTCAGTAACGGTTTTGGCGCGCACGTTCGATGAAATAACTTCAGGTACGTTTGAATCGAGAGTTCGATAATCGTGATATATTCAAAAATGTATCAATAGTTATCGATCAACTCGTGGATTATCTGTTTCGAGTTTCGATCAGCTAGACCGTGGATAGTTATGCAATTGTGAATATGCAAAATTTATGCACTCGTACACATAATACGTGGAAAATGCGCAGACATCGTTGCTGCGTGTCGATACTTGGCATATATTTTGCATACTACATTATATATTATTTTAAGTGTATTGCATGCATGACTTGTACATTTTGTATACTTTTTCTATTTACGCGCACGACCATACACAATCCAGCGATAACTCTTATCTCTCACCGTTTAGTTTTGTTTAAATACAAAGCTATCTCCGTTTAATTGAAAGAAACATCACGATATCACTATCGATACTTTTAGATCGGAACGTACGCTGAACTTTTTGGCAATTATAAAACTATACTCGCATCATCGATTATCGATTATTTCAAGCTCGCGTCGAAACCTAGCTGTAAATAATATTCGTTAAGGACGCATACGTATATATCTATTATTCGTATAATTTGCATATATATATATATGTATAATATGTTCGCGTCGCAAGAATTATAAAGTTATTTTACCGGAAGTAATTCTTAATTTCTATCGATAGAACGACCCTGGAGCATTTCACTCTTTCTTTACATCTAAAATTGCACCTTTTTTTTTGTACACGAGCGCCGTTAGCAGGAACAGGAACAGCTAGAAGAAACACGATTTCCAAAGCTATTGAAGAAAATATGTCCTTGGCTCGATTTTTACGCGAAGTATCTGTAATTTATTTCTTTCCCTTCCCTCCCCTGTACTTTGCAATCATAGACGTAAATACTTATGGTCTGCGTTGGTAACGCAAACCCAAGCAACATCTATGAACATGCACGTGAACTTTTTCGACTGCTGTTACTAATGCACGATAAAAAAAAATTAGCTATGAAAATGTGAACGTACTTCGAATAGGGGGAGGGGTATCGAAGAAAGTAAATAGCTGAGTAGGAGCGAACGATTAAAAAATCGCACGTGCCAAACGCTCGAGAAAAGAACTGTTTCATAAATATATACGAACTAATTACGCGATTGAGCGATCAGTTCATCTCTGGCGTCCACACACTTGACCTGAATGTTTACCAACCGTAAACAACGCATCTCTTATCGACTCGTACAGAGTGTCAGACAGCACGCGATACGATCGAAAAATCCGATTTATTATACAAAAACAAGTTGAGAATGTGGAATAGAATTTCTTTATACCAGACTTTCATTTCAACGTGTTTTTGAACGAAAATTCGTCGTCTGATCGTATTCCGAACTATTAAACACGATGGACGTAACTCTTGTAGACGCAACTCTGTAAGAACAAGATAAAATTGGTTAAAATATTTTAGGCTTTCACGGCCTGATTCTACATGGTTGATACCAACTGAGGCTTCTGGGTGTAAGCAACTTCCTTCGGATAAAATATTTGATAATAATGCTCCTTTAAAGACTGACTGGAATGCTGCAGAGACGTTGAAGTATCTTACCTAAAAAATACTGATTACACCTAGAATCCTCAATAAGTATCAACTATGAAGTATATATCGAGTTGCACACGCGAAAGTGTGTACGAATCGATGATAAAAAAAAATTGGCTCGAACGAGTAACACACTAACGGAAGACGTTCGTAATGTTTGCTGTTACGCAGCCTCCCACAGCGATTCAAGCAAACCGATGATTCGGAAGCTAACGTCAGACGACGCTTACACAGTCGAATAATAATTACTTACATTGACGAATAATGTAATGAAACATATAGCGAATCAATGATAATATACGTATCGTTTGAGCAACGATGCTCGATAGGGAATATATTAAATTTCATATTAAAACTTTAAATTAAATTAAGTAAAATTCCTACGATAAAAACGCCGTCGTTAATTCGGCGTTGACAACGACTGCTCGCGCGGCCATGTTGAGAAAAATATACGTTGCAAAATATACGTTTGTACAAATTAAAAGGTAGCCGTCGCGTGTCAGGTTAACTAGTTTCGAGTAAGATCACCTCGTCAGTAGTTGACTAAATGATCTGTTTTCTATGATATACTGCCAATTGTTATACTTTTATAAGGCAAGAGTTACCCTTTGTAAGACGAATAATTTCTTATTTCTACTACTTGTCGATAACCTAAATTTAATAACTTCAAATGTAATTAAAGCTACAGAAGATGAGGCTATCTTCAAGGTTTGAAATTCTTCTGATTATTGCGAAAAAATTTAACACTGAGGTGGTGATCAACTATTGGTCAGGTGATCTGGAACCGCACGTCGCGATCGTTACTTCTGGAGGCTTACACAAAACGATCGACGTCGATTACTTCTAAAACCTATGTATTACTGATATCGAGGCAACCGCATAATTGTTCAATTGTCGATTAACGCTTTGCTCTCGGAATGAGCCATGTAACGCTCCGATGCTCGGACGCAGAGCGAGTAATGGATTCCAGAAATGTAACGAGTCATCTCGTAAGTAATGCGAGCTTTCTTTTATCGAGTAGGGTAAAATAAAATAATTTACGTACAGTCATTAATCGCCAACATATTGTTCTTCCTTTTCTGTAATGGTTCTGTTCACTCATTGTTCAACAAATTTGCAAACTCTTCAATTGTTGACTAAAGGAAAGGAGTTAAGTAACCTTGGATAAACACCTAACTAAATTGTCCTCACCTTTCCAGTACAGGGAAATATATCGACGATTAATGATAGTAAATGAATCGTTTCCATTTACCCCTTTTCGAAAAGGGAAATATAGCATTACTTAAGGGACAATTTGACAGATTGAGAGGCTGTTAAACATGGGCCCAGAAACAACGAGGATCAGGAGGATAGAGAACGCGCCGCGCGCGTACTGCTTCAGAACAACTGAAACGAACGACGAGAAAGAAACGACGTCACTGCGCTATGCTACGACGACTTGCATCTGTCTCTAGACTAGAAAGAAACGTGACACTTGGTGACACGTTAGATTTACGGGGGAGCTTTCTTCGAAGATGAGGATAATAAATCGTGTCGCGCTGGATATCTCCGCCCAAGGCCTCGTTAATGGCCGCGGTGTACAAACGACGGTACAAATATAATGACTGGAGAGACTGTAGAGACGCTGGAACTTTAGGACCATCTGCATTCTGCTACTGAGCGTTTCAGCGTACCTTTAAAAACAGCAACAAAACTACCAGATTAATTTCATTCATACTAAAAACTGTATCAGAATATTCATTAGCTTCTTAGCTTTCTTCTGGCTTGTTTACATGCTGAAGTAACCATCCTCTTCCAAGATACATTCTCTTTAAGGGTACATTAGCATTCCTACCGCCATTTGGTTGGGTTCTATCTACTATTACTGGACTTTAGATTGAACTTGCTACTTGGTAACCTAGCGAGTCCCAAACAAAGGATTTTGATTCTTTTTCCATGATCCTACCAAGATCCTCTTTGTGGATCCTTGAAGTCACCGTCACAAACGCTCAGGTGCCATTGACCTAAGGTTCTAACAGACCCAAAACGAGCACACGCGTTGCGAACAGCAAGCAGTGACCACTGCCCTGTAATCAACAGACCTTACCCTTTCAACGGCTCCTACACAACAAAGTTCAGCTCTACAGCTCTCTCTAAACTGACCCAATAGGATCACTATACTCGTACCGTAGACTGTACTACATTCGCCACAAAGAATCTTCTTATGCAAGGAGCAGGAAAGACGTAACGTTAAGTTTCTGTCGTGCGAGGCTAAGGTTTACGCGCTTGACTCGACTCCGTCGAATATCAACAACGAGACAGGCGTTAAGAAGCGGATCGCCGAACGAATTCACGACCATGATCATCAAACCATGAACACTTCGACGAACGGACTGCATTCCGCCTGCGGGGGCGCGGGAACAGGTACGCGTTTCTCCAGTTCCATTCGCGGCAGGAAAGTGTCGATCCGTTGCTCCGTTGTCGGCGTGGTCGCCGTGGGCACCGTCGCCCCAGGTGCCAGCTGCAGGCACTCCGCGGGAGTCAACTGCAACAGAGATTCACACTCCAATTAACGAAGTATCCGTAATTTTTACAAAGAAGTCCCTTGGCAGAAGATTTCCTTGACCATGAGAACGATAAAAGAGAAAAAAAGTTAATTTTTTTTTTTAGTATAAATTTTCGGTCACTTTCTGATGGATGTTTAGTACTTGCTGAATTATTTGACCTCTTCAGGATTTTACTCAGATTTGTCAAGATTTTACTAAAATTTATAAAGATTGTAGTCTTTAGCAATACTTAATCCTCCTCTCCTATGTGAAGACTGTGAAGACTGAATTCAGTAAGACCGAAATCAGCCAAAGGTTACGAGTAAACATTGATTTGGTTTTAAAAAAAGAAGTTTTTCTTTTAGCGAGCAATACACTTATCTGTACGTGATAAATGCGTCTTTAGGTGAAAAATGGCCCAAAAATATGGCGAGGTCGGAAACCACCGTAGTAGAGGAGGGTTGAACTTATCCTGAAGGACTCGTAGAGTTTTTAAAAACACTTTCGTCTATCAAGTAAAGCGTGACTCAGCGACAGTGGTTAAGAAAATCTTCTTAATTAATAAATAAGAAAGGAAAGACTCTTACCAATGCAGCCTGCTGAGGGATCGCCGCGATGCCACCAACGTTCGCTGCATTATAATAATTGGTGGGGCTGACTGGCGGCGAGGGATAGGGCCAGTAAAAAATCGGTGGCGGATAAGGAGCTGCAAACTGTGGCGGTCCGCGTGGTAGCATCGCAGCCGCAGGTGGGAATATCGCGACAGGTGGTGGTGGCAACATCGTGCCTCCTAGAGGGAAGAACAAGAAGGGAGACAATCAACGTTCGATCGAGTTCATTCCATTGATCGTACACTATCGAAAGGATGAAATGATTACAAGCATCGATCCCAAAATTACTCCCTCTTTTCCTCGACGAGCAGAGATGGGCGTCGTCTACATACAAAAATTATTTAAATACAAAAAAATAGAACGAAGGCAATTTGTCTTTATATATTATTCCACGATTAATTGCATCTGACAGTTATTCGTTGGATAAAAACGCCTCGAGTTATTTTTATTCGACAAATATAATATATAAATTTATTCGATACACGAGACTTTTATTTGGACAAAGACTTCACCTATCTCTGTCGACGAGAAACTTTCAGATCCTCCGAATTGGTTACCACCGAGCAATGATAAAACCCCTTTCAAAAATTTCACAATCCGAACCGATCACTTTTCGGATCGCAACACGAGCCTGAAAGTATTATGCTCGAAGCGCGTATTAATTCGTTTTGCCAGCTCGTGGATTAATAGACTCCCGATAAAATTGAGAAAAAAAAATTGACAAAAAAAAAACCAAAATCTGATAACACCCAATAGATTCTATGTATGTACAAACATAAGAAGAGTACCCAACTATGTAACCACACCACGATTCGTGGTCGATGACATCGTGCAGAGAGATGTAATAAGAAATGTTTTTACTTCTTCGTCACTGATCGTGGATCGATGATTTTGATTTCGATATTCCGTCGCATGGTCTCATCTCTTTTTCTTTTTTTTTTATGCGCGTTCCCGCAACCTGCACGATTTCACGATTAATTCGATGATTTTCTACGGTCCGTGCGAAACTTGTCGAATTTTTCGTTCGACGTAAGTTTTTTTGTAAGTGGAAAAATATCGGAACCTCGCAGTTTGAGGTGTTTGCTTTTTCTAGGGACTCCGAAGAGTTAGGCGTCTCGCTCGGACCGTAGAAAAGCACGTCATCCAGAGGAATAATGATTTGGACTTGGCCTACCTGGAAGCACAGAAGTTAGTATTTGTAGATCCCGCTACCAAACAGCAATCGACACTGCACCATTGTAACACGATATATACGTATGTTTTATATATATATATATGTATGTATGTATGTATGCTACATATATATATATATGTAGCACCAACTTGCGATTTCGCCCCCTCTGCCAAATCACCAAAAATTCACTCAGACTCTCCCTCTCTCTTCTTGCTTCCCTCTCTCAGACCTCACTCGCTCTTTCTCTCCCATCTCTCCTCATTAAAAGCCCTTTTGCGTACGATCCTCGATGAACTAAACGAACGTTTTTAAAGCAACAGCGTTCGTATCGTAGTACTAAAATAATCATTAAGATTAAATCGGTAAGAATCTTATTTTTTTACAAGCGCAATTCTATAATTTACACTGTAAAAAAACGTTTTGGCGGGCTTCAGCGTGGATTCGTATCGCATCGAGGCATTCGCAGACACAGGGGTTGTAAAATTAAGAGGGAGTCTGTTCACCGAGGGTTGAACAGAGCGTAAGGAGAACTGGTCACGTTAAATTAATAAAAAGAAAGGAACAAACACGGTGGAAAAGCTGAAGAACACAATTTCGCTGAATTTCAAGAGAATCAAGTAAACAGATACACAGGGTGTGTCATAATCTCATGGAACCCACTTTAGCAATGGATTGGGGGCATGTAATCATCAAGAAACTTCATATTAACATATGATGTGACCTTGTTCCTGAATTATAACCATTTTTGTTTCGAATATTTTATTTAAACTAATATTAATGTAAATTATATAATATTATATTATACTATATATTTATCCTACATATTTATACTATGTATTATAATATCAAATATATAAAGCAATGGCTATAAGTCGGGGAGAAGGTCATATAAGGCATTTGTTTCATGTTATAATATTCGCAAAGTAAAATAAATTTCTATTTAGATTCGTATATGACTCTATTATATACGTTTGCAAAGATTTCATTTTGCATAGAGATCCCCAGTTTATTGATGACGATTGGCACCGCCATCATCCTGAAATATCAAAGTAAATGCCTTGCAAATTATCTCAAAAAAAAAAAAAAAAAAAAAAAAAAAAAAAAAAAAAAAAAAAAAAAAGGCTCAAAGAAAGTTGCTTTCGCTAATTTTCGAAGTTTCAATTTTTTCGTACACCCATACATGTATATGCAACCGTTTCCGTCAATGCTTGTTCCAATCCACCGACTGAAGTGATCCCCATCCAGAACACAACCCTGTATAATCGTAATGCCCGTTGTGAATTAGGTTACGGAGTATCGATGGTCAGGCACCGTTTGTTAGATCAAATCACAGGGGCTGGCTGTGTTAATGTCGACACAAAAACTGTTATGCCCTCGAAGAACCTCGTGACCGTTCCTTTGGAAAGGGCTGAAGTTAGGGAAGAGGATGGATCGTGGCGACGATTTGGGGTAGGTAGGTGGTACAACACAGACAGAAAAAAAAAATACCTGGCAGGAGAGCACGGAGAGACAGCTAGAGCAACAAAGAGAGACCGAGAGTCCGAGAGAGTAAAAAACAGAGTACCTATTGTGTGAGCGAGAGCAAATAAATAGAGAGTGAGTGAGAGAGAGAGAGAGAGTGAGAGAGAGAGAGTGAGGGAGGCAAGAGTTACGACACAGAAATCTCCAACTTGATCTGTAGACACCAAAGATACCTGCGAGCCCAGTGGAAAAAAATGTATAGAACGTAACAGGGGTACGGTGGTCGTAATTTTCATGAATATCCATGAGAAACGGGACGTCCAGTGGCGGATACAGGGGGCTGCAAGGACCCAAGTTTAAATTCAGTGGTACCCATGAAACGAAATTGCACTTAATATACGATATTTTCTATTTAAATATAAAGAGAAATTTCCATATCCTCCTAGCTATGAAAAAAAAAAAAAAAAAAAAAAATAGTCAACAGAGTGACACCTCAAAGAAAATCAATCGAACGACGTTAACAGTCACCCGTGCCCATGAAAATTACCACCACCAGGCGAGGGTAATATAATCAGGGGTAAGAGTCCACCAACCCGGCAAGCAAAAAGATATGTATGTCCACAAGGCACATTTATTAAACATGATCGTTCACCATCGATATAATCGTCGATATACAAGAAAAAAAGGTGTATACAAGGGGTAAAAAAAAAAGATCAATATATACTCTCTCGATTCGTGTGTGTTCGTGTGTATGCGTGTGTTTGTGCGTGTCCTATATATCCCAATAGATAAAACGCAATCGAAAAAAAAGACGTCCTGCCGTAACGAAAAAGAGAGCAAGAAAAAAAAATATAGAAAAAAAAAAGATGGAGAAAAGATGTGTCGCACAGAACTGAAACACGTCCAGCTTGTTTTTTTTTGTTTTTTTTCGTCACCGAGCGATTCGATTAACTTTCGCCAGGACATTCACGATTGGCCGTGAACTTTGTGTCTGTTTTGTTTAACGTTACTCGGAGACCCTTGCCCGCCTCGTGAATCTTAACACTTCATCCACCAAGACCTAATTCGCAGCCTTTCCAATTCTAACATTTATATACAGAAACCTTTCGTCGGTTCTCCGCTTGCCATGATCAATTTGAAGAAATAGATGAGGCTTTCGATACACCAAGTATCCGTAAGTTAATCCCAACAATTAATACATATATATTATTACAGAAAGTTCTCTCGTAAACTCTTTTTAAATAGAATAGTAGTCAAAGCGTTAATTAACCGCGTCAAATCTCAATTGCACCGACTATATGCAATTCGAAACAACGATGGGCAATATTCTAATTTAAACAAATTTTGATTTGAATCGCGTGATAAATTCACAACGAACGACTTAAATTCAACCGTTTCATCAAACGAGTTGCTTTGACTTCAAAAAAATTCCTTCGATGAGCTTTACACGATCTGCGTACTCGACTATGTTCCTGTATAGCCTATCAAAGCTGCCAGGAAACATCCTGTAAAGTTCCTGTAAAATTCCTTCGACGAACTTTACAGGATCCTCACTCTCAACTGTATGTTTACACAATTTTCTACTAATAGAGGGTTGAAAGGATTCCGAAAAGGGCAAGAGTCCGCCACTTGTTTCTATCCGAAGGCCCCTAAACAGTGTCTAATTAGTTCACACAAAGAACGTCTCTCGGTCAGCCTCTGGATAATAGCGACAAACGTTCGTACTGATAATAACCAGTACCGGCGACAATTAGTTAAATGTAAATTTGCAAAGGGACGACACTGTCAGTCACCATGTTAGCGATTCACAATAACCAGACAACACATTCAACGCAATAGGAAAAATGCCACGGCCTTTGATATGACGAGCTTCGTTTGAGTTAGTACGGAGGACGATAGTGTCTATAATGCTACTCCCTCGCTCGTTCAATTTTCCATCCTCTCGCACCCTGTCACTCTAACTCCCACACACACGAGCACTCAACCTTTCTTCCCCTCAGTAGCCTGTGGATACGTGTATAATACGGCTCGTGTGAGTGCCCAGCGAAAGCTAATGGCAGGTAATACACATTTGGAAGAGATTGCGAGTCGGTAAGTTGAGCTACGACGAGGATCGTGAGATTTAAAAATTAGGCTCTGCGTCTGTTACGCGTTACTAGATCAGGACAGAAGTTCATTCTGTTAAAGAAGAAATGGGCGGAATTTTAGTCGAATAAAAAGTCTACACAGCGATTTATTTGCAGGGTTCCTTAAATTTAAGAAGTTCGATTCAACATTCGACGTGAAAGATAATTCGAGGTCCAAGGTAAGTTTGCAAGATTCTTTTAACTGATTCTTTACAAAAATTCAGTGGTCTCGTGCAAGTTTAAATTAGATAATTTGAGGTGTTCGAAGGTAATACTGCGAAATTCTTTCTAGTAATTATTTGCAAAAATGCATTGATTCTATTGAAATTTAAATCAACTAAAAATAAAAATTACACATTCTGGATTGTGCAATCAAATTATACTTGAATTATGCCTCGAATGCATCAAAGTTGCGAATAAATTACTGTACGATGTTCCTATCTTTCTCGTTCGTCATCTGTTATTCGAATAAAATTTTGCCCACTTCTGAGAGCCCAGATTCCTCGATCGCTCGGTTTATCGACGCACAAAGTCCTCCGTTCGATGCACGCGTGTCTCGTTTATCGAGAAGGCGCATCTTACGTACCGTACGGGCCGCAATCATCGATGGTAATGGTATTTGTAATAAAGGAGTCGAGCTCGTCGAGAAGTTCCTCGAGATCTCCCTGTCTCCTAAATCTAACTTCGACTAGAATTAATTTTACATCGACATTAAGATTCTTTTGGGACAAGAAGGGGCCCAGAGTGAACGTCTCCACGTGCTCGATCGATACATTTATTATACGTTTTCAAAACACACCAAGATGCGCCCCCATGGAGGCGACGCGACGCGGAAACCCCATAAATCTCGCCGCGAGCGTCCACGATCCCTAAACTCTTCGCGAACACGTGGCGATTAGCATCAAGGATCAGCTGCTTTGATCATTTATCTTAGAAGTTTGCAGCAGTGTTGGGCAAGTTGCAATAATCGTGGTTTCAGGTCGAGTGTTTAGAAGTCACGAAGTTGCCAAATGTGAGAGATTGAAATTGAAATGGTAACAATAAACGTAACAGTAATAAATTACGATGGGTAAATTACTGATTTGTGTGACCAATGCCTCAATGCTCGGAAAAGTTTAATAATTTGCCGCCAACTTTTACGAGTCACAAAGTTATCAGAGGTTTATATCAAAAACGAAATAATAAATCATAACGTCTAAATTACTGAATTGGCCAATGCCTCATTGCTCTGAAAAGTTCAACAACCTATGCCTATCTCCGACAATTTTATCAACGATAAGATTAAGAAACGGTTACAGATTCTCAGATTGCAGAACACGAACGCGTTCACCTGACAATACGTGCTAACGATTGCTACTAAATTAATTACAAATCATTGCTCAACACTGATCTGCACCACCTTGCACCATCGTATTTTCTCACGCGTTTCCCCGACTTCGATTCTTTTGTATCCTTCTCGAAAGGCCTCGAAGCTATTCGAATGACTGCGCTGCGAAGAGTTAGGACAGCTCCGAGGGGTTGCCCTTCCGTTTCGCGTCGCCTCGCGAAATCTAATTTCTAGGATGTCTATTAATGCTAGGGTGAAGCCGAATCAGGAAGCGTAATCCCGACGTAAATATATAATCGGCAGGCAATACCCGATTCTCGAGTTACATTAGTAAGATTGGAATGCAAAGTGTGCGCAAATCTCGGATACCAAAGTGCACTCTTCGTGGCCTGAGCGGTGCTTTTCTTCGATAAGAAGTCAATAAGAAGTAAAGTACACCGAGTGTTGGTTAACAGAGCCGTTTGATTATCTAATAATTGAAGTATCGGTGCTAACATTTCAACCGTGAATGGATGTAAAAATTTGGAGAATAATATAACAGCACAGGTAATTAGTAGACCGTGGATGTTAATGCAAATTCATATTTTCTCGGATATAGAAAAAAGATTTAAGCTTAGATGAAAGTTTGTCTCATCTTCTAAACGCTGTACCACGTGTATTATTTTTGACGTTTTACGTACTTTTGCATTCATGGACGTTTTCATACGGATTTCTCCGTACTTTCGTTTCCCATAAACGCATAGAAATCCACGGTCTAGTAATTAGACACGGTCTCATCCTTGCGCGCTTCGAACTCATTGTACTCATCAACCTCTGAGAACGCGCGAAGTATCGAAGGCCGTGCACACTTTGCACAGCAATTTGTAACGACAAAACAGGACTAGGTATACCAAAGCAGAGATGGGCAAAATTCTCGTCTGCATAAACAATTTCAAACGGTCGAATAAATAATAGTATTCGAATCGTGGTGATTAGTCGATCACCATCGACTAAAACTACACCGAGAGAAACGTTCCCCACCTCTGTACCAAAGTACTACTACTCGATTCTATGTAATACGCTACCGCATCCTGTCAAACAGAGAGAGGCTTGTGCGAAATTATGTAGGATTACATGTAAAAGTACAAGAAAAAAAATTGTTACGAGATATGTATGCGTGTGTGTGTGTATTTGTGTGTGGGTACGTGTATCGGTAGGTGAGGAATGCAAGAGGAGGGGAAAACGGAGGAACAACTTTGAGGAGGGGAAAAAATTATACGACTAATATTATAATGAACGTAGTTACGCGAGGAAGAACGAAATTGACGCGATTACGTAACCTTGTTTGGTCGTGAACGATAGCTAACGAAGAAAGATCATTACAGGTACTTGCAGGTATGCACGTCCCTCCACAAAACCACGACATGCAAACCAATCGTTTCTATACCCGCGGACTTTATGCTTCTGAGGCAACGACGATTTGTGTTGCGCGTTTCCGCGTTTCGGAATCGCCTCGTTATTGCGTCTAAATGTAAAAAAAATGGGTGGGGGGGGGGGGAGGGAGAGAAAAAATGATAGAAAGAGAACACGTGGCAAGAAGAAACTTTTTTTCGCGTTAACACACCAAGTACGCACAAAAACCACACAGAGAGTCGGAACAAAAGGCGAAGCTTCCTGATCGCGAAGGACCATGAAAAAGCTTTTTCGTAGGCATGGCAGTATGCACGATTGTCGTTCACGCGTACGAACATTCCACGTGGTCCAGTCACTTTAGAATTCATTGTGAAGATATTGCTGATCTTCGTGGGAATTAATGATTGCGGGATTATTAATAGAGATACACGCGAAGAATCACTTTAACGCGGATATTTTTCATAATTTTGTTCGTATTTTAGTGTGTTTCAGTGACTGGAGTAACGAGTTTTCCGCGTAGACTCAATGTTGCCTCGTCTTTAATAATTATATCCAGAAATGAGCGAAATTTTATTTAGATAAAGTTTCGACTAACGAGTAAAGAATAACTCGCTCGTTAAATAAAAATAAGAAGCGAGATTATGGAATGAACGCGAGTAAATGAACATTTAAATATTTAATTGAATAAATTTCTGTTCCTTTCATTCGTTATCGGTGGAATAAAATTTTGCCCATCTCTGGTTCTATCCACCAACTACGTTATCACAAAATATTAAACCGTGGAAGAGCGTCGAAAGGGTGAACACTGCCGACACCAAGTTAACAATCACAAGTTACGAGGCCTAGGTAACGATACACCGTGGGAGAATTACAAAGATTTGCATGTATTAAGTGTTATTAGGATGCAGATGATAATTGGATCTAGATACTTGGATGTATTAGCAGTGTTTCTCAAACTTCACCTTTCGGTAGACCTTTTCTTGTGGAGTGGAGTACAATTTGATTATGTTACAAATGTATACGTAATAACATAGTTGAAATTAAATTGCTTCGTACTTTGCAATTTAAATTTAAACATAAATGAATTTTGTATAACCGTTAGCATCGAGAAATCTTCATTGCTATAATTTCAGTTAAAACAATCTTGCTCGTAAAATAAAAATTAATTACCTCTTATTATTTTTAACGAAAGCAGAATAGAAATTGATGAATATGATTAGAGACACAAAAAAATGTTAACGAAACTGTACAAATGTTGAGCAAATATAAATTTGATGAGATGATTAGAAATAAAGTGAGGGATGTTAGAGAAACACTGTATTAGGTGTCCCAGCAAATATTGCGCATTTTAGTCACCTTGCTTTCTGGTTATTTGTAAACCATTTATCGAAGTGAAGTAGTATTGTAAGTATCGATACGTTATTGGATAGTTCGTTTTTGTGCTGATTACAAAAATATATCCTGCGTTCGTTTACGTTTTCATTGTTCGTTTGGTTTATCTTTCGAATGAGTTGCGATAAAATAAAAGGTTTGATGAGTTCGCACCATTATCGGAAAACAAAACTATAATTCTATTATTAAAACTACAATTCACCCAGTGTACAGTCCAGACTTTGTTCTCTGTCCGACTATCACTTTCCCGAAGCCATAACGTAATCATTCAGCAATTTGATTCAACAATTACGCGTCCAAAAAGAACCATAATGGCGTTACTGAGGAATACATTCATAGTTTGGGTGAAATTATATTAAGATTTTGATATTCGCAATACTTTTTGGGACACCTTAATATTTACTCGAAGAAATCACTGATCCATTTGATTCCTGATTTCAATCCGAATCTTTCAGTTCCTGGATCAGATTACTCTATCAATTGCTCAGTTGATAAACGGATCCAAGTAATTAACCCAGTTATGGCAGACGTCCTTCCAGAAAGGTTTGCAAGTATGTTAAATAAAACGAGTGGAAAAAATGAAACTGGTCTATGTAATCCTATAAATAATTCAAAAGTCTCGCGGAGTATTATTTCTGTAAATTCCTAGATTTCCTTCCAGATGGTGGATCATTTTAGAGATGTCTGAAACTTTTGGCACCTCAACTGGTCATAATAAAATATTTTAAAAAACAAATTCAGCCATATCTGGGTTAACGAATCCTTTCTCTTCAACTTCAGCCCTTTGCACTCGAGAGGTGACCGACTTCCTAAAGATAGAATATTCAAGTATAATATTTCTTTATATTAATTTGTATGCAAAAAAAATCAGCTGTAAGAAGTATGACAAATATTTGCAAAATCACTCGGAGTTGCTAGTCCAAAGTAAATATATGAAATGCAAAGGATTAATAGTTGAAAATGTCTGCTGGCTACACCTCCTTGGTTTGCATCGTTCGCGAAGCCCTCGTAACGTTTAACACAACTGTCCAATCGATGGACGTATCTGCACCAACCAAGAGAATGTTCGCGTAAAAAACAATAATAACACGTTCGAGCATGCTGTTCCGATTTCCTGTTTGTAGCTTGAGTACTCCCTGCGACTTTCGACTCAACACAGACGTACGTGAACGTCGAAACGCGTTTGTTTCTATATATTTTTTTTTAGGAATGTGGCGAGAGGCTAGAAATGGGTTTGTGAACTTCGTCGTGGGAATTTGTCTGTCACGTCGGACCTGTTCGACTCGGGAAGCTCTCGAGCATTACAGTGCAAACCATTTGAGCGAAACTGCGACGTAACCGGGCTCATTGTTTTTTTTCTTTCGTTTCTGACCGCGCGTAAAATAGATGCCGCGTAAAAGTATAGCTACCCTCCAAAGATTCTGGAGCTTAAGAAATCGATAACATTGGATGGAATGTCCATTGCTTATTCACTAATAAAAATATTTCTAGCAAAATATATAAATTTTATATATATATATATGTATATGCTTGGGTCTGTACTTAGATATTTGTATATATAACATATAAATTTATATGTATATATTTACACATTCATATAAATCAGGAAATCTCCAGAGGAAAAACCTGAATCGGAGAGTCCTCGATCGCGTTTACGTTAAAGGCACTTTGTTGCACATTGCGTGAAACGACACGATCTTCCGCGCGAATTATATCAGAGTTCACACGACAAAACAAGACGCCGTCTACTAACAATAAGTGACGTCTAAAATGTGCATGTTACGTTTAATAAAAAAGAAATATATATATATATATAATAAAGTAACACATAAAACACTCTAAGTACTGTTGCTCGAAATAAGTATCAAAATGGAAAACAAGTCTGAAAATTGGAGGAAAGAGTCCAAGAACAAAGGGCCTCTAAATAACAGTCACCGTACACCGATACAAAAGAGGGAGGCTTGCACAAAGTGCTATGTGGAATGTCAGGAAATAACTATAGCGAACAGAATCATGTACTGTGTACGTTCATGGAGAAACTGAATCGTACGTCTTAATAATACGACAAAATTTTGCACAGCGACGATGCAAACGAGAAAAACATTATCCCGTGTCTTTCACGCGTGAAGAACGTTTCGATCGGTCGTCGCAAAAACCCACGTGGAAGCTACTCTTCACGATACGAAGAATCAGAAGCCTCGATTATCGTGAACAGAGAATCGATCGAGATTTTGCTCTAGAAACTGGCCCAACTGAAACGAGCCATTTCGACGAGGGCAGTGAATGAGATACAACCGTAAGAATGATGAATTAAATAACGAACTTCCAGCTACCGATGCATGTATACAGCGACCTGTGGAAATCGATCCCTTTAAATATCTGGTCGTGAAATTGTCGATCATACTGGCAAATGTATTAGATAAAAAGTATGTAGCTTTAAGGAGTGAATAATTTAATGTGGTTAAGCTTTTATTGAAAGTGTACGAGACTTCTGGTACTTCCATTTTAAAAGAAGATATTGATCGCTCCACCTACCGAAAGCTATCTTCTTCAACTACTCTCTACAACCTTCCTTTTGTCTGATACATTTGCCGTTACTATCGATGCAGGTATATCCAAGAGAAACGATTTAGATAGGATACCCTATACATGCGTTGATTTCATCAAAAAGCGAGACATTACTTCATAAAGGAACGAACGTTTTCGCATTGGACGATAAACGCGACCAGTGGAAAGTGTATGGAAAACGGAGCACCCGTTAAATGAAGATCCTTGATTACCGACTTGGTCCGTTGTTACCGCGGCGATCGACACTGGCACGGCTCGATCCTTCAAATCTGAGGATAAAATTGAGCAGGGTAAGGCAAACCAGGTGCCGCAGTTGGAGCTTGAGCGAACGCGGCCGCTGGCGAGTGCCACGTGGCGCGTTTCGCGACGGTGCCGGATGCGTCGGGCGGGAAAGCGCTTTCCCATGATCGTTTCAATCCCATTATGGCGGCAGGATTCAAAGGTGCCTGGACGATGGGCGTCAGCAGACCGTGGGGCGCTGGTCCCCGCAGAATAGGGATTCGCGAAGGAACATTGAAGAATAAGAATGGCGCATGTGTCGGTGGTTGAGCGTGAAGCGCCGCAGCGGCCGCGGCGGCAGCGGCTGCCGCTGGAGGTGACATGGCATAGGCAGGGATCTGATGCTGATTATGTCCAGGTAGCGCGAGCGTCTTAGTCGTGGCCGACGAAGTTGGGGATGCGGGAGTAGTGGAAGTGGGCGGTGGATTGGAGGCTAAAGCCATTAGCCAGAAATCTTGGTTTCGTAACGCCTGCGCTTGAGCCTGAGCTTGAGCCTGCGCTTGAGCCTGCGCTTGAGCCTGCGCCTGTGCTTGGGCTTGGGCCTGCACTAACGCGTGAATGTCCCAGAGGGGAGGTTGCGCCGTCGGTACCTGTACCGGTACCGGCGTAGGCGGAGGCGGATGTGTCAAAGTTGCAGGATTTTGTGTGGTCAACGTACCGGGTGATAGCAGAGCCTTGGTTGACGGCTGAGTTACCGCACCTGTCAATACCAGATTCATATCGTCCCCGCTGCACTGGAACACTTCGATGTACCGTTGTTTCTTGCCATATATCATGTATCGATGATGCCGTTGCGACGCGCACGCGAACGCCGAACTTTCGCTGTCCATTTGAATGAACGCCTCGCCTGAGGGCTGACCCTAAAACAAAAACAAAAATAATCATACGTTAATTAACTAGTTACATCAACTTTTCTTCGCTACTGTTTTAGTTAAAAATTATAATAAATGTAACTAACGTAATAAATATACTTACTTGAGCATTGTAAACCATGTGAACACCTTGGTAGACGATATTCTTGGAATGCTCGCCCATAAATTCGAGAATATGTTCTACGAGAGCTTCGTAAGGAAGACCGCGCAATCGAACGCAATCTTTACGCGTACCGGACGTGATGATGTGTTGCGGAAGTATTGGTGGAAGCTGTGGGATAGGTGGCGTCGGGAGTACGACCTGTTTCGGGTCAATTGCCCTGTTCAAGACCTGTAAACCATAAAATCGATATGCAAATGAATCACGTCTATTTTCACTTCGTCCCTTCTTCTACTATTTTGTACCCGCATTATTTTCACGCACCTGTTGCACCTCAGCAATTGTACTGCGAAAAAGTTCGATATACCGACTACCAATGCAATCTCTGTGTTTGCTCAATGCCTTCACAGCGTCTTCTTCTTTCGCAAAAAGAACGAAAGCGTCTCCAGTTGCTCTGCCATCTGGTTTCTTGACAAATAGGACTCCGTCTTCCCCGTCTAACACGTGACAGGGCTTTTGCCCTGATAAAAAGAAGTCCAGCTGTAAAAAATAATACGCGAATGAAAGGAAATCAGAAACGCATGGTGGAATGTACAATAGGAAAGCTTTTTGTTCTTTTAGTGCTCACCACTTGCTTAGCTACACAGTCATATGGCAAGCCTCTCATTCTAACAATGACTTGGGCTCCCCGTGACAAAAATGCGTGAGCCTCCCCACTTGTTCCTCCTGCAACGCCGACGAAATCCTCCCCAGAAGCCTTGTAAACTTCTATGTATCGTCCACCCATATGATGTTTATGTCTTTTTAATGCCATGTCTCTGTGTTCTTTATTAACAAATCGTACTAATGCTTCTCCGTTACGTCTTCCCATAGGACTTAAACACAGAGCTACGCCACCCCTGGAAATCAACGAAATTAAACAAAATTGTTAATTTCGCGTAACAGATAAGAGAAAGAAATTCCATTATTTATTCTTGCATATTACTACCGCAGTCATCGCAAGAATTATTAATAAAATTGTGCGGTGCATAAAATTCATGATCCCAGATAATACTTATCGCTATACGAAAAAAAAATAAATACGTAAACAAGACGTGACATAAGTTTTTAAGATATGTTTACTACCTTGAACTAAGTAAACACAACAATTTCCATGAAATTTTGCATAACAATCTAGCAGAGTATGAGAATGATGTGGGCAATGTATATTTATTTATGCGTCAGATATAAATGTTTACCTTCTTTACGCGCATCCAAGTGGCTTGTATACAAACACCATAACAATTATTACAACTTATTTTTCAGAATTCTAGTACTTAACGTTCATGTTTAACAAGTTTCACTTACTTGGCAACATTTAAGCCACGAAAAAATTTTGCTATGTCCTGGTCAGACGATTGCCAAGGAAGACCTCGTGCTCTTACTACACAGCCATTGTCAACTTCTTCATCTTTTGAGCTGCAAACAAACATTAGACAGAGATGACAGAGTAACTTTCAGAAGTAAGTCTAAAATAAAAATAAATAATAAATATTACTCACCATATACCAGGTTCTAAGATAATATTAATTACTTCAGGAGTTTGGAAAACGTGACCTACAAAAAAGTAGAGAACAACTGTTAGTATGCATTCAAATGTATTCGGTATATTGAGAATATTTCAAGAATATTGTCAATGGTAGAAACAGAATAAGCTCATGGATCTGCGTCGCCCATGTACCGACTACGATCGTGACTCATCGATCCAAAAAATCAACTATGATACTATTCATGAAGATCTCAATTTCCAACTATTTTTGTATAATTGTCTAGTATCGAGCATTCTTAAACTACGCTGTTTTCTACCGCGAATATATATTTTAAGTAAATAATTAACACAAAAACTTCCACCTTAATTCTTGCGATCATTGTAATTAAATAATACATTGATGATCAATAGCCTCATCAAACTATGCACCCACATCGTCAAAATAAAACCGAGTTGTAAGACAGTTTACGTTTATAAAAAAATAAAAAAGGGATAAATCACGAGGTCTAAAAAGTGAATTCTTTTTTAACGAGAATGCGATGCTTTAAAGAGGGTCAAGCGATACGGTAGATTTCACAATTGGTAACCTCGCTTCCTTCTGGTCAACACGTGCGTTTGCAATGCAGATTCTCTGCCAAGAGAAAGTTTAGTAAACTTCCTACATAAATGTCCATGAATACGACATTGACCAGGTCATTCCGTAATGAACTCATCGAAATCAATTTCCCCCGATTCCAAAGTTTTGTTCAAAATTAAACCCATCGCGATCCAGATATTCTGATTTCGGTACAATTTTGTGACTGCAACATGTTAATGCTCTCATCAAAACATTCCTGAAGTAAATCGATTAAAAGTATAATTGTCGTTTCGATGTCTTGGTCGCCGCAGTTAATGAGTTTCCTTTGTAATCATACACCAGCGGTTCGGCTCTAATTTCTCTTGCCCGAGCAAAATTCCCGCGATTAATTCGCCTAGTCAGTGCATAACGTGTCAGCACGTCCATCAAAGAATTTTCGCTCGAAATTGGTCTTTTGTTCCGATTGCATTGCCAAGAGCAAATAAATTTTGTTTAATTTTCATAAATCAGCGTGATGAATACAAATGTAAACGAAATATGATCCTCTGCAAGCAGATGAAGCGAAGTCAATGTTCTTATACCGTCGCGTACAGACCAAAGAGCAATCGATGGCGCACGTGCTTTAGCGTGTGCCAACGTTCGCCAAGCGTGTAGCACATGTGCCTTCGGCTGCGTTTGGCTGGTCTACACGCGCTTAACTTTCAGTTCTCGACTGTTTTACTTATCCCCTTAACGCATCTGATTATGTAGGAATACGTACGTATAATATCAGCACGATAACTTTACGCACAGCTGAAGTCACGTCTTTAAACCTAACAAAATTCTTTACTTTGCCCTATATAAATTCACTCCATTTTGAAATACAAATATTTCTATATATTTGTGTAAAGGTGCGAGCAACTGGTGAAAAAGTGTCGTTCGTTTTCAATGACAACTACGTCGTACGTGCTCCGCAAGAAGCAATTATGTTTGCGAGTGCACGCACGCATTTGACACACTGGCACGCAAGTGTACAGTCCATTTAAATGGAAAACTGTTTGGAGTTGAGCACCACTGTGATAAGGAGTATATTATGGCCGTCACCGCTTCTAACATTACACAGCTTGACCCGCGATCATAAACCATGAACACGCAGAAGGGACCAGTGTGCACGGACCTGAGACATATACTATTCTCTCCCTCTCTCCTTTTTCGTTCCGTTCTCTTATTCAGTCGTTTTGTCTCCTTTGCATTCGCTTATGCTAGCCTTTCTTCGTTCGCGCGTGCAACGCAATGCCGGGTTAGGTATCGTTCGAAATAGAAATATTTCAAGTATAACGCGAATAGTCAACGATAAACAATTGAAACGAGTAAATCATCTTCGAGCATTTAAGTTGGATGGGAGTATAAACGATTTATGTAGCATTTAACATTATCATAGTTCGAAAAGTCTATTTGAATATGTTTAGAATAATTACGAAGAGAAGAGAATCTTATATAATTTATTACTTTGACAGTCGGTATTGCAGAGACTATAAAACAGAATATAATTTCTTAGAACATAGAAACACACTGATAACAGAATCTTTTATGATGTAATCTTCGTATATGTTCCACGTGGGGATTATTTTAAGAGTTGTTTAGATATTTTTGGTGTTGTCAAAAAAAAAAAAAAAAGAAAGAAACCGTTTGCTTTGTGAAAATTAAAATAAATGGTTTTTATATTCATTAAATGAGATGGAACTTATGAGTGTATCTGAAATTCGTTTTTCTACTATACGGATAGTCTTTGCGTGTGTGATTAGAGAAATTAAATTGTTTTAATAACCAAATCTTTGATTCCTCTCTAGATCCAACGAGTTGAAATCATTTATACTCCCATAATGTGGAAAATTTATGAAACCTATTCCGTATCTATGATTAGAAAGACGTTTTGCTCGGGTCAGAACGTGAATAATTTTTCGTAATATCAAACTATGAGTACATCATACAGGAAAACTAATTTCCTTGTTGTTTAACAACAACTTAGACTTTCTTCAATTAAATCTTGCATAGAATATTTTCTGACTGTAATCTGAAAGTCAGTGAGAGTGGAATGGAGTTTCAACATTCCCTGTTGCGTATAACAGAAAACTCTAAAATAATACACGCGATTAGTATCGAGAAAAACAGCGGAGTTTCCTCAATGATTTTCCCTTTTTTGGAGTACGACATATTATAGGAAGAACTTTTGCTTTTACAGAGAGAGTTGCCTTGAAACTCACGCGTCCTTGAGTATTGTGGATGAAAAAGGAGAGATTCATAGTCCAGCCACGTGCCAGTTAAGAATAAAGCAGGATTAATTTGAAAGCCTGCATCTACATCTTTGTTAACGCGTCGAGATTCGAATTGTATTTAACCGTCAGCGATCCGATGTCGAGCGATTGTCGACAAAAATCAGAAAAATCGGAAAAATCAGAAATCAGAAAATCTAAACAGCAAAGGGTTAACAAGATATCGATTACGATCCATAAAATTGAAACGAATCGAAATGTTACGTTGGTCGATGGTGTTAGAGTCCACGAAAGATAGAAATATCGTGTATGAACCTTAATCTTTGAGAAATAAAACCACTTTTTTTTCCATGCAGAGTTGCTCGTTAATTAGAAAAATAAAAAACATGTGTCGCTATCGGCCGTAAGAGCAGATTAGATATAAATTCGTTTTACACAGTTTGTGTTATGAGCCGAGAGGAAAATACGTGAAGTCGCACGACTTACCGTCTTTGATCATTCTTTGTATCACGCTGATCATATCCTGTATCTCCTTCACGTGATAGTCGTTTTCCGTATCGGACGGTAGACCGAAATCTGATTGGGATCAGTCAAGGATAAATTATCGTTTCTTAATCGATACAGTTCCTATCGCGACGAAACCGAGCCACGGATTGTCATAATCGATGCTTTTACGTAATCGTGCGCGACATATCGGGATATCGAGTCCAAATATTATCAGACCTATTATTGCCTGAGAATATTTATCGTTTGCTTTGCTCCAATTTTACGAGCAATCTTTGCCTTTGGAAACCGACTCGCGTTGAAGGGATGTAGCAGGAATCTATATCTGTATTTCTTGTATGTTTTTAATGGAAGTGGAAATCGGAGTAGTTTGTTGAATAGAGCGTAAATAATACAAAAGAGCAACAAACCAGGACGTTAAAGGACGTAAGGTCGAGAAAACGAGCGAACTTGTTACGTGCATAATTATCCGTATATCTCGTTTGGTCGTCGAGTTGTTACCAATATCTCCACCGGGTTGACCTTTAAACCGTGTTCCGCGCGTGATAAGACCGCGATGGCCACTTGGTGGGACTTTCATAAGTCATTCGGTTGATATTGGTGTCGTGTACATTTTGATTTCGTCCAATTTTCACCTAACTTTTGTATTAAAGTCTTTCTGCATTCTTTTGCTCTTCACTTGATACCCTAATCAAAGAATGATATATTTCTTTGGTTGTAACGGTAATCGAACAGGAAATCTACTTTGTACTTTTAAATGGAAGTATAGAGAATTGATTCCAAGCATTTACATTTCTTAATTGAACGTTTTTACTCTATTTTAAACAGGATATTGTATATTAAGCGGAGTGTTCTATCTTAGGAGAGTTTCTTTTAAATAGTATCGGATTATTCATAGATGTAAATTACTTGCATATTTTCAAATCATTTAGAGTTAAGATCGAAACGTTAAATTAAAAATATATTTATGCCAAGCACTGATCGGATCTCCATTTCTTTACTGTCGGTTTGCGCTTATAAAAATCTGACAAAAACCTGTTACGAATTATTAATGGCTCGTTTACAGAGATTGAAGACCGTAATGAAAATTAAATGGTCAGTAATGAAAACGTTAGTCTCCTTAGCGACACTTCCGGCTTTTTTCGTGCATATTCTAAACTTGTTTAAGTCAAATACAAAATGAGGGCAAAGAAAATAATCAAACGATTATATCAGTGAATTCGAGCATAGGTTCCTTTGGCTCGCGTAAATCATAGTGATCGCAGTTGAACATAAAAATTGTCAAGGGAAGACAATACTTAATTTTTTAGCTCGAGGTCTTCAATGGTGAAATAGATGGACTTATCGGTTTTGTAAACTACTCCAAAAACCAAACAAATATTTCATCTTATTATTCGATAGTATAAGCAAAATAAAAGACTATCTCGCTTGTATAATTTTTCTGTTCACCAGCGATCACTGATACCACAAAGTAAAGTATTTTCTGAATTGCTCAAATATCAACAAAAATTATACTCGTACTATATAATAATTATAATAAGTGTTTGATTGTTTATTCCACGAGCTTCTTTCGACATTCGATAATTCGATTAAATAAAAGAAATCATGGGATCGTGAGACGTCGCTAGGGTCGATCGATATTTGTGTATACTGTATCTCGGCAGCCACAGGTGGTTTTGTTTTATTAAGGATAGATACAGCACGCATTACAATAGAACGAATGGAACGATTATAATCCGTGGGTTCCAAGTCGAGCTTAACAACGAGGTTGGATCGGAACCACGTCAGGTACCAATTTGCATTTATGGAGTAGCACTTCCTCTTTTGGATTTAAATCTCACCTACGAGTGCGCGGCTTCTACACCTTTCATGCAAATGCAAGGAAATATGGAAAGAGCTGATATGCACACACAGATGCGAGGCAGGTTCTTGTTTTTTTTTTTCCAATCCCAAGGAAACGAAAATATAACCATAGATCGAACGACTCCGCGTTAATAGGAGTGCAATCGTTTTTGTCCTTCGTAAATAATTTCAGTTTATCGAAATTACTATTCACATACCGTGTGCTTGGAAATTTGGATATTTCTTTGACAGTACGTAGCAAAATTACTGCGCAATATTTTCGAATTAAAAAGTAAATATCTGAGGAATGGAAGTCGTACTATTAGACTAGTATCTATTAAATAAAAACGATACTCCTAATCGAGACCATGGTGTCTTTCACTCGAATGAATTTTCCCTCCAATAAATTTTCCATGCCTCCACAAATGGAGCCTCCACCAATCTCATTTTTCTTCAAATTTTCAAAACAAATGAATCATTACCGGACACTAACACGCCGTCTAGTCTTCGCTGAAGTACCAGTAACCCATCAAAGTATTCTACAAGACTGTAAACTATTTAATGAAAGAATTTAACGATCGATTCTTATGTTCTCAACGAAGCAATGTTAAACACGACCACGAGGAGATCCTTCGATGGATATACGCGTGTTCAGAATAAACGTACCTCAAATTCAAACCGTGGAGCGTTCGAAGGAACGTCGAGATCCCAGGATAATTCTGTCGTCGCTTAGAACGAATCGAATAAATAATATAGCACACTCCCGCGAGATCCTCGAAAGTTCTGCGTTAAAAAATCGAGCGGAGACGGACGCACGATGGGCGAGTAATATTCGTGCTCGAATATATTGGCCCCACGAGAGCCGCAATTACACGATACGCGCACCCTCCGTCCGTTTCCAGACTGACTTGGACTGACTTTACACACCAGCGGCCAGTTCGTCGTCAGGTTCGTCGAATATGTTGGATTCGACTTCTGTCGCGCCGCCTAACGGCCGCACGCCTTGGAATTCTCCTCGTTTCGACCATAGTCGTCGCCTTGGGGCGATCGGACGGTATCGAAAAACGGAATCTTTACTTTTATCAATGAATCGCGACGATTCCGACGGCGAACAAACGCGCGGATCGAAAAGTGGCTACACGGTGGGCTGGAAAAACGATGTAGGCGTGAATTCGATTCGTGGGATGCTCCTTTGTATTTTTACAGGCCTTTTTAATTGAGTTTTTTGAGCGCCATCGATCCTCGAGAGAGGGAGCGACTTGTCAGTTTGGTACGGGATTAGGACTGTGTAACGATGCGAGTATTAGGTTGTCCCGAAAGTTTCTTTCGCGAGTTGCACTCAATTATTTGATGTGGTCGTGTTTATATAAATAGACAATCTAATTTCATTGATATTCATGTTGTAACAGTAATGGAGCAAAATGAATCGTGTACAATTCAGTAATGTAGCATAAAACATATAATATTGCGCATGTATTACTTATTAATAAAGCGAAAGAAACTTTTGGGACAACCTAATATATGGAAGTGAGACAATGTTGTTCCTGTTTGTTGTTTACACTTTGTAACGAAATGTTAATCTGAATCAAAGTTAAACTAAAATTTAGGAGACGTGAACGAGAGAAAACCAATATAATATAATTAATTAGGCGTAGAAATTATTCCTCTGGCTTTATATTCAATCTATTGTAAGTTTAGTTTAAACCGAAATAATTACCAACATTCTAGATTCTTGACCTGGGACTCTGTTATAATGAATCTGTACATATCGTTACAATCTATATGTATATACGAAGTTTGATAGCCATGCGTTTTTGCTTATTGTTATTATTCTCACAGATTACACAAGTGTGCTTGGTAATTACAGTAATTGAAAAAGAGTAACAACAAGCAAAATTCGAAGGCTACTAAAAGTTCGTATGGATGCATTGCAGCAGTGACCATCAGGTTGAGACTTAGGTTATGTGAATAGATACATTGTAATAGAGTTGAAACTGAGGACTCAGAAGGCTTAGAATGAGCAAATAAGCATATCTACTTTAGCGACGATTAAGTTTAAACTAGAGTTATAAATTATTAAATACAGAGGCACAGAATTAATTTCTACACCTAATACATAAAAAAAAAAACGAATACGACAGATGGCGCCATTAACCAATGTGGCTGAGAGCGTTATGTATCTTCGAATAAGCCTTTGAATAGTCTAAATATTCCAATACTCATGGATTCAGCTGAAATGCTCTAATATAAAATAAATTCGACAATTAGTCCCTGCCACGTAAATTGAGAATGACATACCTAAAATGTCGATTCATTATGCTTTTATTTGACTTTTTCGTGCTCCATCTCCTCGATAGAGGGAGCAACTAGTCGCACTAGTGGTCCTGCGACGTAGAACGACGCCCATCGACAAAGGTATGCGCAAAACAAGGAAATGACCGAGCAACATCGAATCGTTAATTATGCGATTTGTAAAAGGATACATTCCAGCATCTCCTGTATACCAAAGGTCGAAAGTTCCCCGTGGGTAGAGTAGCAGGCGACGAATTCCTTGCGGAGGTCGTGGAAGAAGTTGTAATGTTCTGGCAGCTCGATGTCTTTGTTGCAGGCCTCTGGATGCAGGCATTGTCTCAAAGGCGCCTGTCCGTCTACGACGAATCTCGGTGCGGTGCCTGACGTCACGCAGGACATGGAAGACCACCATGCTTCGAACTTTTTTTAAAAATCAAATTTTGTAAAAGTTGCTTCCCCTTGAGTCTCCCGCAATAAGAACAGTTTTGTGGAATGCTTCATGTAATTAAAACATGAAAAATCCTCGAGATATAAATTTAAAGAAGTTCTCACTTTCATTGGTAGTTAAAATGGATATTAAGTGGCCGTTTAAGTTGGCCAAGGGAGAATGAGGTTCCTGGAGACCTCACTCTCGCTTCACCAGACGATACATTCGTTCTCTCTGATTTCCATTATTTACATCATTCCTCTTTACGTACCACTTTGAAAGCCAAAAACGTTTAATAATTACGTATACGTCTCTAATTCAAATGAAACTCAATTTTATTTATATTGCCAACAAATTTGGTTCCTTAAAATTTAACAAAATTTGTACAATAGACAAGCGTATCGACATCACTGTGAGAAAAGCACTGATGCTTCCCCTACGTGTAATGTAATGTGTACATGTAATTTCTACATGTAATTAACACATTAATTATTTGCTAAACAAAAAAACCCACTAGAGAAACTTGCTAAACTCATACTTCTAGTCTTCAACGTTAAATATTTGTTCGATGATACGATGGATTACGCGAATTCAGCTACACTTATCTTTTTTTTTTTTCATTCAACGCAGATCGAAGTTATTAGTTTCCTTATCGTTCGTATCGAATGTACATATGTGGATGGAAACATTGTATACATTTATGCCGGACAAATTTCAACGAAATATTTAAAGATTAGAAATTTAATTACCTGCTCGACCGCTTGCTCCAACGGAATTCCGTGTTCTCGAACCGTTTTCTCGGTTAACGCTGGAGCATGCGCCAGTGCTGCTTCGCTGATAACACCGCTACTTCCGGCGACCGCCGGATTGTCGCTACCGGTTCCAGGCGTACAGCTTTCGTCCATTACCATCGGTCGTACAATGTACTGCTGCCTTCCCAGCACCTGCAATCGTTACATCCATAAATAACCAACAATGTAACAAATTTTTTGATAATTTAAAACTGCACGAACTGCATGAAAATTTGAATTTGCATAAACATCCACAGACTATTTATTACTGCTACTTCAACTACATTTGACTCAAGCTTTATTATTGTTGTTCTTTCTTAGTCTCTGCGTTACCATACTTCCCTTATTGACCAATCACACGTGCCCCTGTAATTCTGCAACGCGTCATACACCATCGCGAATGGGTTACATACCAACAGGGGTATGCAAAGCATGCAACGAATACATCGTGCGAGTTTAGTTTAGTCGAATTTTTTCGTCTTTACTCTATCGAGTAAGCTACATTTTGTAAAATTACAATCTGACGTAACAGCGAGAAATTATGCGTTCCCGTCTTTTTCACCTTTCCTCGTGTGATTGCAGGTCCGAACTTCAAATCACCTTTACGTAAAGACAGGTACATAATGATCGCGCAACATAGTAGACGAATGCTTTTTAGTGGAATCGCGTAAAAAATATATCTTGAATAATTTTCTCGGCAAATTGAATTTAATGCTTGTTACAGTGGCAAATTCAACGCGAATAGTCTTCGTTATAAAACGATTAATTTCGCGTTGTCTAGATGCTTAGATGATTATCGAAATATTCGTGAGATTCAGAGCTATTAATACGGGTAATCATCTCGATATTTGAGTCGATTTCCTCGATCTATATAGATGTACGATAGGAAGCGTTTTGAATCTCTGTTTATGTAAAACTATCCCTGTAAGAGGTCACTTATTAATTACATAAAGATTTCAAGGGACGGGGAGGTTTAAAAAAATCTGAACGTGACATTACCTGGGGAGGGACGGTTAAGAGTCATTCCTACGTAATATTTAACTATGAATCAAAATAGTTTCCTCATTTTAAGATTGTTTCAAATCTTACCTTTAATTATACCACGAATTTCCCAGAGACAAAATAACTATTTAAAAAAAAAAAAAAAATAAACATCTGTGAATTCTATCAAATACGTAATAACGTGTTTTAGTGTAGCTAAGCCTTTTCTAACAACATACAACTATTTAAGTAGAGGGAAACTCTAGTTACAATATCATGTAAGAAGACCTTTACGTGTCTTTAATTGGGGATAGGGGGATCAAAAATGGCCAAAATCGTCCTTACGTAATTAACGAACCCCTAATGAGTCCCTAACGCGCTATACAATTATCTAAATGAAATTCAAAAACGGTACACCGCGAGTCTTCGTAATTGCACCGTGGGTCATTAATTACAACGAGGAATTTGGCGTGTAATTACTCATAACACGCGAAAGGAACGACCGGCAGATAATCCAGGAGTCTACGAAACAAAAAAGAATAATAAAAGTAAAACGCCACGGACACGTAAGCTTTTACTATATTTCCGAGTGGAAAGTGGTGGGTTTTAATCGAGTGCAAGCGTTTAAAACGAGTTTCTCGTTTCGAAACTAAAAATAGATCGAAAATTTCACAATGACACGTTGCAAGGTAGACATTAAAAACGGGACTCGACATTTTCTAGTAACTGGAGTTGGGTAAAATTCATTTACATTTGTAAAGAAGAAACTTCACTTATACTATACATTCTTTATTATAACTTCACGTTATAATTTAAGTAAAAAGTGCTCAGACTATTCATTTCACAGATAACAAAAACAAAAGGCTTTTAAGGTCATTAGTGTCTTTTTTTAATAATATATTTCTTTTTTTTTTCTAACAGCAAACAATTCCGTGAATTTGTACACAGTCGTGTCTGTGTATACTTCTAAGTCGATATTTATGCAAATTCACATTTTTATATACCCAGATGAAAAACAGATACGTACATTTAAATGTCTTGTCTTCTAAATGCTGTGACGTGTATTTTCTTTTTTACATTTTGTAATATTTATGCATATGTACACCTCCTTGTGTACATTCGTATATTTACACTTGTTAATGCATACTCCTAAGGAGAGTTGGGAATGTGAACCACATAGGAGTTCAGGTGTCAACTGTTAAGAATCTATCTGATGTTTTTATAATTTCCGAGATTAATTTAGGTATGACCCCTTTAGGTTAACCCCTTGCACTATTTTCACGGGTCAGGCTCGTTGTTGAATCTAATGCGGCTTTTTCCGAGTCTCGGCATAGTGCAAGGGAGTAAAGTACGTTCGGTAATTTTTTCAATTCACTTCGCATGGAAATCTTTGAGACATGACGATCTTCGCCACTTTTTCTGTAGCTTCTATGAATCGAAAACATACTTTGAACGATAATTTCAATTCAATTTTTAGTTCGTATTCGAGGCATTTAAATAAAGTAAACGTATGTAAAGTTTGAAAACGATCGATCCATTACTATCTAAGATATCATTCTCGCAGATCGAAACAAATATTATTTTTAAAAAGACACGCGATATCTCAAAGATTTCTGTGTGAAATGAATCGATAAAAATCACCAAACGTACTTACAAACATACCTAAAATATTCTCAAAGTTGATACAAATTTAACAGCGATGGGCAAAACCCTAGCCATCGAATAAATCTGAAGTTTGCTGATATGTTTGTCTCGTTCCCTCTTTTGAAAATTGTCCAGAGAAGGGAACGAGACAAACATATCAGCAAACTTCAGATTTGTTCCAAGTCTAGGGTTTTGCCAATCTCTGAAATTTAGTAAAATTTTCTCTGTAAAAAACAAAAATCACGAATGTGCTTTTCCCTTTTAATAGATTCAAACGTATTACAATAGCTCGAATGGAATCGCGATTATGAGAAACCACGCGACGTGAATACGTGGATGTCGCGCGGTTATATATACATACCGATGATCGGCAGTGTCGTGCAAGAAACTTAATAAGCAGGTTCTTTGACGCGGGGTTAACGGATCAAGGTAGTTCGGTACGAGCATGCCACCATGCCACGGGCTTGAATTATCTTTATCGACGTCCCGATAAAACCTCGTCGCGTAACTCCCGACACAAACGAACCAGCATCAACATTACGTAAATGTTAATTAATATGGGATAATCAGTCAAGCCTAAGAATGGCCAATTTCGAATATTTAAGTGTATCGCGACCCTCGTACCAAACTTGGCCTAATCGCGACGTTCCTGATGACTATTCCTGATGACTATTCCTGAAATTGGAAACCGAGGAATTGTTTCATACGAATGTGTTCTAGTGCCGCAGTTGAGAGATTTAAATCAGTTACACGCTTCAATGAACCAAGCTCAAGCTATTTCACTTTAACGCATTCGCGACCGCTGACGTGAATTCACGTCACTTAAAATTCTATTCCTTGTTATGGAAAAATTATAAAAATCTTTTTATTTTATACGCTGCATATTTACAACATTCATATTTCAAAACATACTTCTGTCATTTTTATCATCGCCCTAACGATACGCGATGTTGAGCTTCGGAATGTTATTATCTTCGTCAGTGCTCGGTATTAGAAACGTAAAATATCTCCCGATCGCGAATGTGTTAACATTCCATATTTTTTTGTATTCTAAAATGTGTGATTCTAAATCATGGTAACTGTGGACAAATATATACCACTACTCTCGTACTTAAATCACTTCAAACTATGATTCACCTACTAACAACTTCGAGCATAATTTTCTATTTTCGCGCGCAAATTTGTACCACTCCAAAATAACGTTCCAGTATTCCATTGCGTGCAGCGGCGTGGACGTTCCTCTATCATCACCGTTCCCCGAGTGTTTGCAATCGTGGGTCGTTCTAGGAAATGATTTGCGACGAGGAAAAATAATACCGATTGGAACTGTCCTCGACCCAGGTAAACGTTCAGGGATACCTGTCCCTCCCACGAAAGGCTCACCCAAATCTCAACTTGCAAAGTCTGCAACCTAGCCCTCAAAACTATTGCATACGAACCCTCCACAAAAGAAGCTGTATAACCGATAGGTGTCGTAAATCGTTAGAGCTAGCAATCGTTGTTACGCTATCTCGATGCGTGTTGTGCATTTAATGCACACATTTACTGCAGAGTGCACCTCGACTCGATAACAATGGTACTCGGTATCCTTGTGCCAAGATTAACGAACCCAACAATAAAGTTCTCACAGTAAATGTTTAGGGAAGGTGGTAAAGTCTTTGATACTAGAGGTATTAACCCTTTGCACTCGAGAGGTGACTCTCAGTCACCACTAGGTTTTCTTTAGGTTTAATTTCTTTGGAACTCCAAGTGTTAATAAAATGATTGTCGTTGAGGCAAAGGTGACCCGATTTTCAAATCTCAAATTGATCTCATTTTCGAAGTTAATCTAAGCTTAGCATTCGTGACAATAGAATGCTAAAGAAAGCATCTCGGGTTGCTGATGGATACCAGAAAAAAAGGCCTCGACTGCAAAGGGTTAATTTTGAAGATGTAATAACTTCCATGAGAAGTATGTGTCGAGTGTTGGTAGTTTCAGTGTAAATAAGAACCATGGAATTCTTTTCAGGCGAGTATAAGACTTCGCCAAATATATTATTGCTCTTGCATGTCAACAAGGAAGCAAAAACTATCCTTCGTCAAATAATCATAATTTTCCTTTTAAGAATATTCGCTATTGTAATATAATCGGGATACGTCTTCGAAAAACGAGGAAGTAGAAAAGCAATTGTCTTTGCCAGGGCCGGCGATAGAGGTATAAACGTCCACATGCAACTTCCAATTTAGGTGACACCTTTTAAGAAGATATTCTAGAGAATCATTGAGCGTTTATGTTTTCACAATATTCGTGAATTTTTTTCGCAACGAAATTTCAATTAATAGGGACTCGGGGCTAGAGATAGATTCAAAGGCTTGTACAAAAAATTAAAATTTGTACTGCAAATTAAACAAACGATGGAACCTCAGTTCTGTAGAATAATGTTCCTAGGTAACACTTTTGATTTGAATTTGAATGTTTGATTTTCAATGTTTCTAACTTTCTTGCTGAATAAAACACAGTAACGCTTTCTTATCTAACAATTGCATTGCGGATGTTTATGCATTTATGACAAGTGAAAATCTGGAAAAATATATTAAGGGTGTGTGTGTGTTTGTAATCACAAAAATACATCGAATATCAACAAGAAAATACAAAAAAAAAAGAAAATTACATTGTTTGGAAATTAAAACATGCTTCCATTTAAACCTCAGTTCTTTATGTCTATCATTAAAAATATGAATTTGCATAAATATCCACAGTGTTTTGCTAACATTATTATACCCTGTCGAACTGACGACAGTAAAAAAAAATTCCTTCTGGATTTAAAGAAACCTACGATCCAAAACAATACCTCAATAATTGGCGCTCTATACGGTTCACTTCGTCACGAATTAGCGTGTTTCGTAGGTGAAGATTTACTTCGCGCAAGAAGAGTAAAGAAGTCGCGAAAGAGGAATAAAATGGTAATGTAACCGAGTATTAAGGTGTCAGGACGGTGTGTTCGAGGTGCACGAGGCGGTAGCGCGAGGCGAACTCATAAATTGCAAATACGAGGAGTTGGATCGCAAATACGAGACAACCAATGACCAGAAGAACGATAGCCCGAGGGAGGGGGAGGTCAAAGGTCGAGAGTTGCGTCGCTTGCAGAAACTGGCTTGAGAGCTCGCGGAGGGCAACGACGAACAATATCGGTGAAAACAACGCGAATACCTGTTTCAGGTGATACGTGCTAACGATGGTTCCGCAAGTAGCCACCATAATAATTATACATTTAAATTATTGTGCAGATTTTATATCATATTCTCCCATCTTTCGATGTTTGGAAAAATTGATTCGTGCTAACGACGGTTCAGGGGTGATAATAATTACATATCTCAACTATTGTGTATAATAAACATAAACAATTAAGGAATAATAATAGTATTCCATCTTTGAAAGGCTCTTCTTTTTTTTAGCGAGTATCGGTGTGTCGATATAAATAACGTTATTGAATCAGAAACAATTATCGTTCGCTTCAGAGGATATTCTAGTCAAGAATTTAAAAAAAAATCTAGTCAAAATATAGACCTTAAAAAAATACATCTACCAAAATTTTGATTAAATTTGCTTTTCGTTAAAAATAAATTATGTATATCCTCGAAGTATAAGTAAAAAAAATCCGAAAAGAATACCTGAAAATTTATGTTCTAGATTAGAATACACCATGTTCCAAGTGATTATGGTATATTTATCAAAACTAGTAACCTAAGCCTGATCATTGTGTTTGAGATCATGCAATTTCAAGCTTTTAAAGATTAACGATGGGCCAATTAAAAAGCTCATCCGACAAAGTGTGTGTTTAGTCCCCAAATGGTTGCGAGTCACTGCTCCGATTCTTCAATACACTTTGTTCGCCGTTCCGGAGCTTCCAGGGTACTGAATACCATATCGAAGTTACACGACTAGCCAATTCTGTAATTAGTATCAACGATACGCGAGCGTTCGTTATTCTTCCTGGCCGAGGATAATTGAGAATATTATTCCAATTCTATCGTCAAGGTAACGGCGACAGTGGGACGAAGGATTTCAACGATTGCTACGACCACCTCGAACCTTTTCCCACAGAATACGTTAATGTCTTAGCGGTATTTGCGAGACAACGGCGAGGACGGGACGGTACAAAGAGGGACACAGGAAAAGGACAGAGGCATGAGAAAAGGTTCAGAATGGAAGACCGGAATGGGGCGACGAGACGCGAATAATAGACTGCACGCGTAATATCGCGAACCGGTGCAATCCGAAGAGGATTGAACGAAATCTGACGCGAACTTTTCTGGTTATTCCTTTAGAATATGGCCGATTCACATCTTAAGAGAAGCCTATCCAACTTCGTTAATTTCAGATATTTTTAAATACAAAAATTGCGACCGATGCACTAAGAAACGTTCTTTACATTCATTGGCAGACAATTTTTCGTTTGTACCCAAATAAAATTCCTACTTCGTCAATTTCAGATATTTTTAAATACAAAAATTGCGACCGATGTACTAAAAGACGTTGTTTACATTTATTAGCAGACAATTTTCCGTTTGTACCCAAAAAATTTGGTAATATTAACTGTATGTGTATTCGAAAGCACGTTTCTTAGTGCATGTGTTGAAATTGTTGTATCTAAAAATATCTTAAAACAACAAAGTTGTGGCGGTCGTCAATTTGTACCACTCTAAATAATTTTGGCGAGTGCTGAAGACGATTTCAAACCAGAAATCGAGAACCTTAAAATAGCACGATGCTTGTTAAGTCCTTCCAAACGTATTTTAATTCGAATTCAAGCAAATTACATCATTTGAATATCGATGTTTTTGAATGTTTCCGGTCCCATATCTTTTCAATATATATCTATCTAATTCTATAAAATTACGTTGTCGTTCGTGTCTTAAAACAACTAAACCCCGTTTTCTAATCTTACTGGGAACTCTTAATCTTACTAGTCCTGAATTTCCTGAGTCAACACATTTGTATTTAATCTAATATAACACCTATCGCTTACCAATGTATGAATGCCTTAAATTTTATATCTATAGTTAGTTCTACATATATTCGCTTCGATTTTATTATTGTCCAAAATTACTATCGATATTGATTTCTACTGCTATAAAAGTATGTTTAATAACAAAACAGTGTATTTCGATAACGTGAAGCTCTATGCTTGGAAAACGTAGGCTTCTCTACTCAAACGTTTAGATAGACAGCTTCTTCAACGTTGAACTATAAATTAACCGAAACCAGTAAACGAAAATGCACGGGAAAGAGGTCGCGGCAACGAAATCGACTCTCATTAAAGTTCGACTTGACCGATCGACTATAAACGCCGGAAACGAATTACAATAAGCCGAGTTTTGCAAGCATCGACCAAATCAACAACGAAGCAATCGAATCGAGACCAGTTTTCTGTCGATGAAAGGCCAGATTTTCCATCTGGAATCTGTTTGTGTTGCACTCATCGCGACATTGCTAAATCGTCTCACGTAAGTAACGCGCAATGGCGCGCTTAAAGCCACGTAGTTTATTAAAATAGAATATCGTTTTTACGACGAACAAAATTAAGTTCGATCTCAATTTTTGGATCAATTTCAATGAGGAAGATTACACGAACATTTTTTAATGTTTGACAAAGGTTTAGGGAGGCAAAGTTTTATTAACTCTTTGCACTCAAGGCCTTTTTTTCTGATATCTATCAGCAACTCGAGATGTTTCTTAGCATTCTATTGCCATGAATTCTAAGCTATCTAGATTTGACAAAAAGGTTCGAGCTCCAAAGAAATTAAACGTAAAGAAACATTAGGTATTGTATATTTGCTGCGTGAAACCTAATGGCGACTGAGAGTCACCTCTCGAGTGCGAAGGGTTAACTAATCCTAAAAATTTCGTTAATCTACCTTGTAATCAAACAAATAATTTTCTCCACGAAATCAACACTAATAAACCCCGAGCGAATTATTTTTCCGACCCAAGCTAGTTTTTTAAAACAAGTTCTAATCAACGACAGAATTAGATTACACGACACGATAAGTTTGTTTCGCATCGCGAGCAAGTTTGCGGTCCGTGGAACTATCACAGCCGAGACAATTACAAGTATTTACGCCCCTCGGAATCCGTTTTTAAGACGAAACGTAATTTTCAATCCCTGGAAATTACAGACATTACGCGGAGCCGACTTCTTCTGTTTTTTGTTTTATTTTTATTTGCGGAGGTAAAACCACACGCTCTACGTTTCGTGTCTCGGAACGCGACTACGGCCAGCGCAATCTTGCTTTCCAAGCTAACGAGTCAACGTCCTCCATTTTCACACGGCGGGGATAAACGTTTCGCGAATCTTCGGAAAACACGCCTAAGCGTATCCTTCGCTGTCGCAATATTATAAACAACGTAACTCCCAAATAGCCTGTAAGAGCCAGTGACGATATTATTTAATTTCATTTTTAAATGTCACTTTTTCTTATTAAAGTTCAATAATTGACGTCATTTGAATTGCGAATAATCCTTTGTGTATCAAAGTATAATAATTGACGTCATTTTGAATGAGCGAGCAAAAATGTGTTCAGAGAATAACAGTGGATTCAAAATAAAACGAGTAATTCGGTCGTTTGTTAATTTTGTACGATTTTCGATTATTAACTTTAAAAACTGCGTTCATGTTAACGTTTTGCAATCACCGGTGGTCTACGAATGCACCGATACCGTGTTCTATTAATATGTAATATTCAAATTTGTTCGGGATATATCTAATCTCCCCTTATTAACATACAAGAGCAAGGAAAGTCAAGCAGAAAACTTGTGGATGGTAATTTATTTAGTCGACGATATTCCAATTCTTTTTCCTGGAGTGTACTTCAGGTATGCAAGGAAATAACTAAAAAAGCAGAAGTATTTACACGAGCAAAAGAATGTAAGGAAAGACATAAACATACTGAGATGGTATCTATCTATACGCGCTATTTTGTGGAGACTCCAAATCGATGCAAATTACGAATTATGAGTAACATTATGAGTAAACGTGATACAACGTGAAACATCGAGGGAAAAAATAACGGAGTTGTTATCTACTAAATGAATTTCTGCAAGTTTTCCGTGTTTCTTTTATCTATATGTTTAATGAACAACAGCTAAAGAACAACGAGTTCAACCGGACACTGATTTTGATTATGTAATATTTACTTCACCTTCACCTTCACCAGCTCGCAAATACCAACCTTACGAGATTATATATTAAGAAGTTAGAACAATTTTCTTGTAGCAATTAGGTCGAATGACATTTAGTCGTACCATGGTATTGAAAATGCAACTTATTGTTAGATATACCAATTCCCGGCTATATTTATTTATTTATTTCGTATCGCAGCGAAACGAAGGGGAATGTTGTCTACTCTTGACTAAAGTCCTGACATTTAATCCAAGACCCTCTTGGTTCTCAATAATAAATAACAATTAACCTCATTATAAAACACTCCCGATGGCTCCTAGAGTTTCTACAGCCATCACTCCCTCAATTTTCATTTACGAATACAAAACAGCATCAATCTTTCTTTTAAAATTATTTCACACGTTCAGATCGCCTAGAATAATTCTATCCATCGCCTCTTGGACCTCAACAACAAACAAAAATTAATCCGTTGCAAACCCGGCTATGTGAACCTGGCACTCAACTTTTCAAAAATTAATTTTGTTTTCATAGAAAATTATAGTATTTCGTTTGTACTTGATTGCACCACCAATAATTTCGTTTGTACCTTCGTTAATTAATAAATAAAAGAAATTTTCTTAAATGGCCAGCACCCGACATTGATTGTAAATAAATTTTCAAGATTTTCAAAATCTGTTCTTTCCCTGTTTTTTTTAGAATCGTTCGTACCCGTTTGTACCGCTTTCCGTTTCGTTTGTACTTCGATAGTTTAAATTTCACCAAGATTTTAAAGATCTCAATGTCGGGTGCTGGCCATTTAAAAAATTTGTTTTATTTATTAATTGATGAAGGTACAATCTATTAACGGTACAATCAAGTACAAACGAAATCCTATCATTTTCCATAAAAAAAAAATTAATTTTTGAAAAGTCGGGTGCCAGGTTCATATAGCTTGCAAACCCTCATAATCACTCCTACATCCATCGTTCCCTCAATTTTCCTTGACAAATACAAAGCAGCGTCGATCTTTCTTTTAAACTCTTCCACGTTATCAAATCCTCTCTTCGACGCTCTTCAGGCTCGAAACAACACGTTCACATCCGAAGACGAACACGTGCGAAACCCTGATTCGCCTTCGACCGTGTTAAAGACGCCCGGTGCTTAAATAACCATTATTTCGACGTTTTAATATTCAGCCGGCATTAACATCGATTAAAGGAAAATGCAGTCTCATGGAGGGAACGAATGATCGACACGCGAAACGTTCGATCGATTCGTCAACGGCGCAGAGTCGAACGACAGCAGCAACACGGTATTATCGGTCGGGATTTCCTACGAGGCCCTTGCGATGCAAGAGGAACCAAACCAGCGGCCATTGTCCCCGATCGAGGCTCGATCGGAGATAGTCAGGTATGTGACTCGAGGGGAAAAAGGAAACGACCGTCCAGCTGGAACTCGGGCGCACTCGTGCAAGGCGATTCACAACAAAGAATAAAGAAAACTAGGCGCACCTGTTGCCGCGTCGGATGCTCCACGATTTCTCGAAATAACGCGCGCGCCAGAAACGATTCACGAGAAACGAGGCCAATATACGTTCGTTTGTCAAAATGTTCGTCGTCGATCTAATTCGATGGTTAGAATGGAACAAATATTAGAAATGAAATAATCGTGGGAAACGGGGACAATATATACGTTCCTTCGTTAAAATGTTCATCTATATATTAAACGTGGAAATGAATTCTGTGCCTTTCTAAGGTTAACCTACCATTTATTTGTAAAGAAAGTTAGTTGGTATACTAAAGTGCACAGTCGTGTGCTCGAGTTTAACTTAATTCTCCATTCTTGCAATCCCTTACGTTATCTCATTTGTCTATTTACATTATACAGGGCGAGTCGCGTAAACCGTTACAAGCTTGTTACCTGAGAAACTACTGGCGATATCGACCAAATTTCTTTTCTAAATGGAATGCCATATAAATTTTTGTTGTTTCGAACAGTGCTTTCAGCAAGATTGTCTTCGTATTCTGTATAGTTTATGAAATACAACAAAAAATGTCGTTTGCTGAAATTCGTGTCATTTGTGCTCCAAGTAGACAAACTATGTTATCAGACGTGTGTGTTAATTGAATTAAAAGAATTAATATGTCGATATTACCGATAATTTTTGAGAGCGCGTATTTTTATTTTAAACTACAGTTATAAAGTATTGAATGTGAAGGCACTGAACTAATTTCTACGCCTAATAAAAGAGATATAGACAAGCAGGATCCAACAAGCTCCCACGGCTTCGGTTGTTGCGGTAATACCGTCCGAGGCTTCCGGGTCTGAGCAGAGTGCTCGTAGAAATGGTTTCCAACATTTAACCGTTGCGGTTATCCCATGATTATACACTGATACTCGGGCCCGTGATAGGGAAGCATGCGGGAAACCTTTTCCAAAGGGATTCCCCAAAAAAATCGAAAAGTGTTATTGGTGGAATGATTTCAGGTATTATAGCCGAAGAGAAGCGGATATGCGACGACTGAACTAACTCGTTCGAGTTTGTAATTATTCTCTAGTTTGCCAATTTGTCGCTATTAATGCAATTTGTAATTATATACAGCTTTTCGACGAACAAAGATCTTTTATCGTGTCAATTCATCGAGACGAAAGAGACACGCGTTCGTTTACAAAAGTGTACATTTTGTTGACTAACCAAGTCCTAAATAATCACAACTCCATAATTATCAATTTCGAATTAAATGTGAAATTAGTTGAACTTATTATAAATCAAAACCTACGTTTCTTAAAATAACAGCGTTAGTATTCTAATCACGTTATGTATCGGTATTATTAATTTCTCTTTTGTATTTTGTAACTGACTAAAGAAAATTAAATGAAATGAAAAGAGAAATTAATGTTGTGTTTTTAGATATTTGCATCTTTCTAGTCTGACATTAAATCATCTAATGCGTCTGTATATTTCTACCTAACGACGCGCGATAAAAACATTGTAGAAGTACAATTATAATAGGTACGTATCTCGGAATAAATATCTCAATCGCAACAGCGCGAGTTGAAAGTACGAGGTTCGCCAGTTATACGACCTACAATCCTTCCACTCCTTACTCGGATCCCGCATGAACTATTCGATTTAGAAGTAACGATAAAAAAAAGAAGAATTGATTACGCGAGGCGTCAAGAAACGAGGAAAAAGAATCGAGCGATGTTTGAGTAGAAAGTTCAGACAGGAAGCAATTAATCAAAAAGAATGTTAAAAGTGAATATTGCTTGTTATGGCGAGTCAACGATTGTAAAAGTAGCAAAACAGACATTATTTAAATTCACAATTTAATTAACGTAAATTTAGTTTGTGTATACAAATTCGACTGTACTTTGTTTTGGCCCTCTTCAATAATGTATATGTATATTTGATCACGTGTAAGACGTAGACAATAATAATAAAGAAAACGGTAAGTGAACAGATATGGAACATGATATTAGGCGTAGAAATTAATTCTGTGCCGTTACACTCAACCGTTTACAAGTACAGTTTAAGTAAAAATATTTATGATACATTTTGTTACGTTAAATTACCATCCTTCTAAGTTCTCAACCTGATTTCCATTATTATAAATCTATATACATGTAAATCTCGTGCGCAATATTTTGCTTATTATAATTCTTCTATAATTATTACAACTACTCGTTATACTTGCAATTTGTTACAAGAAGAATAATAAGTAGACTGCGGATATTTATGCATTTATAGGAAATTTGAATGTGGAAGAAACTACAAAATGCAAACAATATGCAACAATGTAAAAAAGATTGGAAGTAATTCCTATTTAGGTTCGATTTTTGTAGGCACGTTCGCCAAGATTTTATTTTGCATAAAGATCTGCACTCTAATAATAAGCAAAATTTCTAACCTACTATGCTTCGTATATGTAGACAAATTGTAATAGAAAGTAATGAATTAATTTCTACACCTAATATATGTACACCCTTGTAATGTATGAGGGAGGATTAAAAGTTTCACGGTGTTTCTTTATAAATAAATGGTAAAACCTTAGAAAGGCCCAGAATGAATTTCTATACCTAATATAATGAACGAAATACCGAAAATATAGCGCAGGAGAAAATTCAAACAATGCTGGTTTTGCTATTCTTACGATTGTTAATCAGAGATGGAGTCCATGGCGCCAGATAATCTCGATGGCAAAGCTGGAGGTAATGGACGACCTTTCGAGGGCGCGACGCTCCGCCCCCACCGGATAATTCGAGAAACAATGGCAGCCGAAGACATGCAGAGGCATTGCGCACGGTAACAGCGAGCCTCGCGAGACTGACAGTGCTCAGGGAACTTTCGCTAAAGTTGAATGAAGTATCGATGCTTTCGAATATCGCGACCTCGCTGATACGACAAACGCGAAGGTAGCGATCCGTTCGATATCGATTTGAAAAGAATCGAAAGAACGCGAGCTAATAGTGACGATTCAAACGAGTCGAACGGTTCGTCGTATGGAATAGAGTTTTCGAAGAAAAACTTATCATACGTGAATCGTTCCGCACGAGAAATACTTTATATCATACAGGTCTCTTCTAGAAGCTTTATTCGAGTACTCGAAAGCCAGAGTCGAACAAAATTTATTTACTAAGTCAAGGTTTACCGAGGTCAACCTTATCGACGTGCCCTAGCAGCATTGCCTGGACGAAATGCGAATGTTTACTTTTCTAACCTTATTCTTCGACATTCCTAACGTATCTGAGTCACGCTTTTATATGAAACAAAAGTTATTTCACAATTGATATTTATGATTAGTTTTTCATTTGATCTACAAACTGGCCATCTATTTATTTCGGTACTCAGTATCGATCCGTCAACACGATCGCGTCTCAAGGTGACGTCCAATGTTTTCAGATCAGAGATGGGCGAAATGAAATGAAAATTACAATCTAAATTATCCGATCGAATGGTACTTTATATAGAACGAGTGGAGTAGGTCCGAGTAACTTTTCAGTGAAATGAATTCAACTACAATTCTGCCCGTCTCGGACCTCTCACATAAAATCGCGAACGAGAAAGGAGCGACGCGAAACCGCGAATCGTTTCGCGCAAATTCCGTGTTCCTCCGTTTACTCGAAACTCGCGATGATTACCTTGTTTTGCAGCACGTCGATGAGCACGTACACCAACAGCGTGATTTCCTCTTCGTCAGAGCCGAGAGCATTACCCTGGAGACCGGCCGTCGCCACGTAAAGGGCAACCAGGTGAGTCGGTCCCCTCGCTCCCGTGGTCTGCATCTTTGCCAGGGTTACTTCGTTCCTCTCGTTCCGTTCTTGCACTGCTTATTCCCACTGTTGGATCAACGTACACCTGAACCGAAAACCTGTCGAAGGAGGTTCACACTTCACGCCGAACACGGACGGAACGGACGTTGCCGTGTCCTGGGTACGCGGTGGCAAAAAAAAAAGCTCAACCTTCGGCCCTTTTTCTCACCTGAACCGATCACACTACGCTAACTTCACAGACTGTCGGTATCCTGGCGCGACATATCGCTTACTGAACGCGATATTTGAGGTTATGGATCGATCGATAACCGTTGGATCGCGTGTCGATTGATGCACACGTACGTACGCGCGCCACGTTTGCGCAGGTATCGCACGATAACTCCGCGAACGTTCAGCACCCGCGAGTAAAAAATCGTTTCTCCGCGGCTCTGTCTTCGTCGATGAGACCGCCGTCGCGAGTGGCAAAGTTTCGTGCAACACTGGCGAACAACCGGCCGACCGTTGCGCGCACACGTCGTTGTTGCCTCACCTGGCGACTGCGCGTCGAACCCGGTCACTCGTTAGTAGAGAGGACCCTTCTCGCTCGCTCCCATTGCCCGTGTGCTTCCTTCCCGCACGACCGACTCGCGCGCACTGGTGGGAGTGTGGGACGGGGACCGAGCACATGCGCGCGCACCGTGCGCGACCAGGTGGGGGAACGTCACGGGAAAAAACGCGGAAACCCGACGATAACGGCACGGCAGAGATGGGCAAAATTCTTTTCTAGATAAAATTAAGTTAACAACATGGCTTAGTTGTACGGACGTTAATATTTTGTATGCTTATCTTATCTAGATAAATATTTTTGAAGGAGAGAAACGTCGACTTTTCGTTCGTTACCTATCGAACAGAAGTTAGAATACAAGTTATGAATCGATAGTATAGAAATTAGAAAAGAATATATCTTAAATGAGCAGATACTCGTCGAAGTAATTGTACAATCGATCAAATGCGAATTAAACGTCGTACTTGTAGCTATTTATCTTTTATTCGAGTAAAACGTTGCCCATCGCTGCGGCACGGGAACGGATTTGAATTTGAGGAATTTCTTGATAGACGTTGATGTTCATCGTACGTCGTCGTCGTTGATTTCGGTGAAAACACAACGCAGCCAGGTTAAAGAGGCGAAGGGAAAGGCAGGTCGAAGCCGGCGACGCACTAGCCAGGTGCGCAGACATTCCACTCGCTTGCGGTACGCTTACCCCGCCACCCGACCGACGATTATTTTCCACCTGGAGCGCCACGTTTACCTCTTCATGGCGGACCCCTACCATTCGATATATATCGAACGGGTGAAACGATAGTCCCCGTATGAATGAGTTTCGAAAAGCTACACGAACGCGTGTAACTTCCGTAGTTACACAGGGATATCGTAAACGGCAAAATTTGTTGACAAATTTAATATTATTTCACTTATCCAACAGAATGTACCCTTTGATACTGAGTCCTGAAGATGTTACCAAACGAACAACAATCATCGATGTAATTTTGGCATTCTTCTGAAAAGGGAGGTTTCATTTTGTTGAAGTCTTTTAGCGGAGATCTACGTCATTTACTTATTTGTTAATATTCTCAATCTCATTAAAAGATCGCAACGTAAACAAAGGTTTGTTTAAGAATGCAAAATTTGAAACCGTCAAATTTCATTTGTTAGTTCGATTATGGTTACTGTACACTCGTATACACCTATACAGGAACGTCTCTAAAACAGTATGTTTGTCGTTGAAATACTAGAAAGGGGAGAGCACTCGTAAATAATTTAAAGAAAAAAAAAAACAATTAGGTATTGGGAACTTACGTAAGTCGTAGCGTTCGTGTGTGCGTGTCTGTGTGAAACAGGTTGTTGGTACAAGAACCAGAGTAGGCAATATAAAATAAAAAGAAAATCGATTAATTTCTCGAGAGATATATTTTTATTTAACTTGGGCAGTAAAATGCTATCGTAAAACGTTTCACCAGACTCTGCATGGGAATTCCGCGAATGTGCAAACATAAGTTTGCGAACACGTTCACTTCAAGCTGCAAACAAAGAATGTCGTACTTTAGTTACAAAAATTACGACGTTGCTGGAATAAACAATCAAGTATACATACAATGTATACGTACATTGGTATCTGACATCGCCCACGACAGTAGATTCTAGATGGTCGTAGATGTAAAATGACGATAAGAATAATGGTAATAATACCAGCAACCGTCTAAGAGACATTTCGAATGCCTGTTCCCACGAAATAAGATTTTTCTTTCTAACTTGGAAACTCTTTTTTTCTTATTTTGACAAGTACCAGGTGTACAAAAAGTTCGAATAATCGGTTCCAGCACACCCTATATAGCTGGTCGACGTTAGAAGGTAGATTTTCAAGTGGAGTACAGGAAAATGGCGACTACCTTGCGCACTCCCTCTGAGCATAAGGAGTCTCTAACAACTTGTAAAAGATCACAGGTACGTACCGTCGCCTGTGCCCCCGTTTCGGTGCTCCCTCCATAACATGATCACGGCCTTGATAGCGTGCGTGCACGAGTACGTCTTACTCCAGTGTTAACGTTTTTTTCGCGACCGGTCAGCTTTTTAAAATCGCGCTGTCGGCATGCAATATTTAACAGTGATATAAAATTATGCTTCGAGGGCATTTGGGGTATAGACATCAATGGATTAAATATATTTGGCATCGAATCTAAATAAGAATGAAATCATGATAAGAGGAACAGGAGTATTAACAGTTTCAGTATGTTACAAAATTACGAACTCGAGGAACACGTAACTTACATATTGGGGCAAGTGTATACTGCTCAATGATGAAGTGTTATCAAAATAGCAATATAAGAAAAATGATTTAAGTATACGTATCATAGAATATGGAAAAGAAAGAAATATAGTCTCTTCAGAAGGTATAATTTTTCCTTCTCAATTTATAAATTCAAAGTGGATCGAACGTGTTAATATTCTTGTTTAATCAATATTGCAGACGCAATTGAATTGAAGAGGACTGAGATCACAGCTAGAAACGTATTGTAGTAGTACGGTATGTCTACGCTTCAATGATGTTAAACAGCGCACGAATGCGTTGTTTTTTCAAGGAATTAACATTGTCTAATTTTGCATTGTAGATTGTGAGCAGTGTTTAGTTGCTCTATACTAGAGAGAACTCTGGAGAGGAACGCTTCGAAAGAAAGTTGGAAACCTCTGTTTACCTTGGTCGTGGCTTCCTGTATCGGAAAACCATCTCGAGAACCGGTCAGAAAAATTCAAAACGTGTCCGCCGTGGATAACACGGGTTCCTATAGTCTCCGTTAAATCGACTTTGGAAGGATAGCGAAGGAAAGCCGACGAGCAGCAGGTTGGCACGATCAGTGGCCAGGGTGGGGAAACTGGAGAACGAGAAGAGCTATGTATAGACAGAGAGGCAGTAAAACGAGCAACGAAGTGGGAAAGCGATCGTCGTCGGATTTGGTTGGAATATCCGTGAAGCGAAATGCTTAGCGCAACGTAAAAGCGACGGGTCTCGTGACAGGGAGACCGGATTGGTCGGTCACCTGTTGTCTGCCAACCGTGATTGGTCGGCGTCGACGGCGCGTAGCGGCTGCCAGAGGAGGACAAGTGCATCCTCGCTGGTCTACGATGGAACAAGATCGAGAATGGACATTATAAGGATGCCGATTTCGTGTACCTACCGCATATATATATATGCTACATTATTTGTCCTTCCACGTCATCGGGTCAGCCGCCAGCGATTATGAAATACATGTTTACCGGTTTTACAGATTCCTTGATCAACGTCGTAACCGCGAAATATTAATATCGGAGACCAATTATTTCCACGCTTTTGGCTTACAATGTCTGTTAACTGATATGGTCATCGTTTGCTCTTTTTTTCTACAGCATGCATATTTATCGACTATATCTTAGAATATTATTTGCATCTCTGACTACGCTGAGTATACCAAGGTGCGAGGCACAATGCAGAAACGGACGCGCAACGAGTATTGTTGCTTCTCCAATTACTGAAATAAAGATTTAAACAAAATTTAACTACTGTATTCGTTACCCGAGATTTTTATCTAGAAATTTCGCTCACATCTGGTCAAACATGAACGTGCACGCGTTGAATGAAATACGCGTCACGATTAATGACGAATGCTGAATGAAGCCGTGAATGCGTGATAAGGTATCGTGAAATTAGGAAGGTAAGAAACGTGATTTTGAAACAGGTGTACGAAGAACTGGCCGAAGCAACGACGAGAATCACGCGAGACCAAAGTCACAGCGTTGAGAGCAAAGTCTGCAACGACGATGGAAGGAAAGCCGGTTTACGATATCGGACTCTGAACCTTCCGTGTCATATCGATCCTGCCCGAGCAAACGTTGCTATAAAATAGACACGAATTCTAAGTATCGCATGCATGCATAATTGACGTTTTATCATAGACTAGTCTCGCTTTTTTTTTTTTGTACGCGAGAGAAATATGATCGCGGCTGAATATGTATCTGCCGTACATCGTTATTTCGAGGAGCAGCATGTTGAAAAGATTATGGTGAAATTATATCTTCGCCGGGATAAGCAAACGAAGTGACCAAATCTGAACAAACAATTTTGAGTACGCGTTCGAACTAAAGAGTTTGACGATGGAACATCACGTGGCTACACGTGAATGTTTCGAACGAACTTGTGAAACAATGTACAGCATGCGGAGGATTACATTCGTAATAATATTTGGAAATACGAGTCTTGCGGGGATCGAGGGAAAGACCATCGTGCGCAATCGACCTCAGCATACCAAACAAGCGATTCGGCTGACGATGCAAGGTCGCCTGGAAACATACAAAACAAGTGACGTCACGGGGTGTTTCGTTAACGCCTGGACTCTCGAGGGGTCAACAAACAATTAGTAAATATCCTTGAGAATCTCGCGACATACGTTCTTCGTAGTTAAGTTCCGCTCGAAATTACCAGATACATACCATCCACTTTAACAAAATATAAATTTGCATTGCTTGAGATTTCTAAATACGTACCATCCACTTTAACAAAGTATAAATTTGTCCGCGAATCGAGTGATGGGGGAAGAACGTAAAATACCGCTACAAAGTGGAGAAGTTCCTCGAGTTAGGAACACCTGGCAGACACCTGCTTCTTAGGGGATACCAAAGCTGACCACGGTTGAGATCTAGGTCTGGAGCTAGCGTTTATCGTGTAACAATACCACGGGATAATGGCTCCAGATTTTGTAGTAAATCTGAAACGCGATAACAACAGGTACAGTAAGAACATTTTTTCATACAAAACATGTACAATCGGTACAATCATTACCGCCTAGCTGGTGTATAACTTAACTTAATGACAATCTTAAGCATGAAATTAACCTACTACTTCAACGCATATATGTATATCATTGAGATTATACATATTTAAACAAATCATGAACTACTTGGAGCGCAGAAGTTGTGACTCAGAAAATGAATACGCATTCTCAAGGAATTCGAGTGCTGGAAGAAAAAGAATAATACGTACTGTTCCTCGAATTAAGTAAACAAACATAAATATTTCAACTGGAAGTTGTAACCCTGTTTAGTATAATGGGATACATAAACACTTAACAATTTGCATCGATAAGAAGAATTTCTAAGTAATTGTATTTAAATGATAAATATTCAATAAGTATCTACGTACATATGATCCAGTCTATAAACTAACAAATATTCAAGTTACGACTTTAGAGGAATGAAGAATGAAGCAGCACAGCTCTTCCACGCCTGTTTTCGATTAAAGATGAATTTTATAAAGAGGACTTTCTAACCAATCTCTCAAGACAGGATCAAGTTGCAATTTCAAGATTGAAAACCGGACACACGGGATTTATCCACTCGTACCTATTAAATAAAGACGATGTTCCAGTATGTGAAACGTTGTAACGAGACTACTGCGAACCACCTTATCCATCTTTCCAACAAATTCTCTACCAACAGGTTACACGCTAATGACAAGTCTACCTCTACAATTATTCGAACCATTCCAAAGTCCGATTTTCCAAGTTTCAGTGCCTACATTTGTTAACTATATCTTAAAGGGCCCTCGAAGTTAATCAGCTTTAAGCTTCGATAAATCTAGATCCTCCATCGTTTAGTTTACGTATTATATGTATATCAAATTCGCGTTTATTTCGCTAGAGGAAAAAGTACAGACTGTGTCTCGTTCCAAAGCACGAAACGTTCGATCTTCTCAAATCGTCTGAAAATGTTTCGATGCGATCCCGTTCATACTTCACGATGAACGATCCGTTTCGGATGCTCTTCCACGATAGAGAGAAGGGGAGCGGATTCACCGTTGCGGCAGAACTTTCTCTCGAACGAGAATTATACCGGTGCCTTTCGTCCACGTATCCCCACGTAACTTTCAAACCGTCGCAAATCACTTCGACTTCTTCCGCGACTTATTTCCTTTGCAATCTAAACACGAGGCGGGGTCAGAGCGGGGCCCCTTCGAAAACAGGAGGGCACACCTCTCCTGGTATGAACTTCCCAAACATACAAAGTTCGGGCATCGATTAACCTCCTCCCTAATTTTTAAGTCGAAACAATATTTCTCACTAGTTTCGAGTTATCTGGGTTCCAAACAATTGTTACGAATTTATTGGCTTACTTCTAACATGAAAGTTCTCCTAAATATAGTCTAACAATTTTAGATTATAAATTGCAATTTTCTGAAGGGAGTAAGTACGATTTTTAATTTGAATGGATGCGAACACCGATACAATTAAACGTAAAGAACGACGTGTCTAAGGAGAAGTTACCTTATCGGTTTATTTTGTCGAATCAAGTGAGAAATGAATTTTCAGTAAATATGAAAAAAAAAGAACAGCCACGAAGGAAGAGCAATCATGATAGAGGAAGGAGTCGCAGAGAAGTGGAAGGCGAAAGAGAAGAAGACAGGCTGGTCGCTGACCCGCTCGGAACGTTGACTCCATGTAGTCAGTCCCCTCTTTATATTTTCTTCCATCCTACTTGCACCATCTTACCGTACCTTTGATTACAGCCACCGGTTACCTTACCTTACTTTACCTTGCGTTACTTTACCACGTCCGCCTTTCTTTACCCGCGACCGCGACCATTATACTTCTAGACTTAGCATCTCCGAGACGTCTGTTGCTCTCTCCCCTCTATCCGCATTCACTTCGTCTCTTTTTCTTACAGTGTCCAATGGACAAATGTGATTTCTCCGGTTGCAAGACTCTTTTTTTTTCTCACCTCTTCCATCGCGTTTGATAGGTGTCTCTAGTTTCGAATCTCGGTTCAAAGAAATCGTACGAATCGCCTGGATTTCAGCAATTTGTTTCTATTCGATCCGATCATATGCTTTCTTCTATATTAATATTCTTGTTTTTTTTATAAATGTTTTGTTCACTGGACTGCTGAGGAGGAAAGAAAAGGAAGAAAGCCCTCAAAGAGCTGCAGATTGTATTTTTCGTCGAAGTAAATCCACACAATCGTTCCAGTGTTTTTATCCGTCGTTTTACCGTTTGTTCCTAGATTCTGTAATTTGCCCCCGTCGTATTACGGGATACCCGGGGCTTCTCAGAGATCATTTATCTTTTAAAGGCATGGACGCTCTTTTAGAAAGCTGTATATTTAAAAAGAATTCTTCATAAAATAGCCAGCGCTGTTATAACTACTTTACTTTATTTTACGTCGAGATGAATTTAATCGAGTAGTTTTTCTATACATAAAGCCACGATTTCGATCTTTCTTGTACATAGGGGGATAGGTAGTACATCCGTGCAACGATCGAGGTTTCGAGCTACCCAATAATGTGGGTAGCGTCATTAACGATCACGATTCGGCGGATAGGTACAACGCATATCAGGGTCAAGGCAGTACCGTTAGAATCGCTATCGGTTTCTACGTTGTTTTGGAGATACGAGCCCTAGTTGGTAAAGGTGCTCGTTTTGAAGCCGAAAGTAATTTTTGACTGTTGAAAGCCGAATGATGACCGTCTAATCGCGGTTGTCCAAGTTTTTAGCGTCGACGGAGGTCTCGCGAAAACCTACGAGAGTCGTTCCCACTCCTAACCGAACTTTTTCTCCTCCGATGCCACCACCATTGTTGGTCACCACCTCCCAATCCCAGCCCTCCACAAATTACCCGACGGGAACTCGGCTCCTCCCGCCGCGTGACTCAATTATATCCGTCATTACGACCGCCCTCTTGGGCTACATGCAAAGATATTACCATATACGTGCATCAAACGATACTCACATTAATCGTCCATTGACGAATTATCGAAACGAGCGACTGTCATTTGTTCCCTGCTTATCTAGTTGTTTCATTTGTTTTCATTCTGATGTATTTATCATACCCGAGGAAAGTGAGTAATGGTTTCTCTCGTCGACGATACTTTTGACTCGAATGCAGGGTGTCCCAAAAATGTTGTAACACCTTGAAAGGGGTGATCGGGGAGGTGATTTGAAACAACTTTTTCCTTAGCGAAAATGTTGTCCGAGGCTTCGTTAAAGAGATATTAAGAGAAAACCCCGACCAATCAGAGCGCGCGTATACCGTTGGAGCGCCCGCGGTAGCGTATGAGCGCAGCCGCCTAGCGCGTAGCCTACGCTCAACCGGCATACTCGCGCTCTGATTGGTCGGGGTTTTCGCTTAATATCTCCTTAACGAAACCTCGGACAACATTTTCGCTAAGGAAAAAGTTGTTTGAAATTCCCTCCTGAACCACCCCTTGCAAGCTGTTACAACATTTTTGGAACACCCTATATAACCTCTATTTCGGACCCTCTTCGCAACCGAGGATGTCCCTCCAAGTATCTGCAAGCTTTCAGAAGAAAATAAGAAATGTATTATGCAATCGAATGCTCGTAATATTTCAATCTTATTGCAAATACGTATTAAAAGGTTTTCTTGTCGTCGATAATAAGTTTCGCGGGGTTTTGTCGTAGCATAAAACATGACGTAAAAGCGAATTCTTAGTTTATATTTAAAAATATGAAATCATTGAAGTCTGATTAAAAATTCACTATACCATATTCTGAATTTTTGTATAACATATTATTAAAATTTCGAAACATTTGGCTAAATACATTTTGAGATATACACAATCGTATAGCAAAATTTCAAGTGATTATTTACTAGAGTATATAGAAAAATTTCGTTCAAGGTTCATTGTCAACCTTCGTCTCTTATTATAATTTCGTCAAAATAATGCTTTTACACTCGAATCTTTAATTTATAATTACCAAACTGCGGCAAACCGGCAATATCCGCTACAATTATTTTTTTCAAAGTAGAGGACGCCACCCTACAGCGTGAATATCTTCATGGCGGGAAAACCTGCTAATCTTGAAAGACTCCAATCAAAATGAGTATAAAATATATAAAATGAATGTAGAAAAACTTAATTAACTTAAACACTTATTTATATTGATTTACCAATCAACGGAGTTTAACAACTGTAGATTTTTCTTGTATCATTTTTTAACCTCTTCAGAGACAAAAATAATTTCGTGGAATGTAAAAAATAAACTAAAATTTCAACTAAGAGTTATGAGAATGATTAATAATCACTGTTCACTCTCCATATCCTAAAAGCCAATTTCAACATTTTTATTTGTGTTTATATACATAAATGTTATTTCCATAATTCGATGGAGGAAAATGCGTATAAAACACTTCAGCCATAAGTTGATAATGCTCCAAAAAGTGTTCTATCTTTAAGGAAATGTTATCAAATATTACCACATGGCTAGGTGTTACAGCATTTTTGTTCGTATTGTAGTTAAGATTAAGCCAATACATTGGGTCAGCAAAAAATAGATCTGCTTCATCTATATAATTTATAGAATTGTTTAAATTAGGTTCGCAAGTCAATATTTTTATGGGTACATTTACATGTAAATGACTGTACAAAGGTGTTGAATGACAAGGAGTTAGGAATAATATGTTAGTTGTATTGTCAGCATTAACAGCTTCCTTATGAAGGACCTTCATTACATCTAAAGATCCACGCTGATGTACCATACAAAAGTAGAAACCAGGAATAATATTACTAACTATTAATAATAGTATAAAAATTTGTCTTGCCTCTTTTACAAATTTTACATGTAAACTGAATGTACAGGATGTACATATATATATTAACATTGGTAATAGAGGCAATAAAAATCTAAACTCTTTATGAGATAATAAAGAGTAAATGCAAAGTGTCCATCCAATGACAATTAACATAATTGCTTGACGATGAAAACAAACAGGGTGTTTGATTATTTGCCAAATACATAATAAAAAGACAATGTAATATAACCCCAAAAGTACTGGTAATCCACAAAAAATATACCACAATAAATGGTGTGTTCCATATGTATCTCCAATTTTGTTAAGTACATTAACACGGAAAAACTCCCAAGGTGAAATAACTAATGTTCCATAACAGTAAGTATCTAATAATATTGAACTTAAACAACAAACTATGCATATGATACTATACCGGCATATTAAAGTTAACTTATCTTGCAAACTTGTGCATAAATGATAAATACATAATGGCAACCATATAATAGCAGCAGTAGGCCTTATCATACATAGAAACCCTACAATCCATAGGAAGTTTATACTTTTAATATTACTGTCACGCCATGGAAATATTGATAAAGCTATCATAGTACAGGCAGTTTCTACAGTATTTACTAATGTACGTGTGGCACAATAATACCAGTACCAATTCAAGCATAAACTGTACAATGTCCATTTGTTTTTTGTCCACTCGTAAAATTTGTACTCTCCATAAGCACTGATAATAGCTTGAAGCATCCGTGGTAATACTGTTAAAATCAGTACGTTATCCAAAGATATCAATGCCAATATCTGATAGATGATAGATATCAAGAATGGATAGATGTAATTGCGAATTTTTGCGATCCATTCCCACGTGAGATATCCATATCCAAATGCTAATCGATGAGCCACTTCTAAAGATTGCCAATACTCATCCGGTACATGGGCAGTTTGTACAAAAAACACAGAAACTAATCTCCATACTATTAAGATTGATAACACTTTACTGCTCTTAGACAAATGCATTTCTTTTATCTAGTAATACGATAAAGTAACACACTAAATACTAGTGCACTCTTAAAAAATGACAGAAACGCATTCGTTATCAAAGAATTCGACAAAATAATCGCAATACATAACAAAAATTTCAGGCCTGATAACCTTTCGATAATAACTTTTCATTTCACTAGAAATTACTACTTTATATTCATTTGTTACTTCATAAGAATTCAATTGATTCTTATTAGCAGTTTACGAAAAACCACTGTCGATTACACGTAGCAATGTACGCAGACAATTTGAAAATATTTAGAAACGAACCTAACCTAATTGACAATACTGTAATAGTTTCAAATAGATAATTTCATATTTAAATAATGTTGTAAAGTCGTTTCTAACTTTTATAGGATCGTTTTATGTGTTATTTTTGGTTATATTCAAAGAATAAGAATAACATATAGAATAGTTTCGAGTAATCGATACAGATGGAGCTCTGGTCGTTTCGTGGGATCGATTAGTTGAGAACTCTACGTAGCGATATTTCTTTGAACAAGAGACTAAAGTCGATAGCATCGTTACGAGTAGTGGTCGATAACCGATTGTGCATCGTTCTTTTCGAAACGAGAAATTGAAGTTCGATATCTGTAAAATAATTCGTCAAACGCTGCTTTGAGATATCGGATTCACCGCGGCAAATTTGTTATTCCTTCGTAACCGCGATCCGTATACGAATTCGTTAAAAGCAGTATGCATCGTTTTAAACAGTTGCATTTTAAATTATGCAACAAAAATCCTCCATTTTGATGAGAAACAAACGCTATGAGATAGTAGAAATACGAAAAATACTGTATATGCGCGTTTTAGTACTTAGAAAATAAGACGTGCCGGCACTCGACGAATTTTGATTTACAATTATGGAAAGTAAATCGATAACATTGCCTAACAACGGAAAGTCTGCTGGAGCAGATGACTCCAAAAGCGAGATGCAAATGGTACTTGCTAAAATGATGGAAGAAAAACATACTTATACCTACAAGAAGTTAGTGGTACCCATGTCGATGAGAAGTATTTATTGGAAATTTTTTGGATTTCCAGCCACAGACGACGGAGATATTCTCACTAAAGTAAAGATCGTTTGCATCTTATGCAAAACTCAAATTGCATACAATCGTAACACTAGTAATTTACGTATGCACTTGCAAAATAAACATGCTCAAGAACTTTTAGAACTGGAAGCTACCAATCCCCCACGTAGACAGGTTCTTTCTCAGGAAACAAAAGAGAGGAGAGCACAAAAGAGATTATTAAAAGCAGGTTTAACCTCTGCGCAACATATTTATACTACCAATGCTGACGGTACTGTACAAATAGATGGGGACATTCAGTTTGTGACTGACCCGAATATAAATTTATCCAACATTGAGGATGATATTACGCTTGGTCAACCATTAAGAGTTATGATCAAAAGTAGTTCTAATGGAAGCAATAGTCAAAATGTGGCCTTTCTTATGCCAGAAGATAATTCTATTAATCAATCTAGTATCGATGGAAAAACCGTATCAGATGCTATAGCTGAATTTATTATAATGGACCTACAGCTACCAGAAGTAGTAGAAGGCCGGGGCTTTCAAAGGCTAGTTGCAACTTTGCGCTCACCTTGCGAAATTCCTAGTAAAAATAAATTAGAAGAAGAGATAATACCAAAGATTTATGAAACCTTTCGCGAATCTGTAGCAACAAATTTGTCTTGTATTACCAGTGAAGTAGGTTTAACTGTCGAAGAGTGGAGATCAAATTCTGATGAACGTTTTGTTACTATCTCTGTGTACTATCAAAATTCTGGTGAACCAGTTTTAGAATGTAAAGTATTAAGTACAATTCATGCACCTTTGGATTGGGAGGAATCTCAGTGGGGCAATACGATAGATTCTTTATTAGTCGATTGGGACTTGAAAATGGAAAGGATAACTGCAGTAGTGGTAGCTACATCTAGGACAGAATTACTGGCTGCTTTGACAAATCGAGGATTAACGTTAGTTCCTTGCCTACTTTATACATTGCAAGTGTGTGCTCAAGCATGTTTTGAGAATCCAGAAGTTAGTACTATATTATCTAAATGTAGAGCAGCTATTGGAGCTATTATAAGCCATCCAGCTGCATCTGCAGCTTTAGCTATGCAAGAACAATTATTAGAGGTAAAACTAAAACTTTTCACTGTTAATTAAATGATATTCATTTCCTGTATCGTTTTTAAATGTATTTGCTATTATCACAGCTAGATGAGAACACTATGCTGATAGATTATCCTCCTGTATGGACATCAACGTACAACATGCTTGAACAAATGGTTCTACGTCGTAATATCGTAACATCGATCTTAGAAAGCATGGAAGGCGTCGATCAAGAAGTAGTTGATCTAACAAATGATCAATGGAAGATTGTAGAGGATCTTGTAAATGTTCTTGAACCATTTAAAGTTACAATTATGACGCTTAGCGAAGAGAAAATGCCTCTAATATCCTTGTTGAAACCATTACTTTGGCAACTGGTTTCTTCTCATCTTAAAATAAAAGAAGCTGATAGTGATACTGCAAGGTCTTTTAAAGAATCTTTATCTGATATGCTTTGTGATAGATATGCAGATTATAATGTTACTCTTTTACTTCAAATTGCAACTACTTTAGATCCAAGGTAATTATAAATTACAACATGTTCATTTGGAATAATTTGTATCATAAATTGGCTTATGAATGTACATGTAACAAAAACACTATGTTTTGCATTAGATTTAAGCAGCTACCATATGCTACAGAAGAAGATAAAAACATAGTTGCAACCCCTATAAAAGAAATGTTGACAAAACTAATACAGGAGGAATCTGGAGATAGTATAAATATTAAAGTTGAAGAAGATCCTCCAAATAAAAAAAGTCGATTGTCAGGTGTGTATAAATATTACTATAAATATCAGAGCAGACATATTATATTACTTATGTCCAATAATTATATGTACAGGGATGGAACTTTTACTTGGAGGTTTATGTTCAACAAAAAGTAGAATGCCTGCAGAAGAGAAAGCTGATCTAGAACTTGTACAATATCATTCAGAATCCACTGCGCCACTTGATTACTGTCCTCTTCAATGGTGGGCTAAAATTTCTGCAAAGTGTCCAAATCTAGGGAAACTAGCTTGCAGATATAATTGCGTACCTGCGTGTTGTGCACCACCTGCTAGAATCCCAGCAGAAGTACAAGTTTTATACGATACAAGGCGTGCTGCCTTACCTCCTCATTTAATAGATAAATTACTCTTTCTTCATGGGAATCATACTGTTTGAGAAGAAAATTAAATTCTGCTGAAGTTATTTGAAGGTACTACTTTTTACTACACGAAACAATCTTAAAAATGTCGATAGTTTTTAAATGATTTACATTATACGACACATTTTTCATAAGAATAATCTAATAATGGAACTTCAAAAAAGCATAAATTGCACTTTTTAAATGTTTTGAGAAAAAGTCTATCTACAAGAATTTTACGAGAACGTAGATATCGCAAAAATGCGTTTGCTTTCAACAAAATATTAACATAAATTTTATATTTCAAAAATATAAGAAAAGAGTATTTAAAGTTCTAAGAGTATCCGAAGAGCTGTGCAATATTATAAAATTCGTACTATTTCTCTATTTAATTAAGTCTGCAGTAATATAACATCATTAGTCTTAAAAAAATCTTTGATATCAAAGTTGTACAGATATTTAAAAGGAAAGCAGAAGGTATAGTAATATTTGGGAAAATAAAAGGATGCTCTTTATAGAAAGTAATAAAAGAAATAGTTTTCCATTTTCAACATATATAGGATATACAAACACATAAGAACATTTAAAACCTCAATTTTTTCATTTGATCTTTGCATTATTTGCAAATAAATCTTGTTAATCATAACTTGGTTAAATTTCAAATATAATTCGACACATAATTTACAATAGATTGTTTGACATAATGAACTATTAACCTGCCTGTATACTTAAAAGAGAAAAAAGTTAAGTTACCGACACTTCGAATATCATATTTGTTTATGATAAATTTGTTTAACAATTGTTCCCAAATAAGTGATAATCACAAGAATAAGTGTGGTTAAGAAATTAAACTATAAAATTAATAGATTATTTCCAATTTCTATTTTTGCATTAATGCACTTTAAAGCGTGTATTCTTGTGATACTAACTTACATTTTAAAATACTAAGTAGTACAAACCTAGCATTTTATATCATGAATGGTAGAGATTATATCATAAATAATGGCTGTTTTCCAATAGGTATATTTTTCCTATTTATTTGTCTCATGATTTATAATTTAATGCTTGAATGTAATGTAATGTAAATAATGAGTTACGTATATGTTTCATATTAATTTAAATATGACACCCATGTTTATAAAAATTGTACAAAGTTTTACACTTTATTTTTGTAAGATATCAACACAGTTGTAAAAAATAATTTAAAATAATAATTTTTATACTGTACATAAACATGAATTATTCTCAAAACATATTCAGACATTTAATGTTATTGTATATTACAAACTGTATTTATTTGAACATAATTGTTTAAAAAAAAAAATTAGATTGCAATACTTATTTTGTTAACATCTAATTATAGGTATTAATTTTCCTTAAATTTTCTACATTGAATGTAGTTATATAATTGTCACAAAGTAAAAAACGTTATAAAAAGTTTCATTATCTTATATTTCTATCACTTGTACTTTAATTTATTATTCTTACATTGCTATGAATATTACATTAATTATAAAAGTCAATCATGTAAGACTGAACTGATTCTGCATCCATGTAGAACTTTCATAGAATCTTGGATCTGCGATTCTAAGAGATGCTCTCTTATAGAAATAGTAATACAAAACTGCAACTTTAACATAATTGAATATGAGAAAAGCTTAATGATGTGATATACATATCATTTCTATACCTCTATTACCTCCTCTGTGCAACGAGTAAAGCATATGAAAATCTTTAGTCCAATAATATTTGAATGATGATGACCAATTCATTTTAATATGCCATGTGTGAAGACTAATGCTTAATATCATATATATAATACACAAAATTAATGTGATACGAAATTTTGTGTATAATAATTGTATTAGTCCAACCTGCATAGGAAATGTATACAATTGGCATATGATGTTAGATAAATAATTATGTTTCGCAATGATGTGAAAATTAAATATCAGATTGGTATTGCTACTGTTTAAACAATTACCTGAAAAATGTACGTGGAAAAAAAATTCACTAGGAGAACTGTGAGGGTCATAACAAGACATAGGTCTTGAATCCTTAAAAATAGCAATTAAAATGACATTGAAATATAAACAGAGTTTAACAAATACAGATGAAAAGAACATTACGTACACATAAAGGATCAATAAATTAGTCGGATTCTGTCGAGAAAAACCAGCAAACGAATTAACGAAAACGTCAAAAAGTAATATTAAATACTGCACGATTACAGTAATTAAATATTTCTTTGTATTTAATGTATTCATTTATCACAAGAAGAAAAATCTAACTAATAGATTCACAATTTCGTAGTTTTATTACTGTATTGTATCCCAAATAGTAACGCCAAATATATTGTAAACAATTATAATTCAAAAATGGCGACTAGTGGCGCGTCATTATGCCTGAAATGTTTATAGTGGTGTTCACAGGCATATATGTACAGTATTACATACATGTTCACAGATGCGTTCTAATTTGCATTCAACCATAAACCATATAATTTGGAATAGAGCGACAGCTCGTCGACAGGCACGAGCCCATTGTCACAAATTCCCTGCTGTATAATTTTTTTTACGTTTCTCCTCTCATCTCGAGACCAGTGTCCACCACTGTGGATATTAGTATTTTAACTATATAGATGGCGTTACTCAATTACTCAAATACTAATTACTCAAATACATTTACCAGCGTATACTGGCATATACAGATTGTGGTTTACATTTTGAGCTTATGAAGTTATTTACAGTGTTAAACATTGTGATATGAACAATATTATTAGATTTTATTCATTGACGTGATATGGCTCCTACAATTCAGACAAATGGCAGTACAGCTGATAGAGATAAACGTACAGTTAGACCAGCAGAAAAAAGGTAAACAATTATTTTAGGTTATACTCTAATGTACATGTAACAATATTGTAATTCCTTATAATCATTTCTATTTTAGATCCGAGTTAATATGTAGAGTTAAATATTGTAACACATTGCCAGATATTCCATTTGATCCTAAGTTTATAACATATCCCTTTGAGTCTACTCGGTAAGTACATGTATTAAAATTTGATTAATTTTTTGAACAGTTTTCTGAATAATATATGACCAAATGGTATTCTCAGGTTTATTCAATATAATCCAACCTCATTGGAACGTAACTATAAATATGAAGTATTGACAGAACACGATTTAGGTGTAGAGATTGATCTTATAAACAAAGATACGTATGCTGGGGATGTTAATGCTCAGCTAGATACTGCTGATGAAAAACTCCTTGAGGAAGATGTTCTTACACCACAGGATTCTAAAAGATCAAGACATCATGCCAGAAGTGTATCTTGGCTTAGGCGTACAGAATATATATCCACAGAACAAACTAGATTTCAACCACAAACTGTGGATAAAGTTGAAGCTAAAGTTGGTTATAGCATTAAGAAAAACTTCAAAGTGAGTTTAAACTTTCATTGTTTTAAGTATATTAGTATGTTTATCATAAACAACATTAAATTTGTGTATTTATATTTTTAGGAAGAAACATTATATATGGATCGTGAAAGTCAAATAAAAGCTATTGAAAAAACATTTGAAGATAACAAGATACCAATTGAAAGACATTACAGTAAACCAAATGTGGTGCCAGTAGAAATTTCTCCAGTATTTCCAGATTTCAAGGTACTTTAATGCCATTTTACACCAGCTTTATACATATAACAAATACTTCAATCTTTTGTAACATTGTTTTATTTTAATTTTAGTTATGGAAATATCCGTGCGCGCAAGTCATATTTGATTCAGATCCGGCTCCAACGGGACGTTCCGTGCCAGCTCAAATTGAAGAAATGTCCCAAGCCATGATCAGGTAAGACAATGTTTTGTATGTTTCGCTGTTTTTTTGTTGGAAACATGTAGATACTGTAACAAAATTATTATTTTAGAGGTGTAATGGATGAAAGTGGTGAACAATTCGTCGCGTACTTCTTACCTTTGGAGGAAACATTAGACAAACGCAGGAGAGATTTTAGCGCTGATATTGATTACGCGGATGATGAAGAATATGAATATAAAATGGCTAGAGAATATAATTGGAACGTTAAAAGCAAAGCTTCAAAAGGATACGAAGAAAATTACTTCCTTGTTATGAGACAAGATGGGGTATATTACAACGAACTAGAAACGCGTGTACGCCTTAGTAAACGTCGTCAAAAAGTTGGACAGCAACCAAACAACACAAGATTGATTGTAAGACATCGGCCACTTAATGCTACTGAATTTAAAATGCAAAGATATAGGGAAAAGCAACTGGAACCACCTGGAGAAGAAGATGAAGAAGAAGAGGAGGAGGAGGAGGAAGAAGGAGAGCCTCAGCCAGAAGCTGAGAAAACTGATGAAAGAGAAAGATCTGAAAATGAAGCCGAATCCAAAGCATCGTCTAGGGCATCTTCTCGAGCATCCAGCAGGAAATCCAGGTCTCGTTCGAAATCTGGTTCGAGATCTAAATCCCGATCTCCATCGCCGACGAAATCTAAATCTGGTTCTCATTCGCGATCCGAATCACGATCCCCTTCTAGATCGCACAGCAAATCTAGATCAAGATCCGGTACTCCACAGTCGCGAAACTCTTCTAAATCAAGGTCTCGGTCAAAGTCCGCTTCAAGATCTCGTTCTGGGTCTCCAACCAAATCGCAATCTGGATCTCCATCGAGTTCAAAATCTAGATCAAAGTCGAGATCCCGATCAAGATCGAGATCAGCCAGTGGTAGCGGTAGTGGTTCTGGTAGTGGCAGTGGCGAGAGTGGCTCCGAAAGTGAATAAATAATGAAAAACTTTCCGTTAAAAAGCAATTAATGCTACCGGAAACAGGTATGTTTTTTTTTAAAGCTACTAATGAACTGTTCATTTAAAAATTGTTGCATCATTATATGTATATAATGGTTGTCACATGTATATGACATATTACGATGTAATTTAAGAATTGACATTAGTAATAAGGAAAGTAACGATTTATACGCATTGTTACGAATTACTATCATATACGGCTTTAACGAAAACGTAGAGTATCTTCAAGGTCAATTCTACACACTTGTACTCGCGACACACTGGTCCTATCATCGGTAAGAGAACAATAACGGTAAAGGTCAATGAAAACTTTTTATTTCCGTAACTCTATTTATCTCCTAAATATAAAACTATTGTACTATATCACAATAAGCTATAATACACTTACGGAAATGATGCAGGTTCTTAATATAAATACTATTTAATAAAAATGTACAACAGATCGATCTCGTTCGCATACGAAACATTTTCATTAAATGCACGTCCCTCGAAGGTGTAAAATTTGTGTCTTCGGTTATTTATGAAATTAAACGTTACGTACCATGATGTGTCTCGTTTGTTCGTTCGTGAGTTCATTCTTCTCGAATAACAGTAGTCGGGGAGATGTATGCATTTGTAATACTGGTTTACGCGAACAGGTTATACGCCTGTTCCATTTTATCTATTGTAACAATTCATTTATTTAAGTACCAGAGACTGCTTGTACTAGAACTTGAAATAAAGGATAGCTCCATGCACCGAACTCGATTTTGTTTTTGCTAATCGCGAATCGACAAATTCGAAAATAGTATTTGGAATATTTTCATTTACTCGGTCGCCGTGATTTGAAATGTAGTTATCCTTTATTTGTGTCGTTTGAGTAAGCGCGCAACTTTATGCATTGTTAAGTTCTGAATTTGGCACATTTTTCTTATCTTTCTTTCGGTAACACCAATTTTTCTGAATAAAAAGAAAATCTCTAATTACTTTCATCTATAACGAAGCATGACAATCACGCCGCAATGTCGTCGCTAATGATGCTCTATTTACTAGAAAAAGGAATGTTTAATCTATCGCTGTTCCGTTTACGCGTCACGTCTCGAAACGGGAAAAATTGTACGTTAAATTATTTTTTTTTTTCTTTTACAAAAATTTACGAGCAGTTGTGATGCTGTTGTTCGTATTTATAAGTTATTTCAACGCGATCCTCTTGTCGTCTCATTGACCTCTTGCATATTCTTCATCCTTGAGCTCTTCGCGACATACCGATCGGATCGTTTACGCGCGTTACGTATACCGATTTAAGTTTTTGTTTATGAACGATCGGATTCGAAAGCCGCGTTGGTGATGCCATTCATCGCAGGTACTTCCGACTTTTTCTCGACAGTGATTTGCCATTTCGCTGTCTTCGAGTCGCTTTCTTCTTGACCTTCGACCATGTTCTTCGCTTTCTTCTCTTGCTCCAAGAGTTGACGATCTCTTCGGTGTTCGGTGTACAGCCAGCTGTTTGTAATCAAACGTTTATAAATACCAGTTTGTCGGATAGTTTTCTTAATTGGTAAAAAAAAAACTATTAAATCGGTCAAAAATTCCATGATGTGTGTAATTCACTTTGCTCATAGCATATGTATGAGAATAGTGCCGATCTAGGTGGTCGAAGCAACGACGTTGAGAGGCCTATGAACCATTTCGTACCTATACTTCCAACACCAAGGCGACTTTCAAGAAAGGAAGGACTTACAAGAAGGCGAAGATGGCTGGCATGGTCATACAGGCACCGACGATGAAGAACGTCCCCGGAAACGTTTTCATGGTCGCAGCGTAAATGGAACTGTACATTGGCCCGTAAACGAGCGGCATCAGTGATTCGCAGACTCCAAAGAGAGAGTTCACTTTGCCTGTAAAACAGTGGAGAATTATTATCATAGGATTCTTTGCGATTGAAGAATTTCTTTGGCCTCGATGTCTGTTCCGCGTCAACTAATTACACTTCGCGTCTCCTTATGTAAGATCAAACAACGGATCTGCGAGGCTGACGCGATCACTCGAAGGTGAAAGAAGGTGGAACGAAAGAAGTACATGAAAAACTATGGTCAGAAGGCTCTTGGATCATTAAATGGACAGGAAAACCTAGTTAATCTTCGTTTAGAGCAAGAGAAAACTGTATGGAAAATTGGAAACGGTGCCGACTCGTTGGAAGATGCAATCAAACGAAATTATTCTATTTATACACATCTCTGAGAAAATGAGCCAAGACGAAGATAATTCCATTGAAAAGTACCCTGATTAGGTTGAAGGTTACACTCCATGCTGAACAACGTTGTTTAAATATGTTCTATCAAATCATATTCAGATATTCCATTAATCATATCAAACGAATGTCCTTGCATAATCAGCAACTATGTCCATGTAACGGAAGCCGTTAGATGCTAAGTAATGACCTTTTTAATGCGTTGTTGCGGTGATAAATAACGTGTTTACATTCACTTACCGAGCTCATCTGTCGAGACGAGTTTAGATACTATCGAGCGCATCGCTATAAAGGATGTCCCATTCACGATTTCAACGATTGCCGCTGAAATCAGTGAAAATGTCGTTAATAAACGCTGTTCTAATCTATGCGTATATTCGTCGGATTCGCGTCGATTTACCTAAATAGATCATCCAGTCGGTGGTCGCGAACGCGTAGACGAATCCAGCCAAAATTTTGCTCATAGAACTCATGATACCCACGATCGCATCATCGATCTTCAAAATGTGACTGAACACGCCTACGGATATCGCGGTACCTGTACAAGGAGAAAACAGATTGTTCACATTTTCAATATTATTCGATTGTCAGACATTTTCCGTTTCGTAACAAATTTTTTCACCTAATGGTCGTCTTCTAGGATACGTGAGCGCACGGTTTCATTTATCGTAAGTTCTATTAGCGAATCAACGACTCTGTCCATTGATACGGTTCTGTAATTTGCAGGTGCTTTGGTTTCAATGAAAACGGTGGTCAATTCCGGTTGGCAACAATACTGTTCATTGCATAACCAATTCCCATTGCTTTTATAGTTCGATAGGCAAAAAGGCAATCATTGGACAACGAATCGTGGAAATTTTATGTCTCCCTTGAACTCGTTTAAAAGATTTCAGCAAAAAAATAGGGGACAAACGATTGAAATCGAAACACGCAAACAGTTCCTTAAAACGTTTAGCTAAAGAAGTAAAAGAAAAAGAACACGTTTGAAGGAATCCATGAAAATGCATTTTGATGCACCGCGATAGATAAACATCGAATGCAATCTTACGTGTGCAAAATGGTATTCGCGCTGTAATCAGTTTCGAGTTTCATTCTCTCACGTATTTTCCATAATGCTACATAATAATTTCGTTTCTGTATAAAAAGAAGACGAGTAATTCTGGCGTTGATGGAAAATTAAATGTCATCGCGGAAATTGGTCGTGGGAATGATGATATTTAATGACATCTTTGGCTTCGCGTTTTTTCTTAACGTAATTACTGCGATTCCATTACTCGCGAGACACAAATTGTCGACTAATCTCTTTTTATTATTGAAAGATACTTACATTATCAGAGATAAATTGTAGCTTACCGATTAAATTCGTGACCATGGCGAAAGTGGTGAACATGCTGAACATTACTTCATTCCAATGGTATCTGTACCTCATGTAAAGGTACATCACTGCCATTTCACCTGAAATTTGAATAACCTGCGTTAATGCTTTTGAATGGATTGGTCCATTTCGAATCGCTGAAACCTCGAGATGAGATCACTTCACCATTTTACGCCGTTGTATGTACTTCATCACTTTGCAGTCGAGCAAAAGCTGAAAATTGGAACCGAACTCTCGCGTCACGGTTTTGAAATCGCAGATTCAAGTGCCATGTGGGTGGAACGGTTCCATTTGCACAGCGTGAAAGATCATGGTCAAAACGTTTTTCAGAATTGCTGTTCGCGTCCAGCGTCTGCAATGTTGCATCGCCGTTAGCGACGCGGTCCGTAATTGCTTCAAAAATTAAGTTGAAAATGACACGCGGAAGACCACCGTTAACCGTGAGGAAGAATGAAGTTCTAACATCGAGGTTTAGCTCGAATAAATTACTGAAACGACGATAAAGTACCCCAGAAATGTCTCGACGTCGGTTAGTGACATCCTTCCAGTTCCTCCGACAAAATTACAACGCTGTAACCTTAGCAGCACATTCTGCTTTTGAGCAAGAAACATAATCCTCGTCTGTTATTTATGATTAACACGAATAAGACATTGATCCGAGCCATTAGAAGTCATCTTCCATTCAAGGTCTTGGGCAGACCTTCGTTTTGCTTATACAATAATGTACCATTCTTTTCGCGACCAATTTGACGCAAACGAAAGTCTCATCGAATCACGTTGGTTATGGTATATTACATATAATTATAATCTCGAGGACAATGGACGATAATTGCAGGTGTCTCGTCTTGATATTCAGAAAACTACTAGTCAGTCTTTTAAATCGAACGTTCAAAAAAGATGATTTCAATTTTTTTGAGCGTTATTTAAGACTATCGTGAAAAACAACTGGGATTCCCGTTTTGCATGGAAACAAGCGATTCCGTTGGGATCATAAGGGTTCCGTTGTTCTTTGAGAATATTTTTATTACCATGAGATTTTCACAGATAGCGAGAATCCGCGATACGAACTTATCCCGAGTAAATTCGACGCGTTATTACCTGACATTACATAAGAATGCACACAGCGTTATACAACAAGTTCGTTCATCAGGCCCTCCATTTAATCGTTTCCGTCGAGTTTGGGTCATTATCACATCATTGTCTTGTTTTCTTTATGACTATTCTAAGAAGAATTCGATATCTTCGTACGTTACTCGAAATTCGAAGTATACGTAAAATAAATGTCTCTCGTATGGAATACTATTTAAATAGTTGGAAATACTACGTAACGTAATTCCATCGTCGCATCGATTGATGGACGATTTCTTCATATATAACATTGTATACTAATCATTTGGATTCGTTACGCCAATCAGAAGGTCCTTCGAGTGTGTTAGCTAACACTTACTCCCGATGGTAATTAAGTAAATCTCGAAGAATAATGTATCGCAATCTTGCATTCAATCGTTAGAATTAGAGAAAAATTATCGTCGAGATAACTACCGATCATCGTTGAAGTACGATTGATTTAATTTTCACCTTGAATCGTGTAAAAAATTGTGTAGATTTTTCGAGAAACGATTCAGTCTGCATCTACGATATAGATCTACGCTTGTCTGTACGTAAAAGTAACGGCCCCGATGTGCCACGGCACGAACCCTTCGAACCACCAAGACTAGACTTATTTCCGACGGTCAAAGATCTGAAATTACATCAGAGTACTTAAGTAATCAGACGGTATTAGCATACGTACGCACAGAATGTAGTTCTAATAGGTATGTTGACTTCGCACATACACTACCGGTCATAAGTTTGAAGCCATCAGCTTCATTGTCACTGTTTCGAATGCATCTGCCGGTTGCTACCGTAACGAGTACATTTCGTTCACTTGGAATAATATCTAAACTTCTTCCAGTAAATCGAATATGATGTAATACTAGCAGGGATTTGTTTAGTAGGGCAGGGATTCGTGTTACAACGGCAATCATATTTCCACGTGTATCGATTGTCGCTCAAGTTTTTCAACTAATCGTCCTTGTCGTAATGGTAATTAATACCGAGGTCCAGCAACTTTCGCCGATTAATAACATTACCACGCGACACGGTAGACAATGCGAGAACAAATGTCGAAAGAGAGTCCTTAACTTGATCGAATTAACGGCGACGCTTGATTTAATTAGCGTACGCCAATTGCATGGTCCAATTACACAATGTTTCAGACGATTGGTATTAACATCCTTCGGTCACGTACTGACCGTATTGATAGATTAACTAGCTTGCCGTGTTCGAACACCGTTGCTTTATCGAATCAACGATGAAACTTCGTTAATCGTACTGTTCTGCATGTCGTAACAAATTCAAACGTTTAAAAGATACCGTATCCGAAGACTTTAGAGCTGTAGGGAGAATTGCAGGCGCGGCCCAGAACCTTATTTTAGCAGAAGTTTTCCATTCGATATCGCGGAGCGTAGAGATGTGTTAAGAAACAGAAATCTTACGAATATGCACGGATATCTAATTGTTGAGCATTGAAAATCAGGAAGAAGTCCATTATACGAAATTATTACAAGCAGGATGATTACTCATGCCGTTTTGCAGCTCGGATGAGACGACCAAAGACGTAACAAAACATAATAATGTCGAACACATTAGCAACCTAATTAAATTATGACGAGACCGGTCGCCTTGAATTCTCTGTTGCAATACGAATTCGTGATGTACCATTAATCCGTAATTGACGATGCAAAGAAGCACCGTATTGTCATTCAAGACTAGCAACCCGGTGTTTTGAGAGAATGAGGACACTAAAAGTTCTAGCTCGGTCACTATTTGCATCTATAAAAAACGAAACACTTGAGAGGAAGTTAGCGTTGAAATGTTACAATGCTTTCTTTGTCGCTTTCGAAGACGGAATCATTGATCTCACTTTCACTAAGTCTCTCTTTAGCGTTGCAACTTTGATTACGTACACCTCTATGAATCGGATAAACCAGTTCCTAGGAACACGATATCGTCTCGCTACATTCATAGAGTTTCGTTTTCCAAATTCTCGATCGAAAATCACAGCTCGTGATAGTACGTTCAGTTGTTTGTAGCCATGGTTTCACAACTAATTATAAACCATTTCCATATGCACTGTACCAGTTTTCCCACTTTCCCTCGATTCGCTTGCTGCGACCAAATTATTGCAATTACCTATGGAAACGTGCACGGCTATTGCGATAGAAGCAGGCAAGATTAATGATAGTTACGTGAAACTCTTTCCACTTTCATTCGATCGTTCAGCGCATACAGGGTAAAGCATGCAATTGGTAGCGCTTCGATAGCTTCGGAAATAACAACATCGGTAAAACATCCGAACATCAGTTGGTCCGGATGAAGAGGCTGCATGTAAAATGAAGATAAGAGTTCTAATTACAACATAGTAAAACACCCCTCGTTTCGAATCAGAGTTTATTCGAGTTGCTGCAGGACAGATGGGAAAGAGATAGATCGTTTTAACAAGTTTCTCCTGTTTAGACGTCGACTCGATAATCATGAAAGTTGACAAAAGCAAGAGCAGTCCGTAGATTGCAGAAAAAGCAGCATTCGAAGACGAATGAAAGACCGAGTTATCGTTTGACCGCGTTTAGGCGATCCATTACAACGTAGAGCAAAGAAATTACACCCGATGAGCACGGTCATTGAAAACGATTCGCACGCGTGCTCAATCCAGGCAAAGTGTAAACATAGAGAAGTACGCGTGCGACTTGCAACGAAAGAGAAATCGAACGGTACAGGTTGGCGGGAAAAATCCGCGACAAGTTAAACGTGTTTACGTTTCGTTACTTTAATCAATGGGGCACTAGGCCACGTTATACGAATTCAATTCGTTTGACAATGAAGTTCTTACAAGGATGAGTAACGGCGAAGCCTCGTGTACTGGTAACTCAAAAAATAAAACAACGATGCAACTCACCGTAAAGAGGGCCGATTACAACCATCACGACGACCATGAGGACCACGACCCTCTTCTGCCTATTGTTCGTACCCTGTTTGAAAGCCACGCGGAAGGTCTCCTCGATATGCTTGAACGCGAAGAAGTCCAAGATAGAGTCGCAAACCGACATTTTCTTCTCGTCGGCCTTCTTCGCTTGTTTGAGATGCGACCTGGGTGGTTCCTTGATCACGACCAGCCCGTAAATAAAGCTCAGCACGTAACACACGGTCGATATGCCGAAAACACCATAGAAGCCCAGCTTCAAGTACAATATCCCGGACAACGCCATTCCGATTGGCACACCGAGGGACAGGAAAACGTTGGCGGCACCGATTCGAAGTGTCCTCGACTCTACGGATGTGATATCGGCGATATAACTGAAAACACCCATGAACATGGTGAACCAGCCGCCAGCTAACGACGGCCATAGAGCCTCGAACACCCCGGTAACTTCCATGGGCACCTCGTAGAAGAAATAAGTGCAGAGTAGCATGCTGACACTGCTGAGGAACTCGCCAACGATCGGCAGAAGCATGCAGGGCTTCCTCAAGCCTGTGCGGTCGCTCCAAGCTCCCATAAACAGGATCAGCATCGTTGGCAGACAGCTGGTCAAGGCGGTCTTCCACGTTTGCATGCCGGCGACCAGTTGCTGAACAGCCGTCTCCTCCGCCTCGAAGCCCGTGGTGTTCCTGTTCGCTAACGCTGTGCACACCTCGTCGGAGTAAGCTAGATTCACCCTACAGGCCTTCTCGAGGCTAAGATTCTGCGTGGCCAGGGAAGCCAGCATGCACGGTATCACGTAACAAGCGATCATAGGCTCGACGGTGATGTTGCTGGTGAAGAAGGACCATTTCTGACGCATCGTCATGGACTTCCAGGCGACGGTTTGGCCGGACGTTGCGACAGAGTCCCCTCGTTTCTTCTCTATGGTGGTTCCAGCCACCGGATTATTGGGGGTAGGGTCCGTCATCTCTTTCGATAGAAAAAGACTAACTATTGAATTTAAGTATTTACGAGAATCTACACCACGTCGGCGTCTGGTTGCTTTCGGTCGTCTTTCAGTAGGAGCAACGTCGGCTGGCGTTTCCAAGCGTGTCCGCAGTTCAGAGTCATGCGAGCTGGTTTCAAGAGGGTTTTCGAAGTCTGGAGACAGTCGTAGTTGATGGTCGTTGATGAAATGTTGATTTTTGAAGCGTTCTCCAAAGATTCAATGTTCGGACAGCACTTCTCGATCGGTCCTCGATGCTCGAATCATGAGAGCTGTTGGAAATCTTGCTTCTTCCCTATCTGGATCCTCCCTCTGGAACAGCTTCAGGTGTTAGATTGTTTGAGGTTGTTCCTTTTCCACGGTATACACCGCTTCGTTAGATTTCACAGCCGGTCCGCGGGAGAGACCGTCTGGCCGTCTACTCCTGGCTAATGCACCATTGTACATTGCGATACGCGTGTCACCTCCTTCCCTTCTTCTTCCTCTCGACCACCTCCTGCACTGGCTCTTCCTCCACTACCTCCTGTTCTCTTCTTCCATCCCCTCTAATCTCTTGGCCCTCTCCACGTGTGATGAGGTACCCTCGGGTACGTCCACCTAGTCCTCTAAATACGCGTTGCTCGTCGAAACGTCGACGGTACAAATTATTTCTGCGACGATGTCCAACCACGCGTTGTCAGCTCCGCGACGCTTCCGATTCCGCTCTCGGGGGCTTTTCGGGTCAAGGTTAAGCCTTCGCACCTCCGAAGCTTAGCAAAGATACGTCGGCCTCTGACTCGATCCTCCTTGATCTTCTTTTCAGAGACCATTTGAAAGATCCCTCGGTTCTACGTACTAACGTAGGTTCGTACTCTTGGATGGTTCATTACGCTACAAAATTACAGACTTCCCTTATTTTATTTGCATCTCATAAACATGCTTATACTTTCGCAACGTACGTTGTACATTTTTCACCTGTGTAAATACCCCTGCTTCAACAGTACGCGCTATCATTTTACTTGTACGTAATACATTGTTTGTTTATTTGCTTTTAAAGAAAAACTACGTAACCGAATCATACATCCAACGTTTTATTTCAATCGAAGAAATATGGGTTAAGATTAAAACTATCCATTATTCTTTCTTTTTTCTTATCTTCTTATTTCGATACGTCGTTACCTTGAAAGTGGCAGGTAAACGTTTATCTGAAGTAATTTCCATACCACTTTGAATTTTCGAACGTGTTAATTTCTTCGACACGGTGTGCTGAGAAAATGTCTCGCAAACTTGTGATTCCACTTTATTCGTATGATTGATGCGCAAACTATGGAAGAACAAGAACTTCTGCATTCTTCTCGATATCAAGGAAGACATGTAAATAGAGAACACCGTTGAAATCGTCATCTCTGGTAGGCCATAGTCGAGGTGCCGTTAAATGTGGCAATTTGTTGATAAAATAATCACAACGGCTGTCTTATCTTCTCCGGCTGGAGCCTATTTCAAGCAGGGCCGTCTCCCTCCGAGCACCACCACCTAGAACGATAAATCAAAGATTATATTAAGTATACCAACGACAACGATTTGCTCACCGGACCTTTCTGGCCCCGTAATGACGTTAGCTGGGCGGCCAATTGTGACGAATTGGCAATTACGTTACTTCGTTCGTACGTGCTTCGTGGGCTCAAGATTTTTCTAGACCTTCGAGCGGCCCGGTTACGTAGAAATTCGGTCAACGGTCTTGACTGTCGAGTTTATCGTTGAACGTTCATGAATTTGCACTGTCATCGAAGGAGAAAACTCGACGTGATCGAAACATCGAACCGGGAGTAAACAGATAAACTCGACGCTTTTGGAAGAAATTGCTGAAATCCTAGAACAAGTAACTGGATTCGATGTTCGAGATACGGCCCTGGCACTTAAGTTGACCGTATGACGTCTTCAAGTGAGTAATGCTCGCAATTCGAGTGATACTATAAAAGTATTCGATCCAGAGCCATGATAGACCCGTTGTTTTGATGTTTCACCGACATATCCGCTGTCAACGCCTGCTCCAACTCGGAACAAGCCGTTTCAAGGGTCGTACGCAACGATATGTTCAAACGCTCGCTACAGCCGCATGTTTCTTCTTTTTTATACAAAATTTATGAACAAAATAAGATTTCACTGAGTAATGTTCCCGATAACCTTCGCGTTACACGCGTCAGTGATATTTAGTTTTTGTCTGTTTTTGTGCGAGATACAGGAAGTAATACATTTTGCGATAAGTCGGAAGGATCACATTGATATCGATGTTCCTCAGGACGAAATACAAGGGACAACAAATTAATTATTTTAGGTAGTCATCAAAGGTTTAAACGTAATAAAAAACATCAATCATGTATTGCACGTACATTACAACGATCGTAAGCATAGTTTTATAGTAGTTAATTAAGTACGAGGACTTCGTAGTCTTTGAAGGACAATTCCTCTCCATCAAAGGGAATGTAGAGACAGCCGTGGCTTTGTTGGACCTGTAAAAGATAATATTTTGATCAAATGGAGGTCTTGGAAAATACCACCTCTATTTAAAACATTTGAATTAGTCTCATGAAATAGTTTAAACTATATACGCCTAGTACGTTCAAAACACACATGAAGCAATTAAAAAGAGTTACTTCTCAAAGACATCCGAACCAAAACGAGATCTTAAACGGAATGATAGGGATAGTCCTCGTAGACGAACTTGAGTGATCAATTACTTTTGTCCCGACTATAATATTCGCAGTAATAACAGCGACCTTTTCTTTGGTGATTATGATCAATATAAATCTAAGTATTAACTATCTCCAACACAACGTCCTAAGGACTATCTTATATACCCTAATTGCTTCTTTCATGAATAATCGTTGCTTCCCGAGATTCTCGTATGTTCTACGACTCGTTTCACGTGTTAATTATAATTTCAATCCACATGGTTACGAGAAATACAAATAAATATCTTCGCGCGGAATAAAGATAAGCGAATTCCGACCTTGCCAATTGTTTGGGATCCATTATGGAGAACACGGCCGACATACAGAGGCTCTCCATCGGTAGTTTGACCTGCGACTACCGCATTACTTGGAACGCTGCCGTTGCTGCAGAACTCCCATTCAAATTCGCCCAGGCACAGAATCTAATAAAATGTAATCCATTAAAGTTACGTTCGGTTGCACACTTGTATCATAGGCGTTGTCTTTTATAAGAGAGATACATTTTCGTTTGTTTGCAGTTAGTCTTTTTATATGCATATATCACTCAAGTCTTTTTACTTTTACTGTATTTATTTCTTCCTTTTTTATCAAGTGCTGCAAAAACCAAACTTTGATGCAAATCATACGAAGTGTCCCTATTTCGCGAGGCAAAACGACTTTGCCTTGACACGAAATCTCAATTCCGTGTTTGCGTGCGTCGATAGGCTACTTCGTTCCATCAGGAGATTAAGTTCATTATAGAAAACATTTATTATTTGTTAAAATCATCGAACCGTCCAGCTTGTTCATTATTTCGCCTTGAGTTTAATCGGTTTCCCTGGTATCACTCCGAACGAGAGATACAAGATAGCATCGATATCTGAGTGAAGGATACTAATCTGAGATCGTGTAACCGTGTAACGGGATTCATGCACGTTACACTAAATTCATTATCGTTCATTACGCTTGCATTACGTTCACATTATTCTTTAATGAATGGCTCCTTTCAACGAAACGCGTAAGTTTAAGGCAAGGCACTCACGTCGAATTCATGTTTAGAGTGTTCCTCTCCGTTGTGGCATATGTAGGCAACACGTTTACTGGGAATCACTTTCGCCGGAAGCATATCGCCTTCGTGAAACGCTCTGCCGACGTATATGGTGTCTCCGTCAATGTCTCGTCCTCCAACAACTGCATTTTCAGGCAAACTCCTCTCCGCGGTTCGGTGGACCCATTTGTAACCTTTGGTACAAAAAAATCAACTTTTACAAACAATAGAAAAACTCTATTAAGAAGAAAAATTCTATTTATTTCTACATTTAATAAATAATTATTACATATCATCGATACAATTATCATCATCGTATGGATTATCCGATAAAAGATAGCTAGAAAACTCACATTTAGCTCTAACGACATACTTTTGTCGCTCATACGTCAACAACTATTGAATATTAATATTAATGTAACTATTAATACTGCAGTAAATATTTAATGATGCCATTGAACGTTTCAAAAGTTTTCGAACATTAAATACTCCCGATTGATACGAATGGTGATACATATTTTTAACGCTTACCTGGCATCTTGCAACTCGTTTTATCCTATGTTTCACAAAGAATGACGCTTATCTTGTCCCAACATCCAATTATAAGCTGTCCTAATCTTATCGTATGTTTTATCTAATATTTGTGTTCTCTTTAAACTATATGACAGGGTACAGCTTTCCGGAAAGTTGGATAAATTGATTAATGATATCATATTTGAAAGTATTTATTTTTATTCAACAAGAGAATGCCCGACTCAAAGAACTTTTTACACGTGGAAGGTTAACAAAATATTTTCATATGTAATTGTACATTCAAATTTATTACTCATCTACGTAATTTACATTGAATATACAGAATTTATATGACGCAAAACTTATCGATAATATATCTCATTTACTAACTTCTTTATGTACAGATATTACTTTATTTAAATAGTAGTAAAAATTTGGTTCATAAATAATACAGAAAAATTAAAATACGTTCCTGCATATCGGGCACGTGGATTTCTGGCTTGTACTAAACCATTTGTACTAAAAGGAAAATGTAACTTTCAGAAAGAGTTTTGATAAAAATTGTAATCGTGAATAGCGCAAACTGACGTACCAGACAGGCTGTGTGAAACTTCTTGCGACACGTATGACATGACAATTTCGGTATTTGATATGTACTTAAATGGAAAATACTGAAACATATATAACACTCTTCGACGCCAGCGAATTTCTTATCTAAATTTCTTTTCCACAACGCAAGGCCATCCCACACAGATCCGTTCTATAGAGTAGAAAGTAGTAATTAAACAGTTTTTTTTTAAAAACAATATTTAGTATAATTAACCTCTACCTGATGTGTAAGAAATATGGACAACTGCATGTGACAGTTTCGCCAATTTGCAGTTCCACCCGCGTGTTGACCAGGTTCGACTGTTACTGGTCCCAAAGGATGATTAGGTGGTAAAGTGATGTTAAGTTCCAATTTTGTGTCATCCATTTGATACAAGGCTACAACTTCACGGAACGTTGGATGAACCTTCACTTGCATGTTTTCGATAGTATGTAGCTTGGTATTCAGAAGCTCTTCCTGGCAAAGCATGGGGCTAACATAATGCGTCGTGATCTTATCTACTGCAGCACTGACTCTACTGTCAGCAGTGCTCCACCACTGTCGTACCAATACTGGTAAATGTCTTAAACTATTTGTGTATAACCAACAAACTATATGATCTAATCTCCATTCCGTCCAGCTTTCTATAAAACATTGAGAATAAATGATTTTTGTAAAGAAGTTTTATTTGCAAGAAAAGTAAGCATGAATACCTCCAAAGTCAAGGGATGGTTCGGTAGAAAATAGCTCCATTAATTTTGCACCTTTATTTTTATAATCTTGGAGCACCTCCACCGGCATTAGACGGAATATGTTATTTAACAAACTTGGAAAGAAATTATCTCTGGAACAGTAAACCATTATCAAAAAAGATTGCTTAAAATATCAGGAAAATTAAAAAAATATTACAAAAATGTTTACTTAAGAATTTCGGCATACTGATACAACAGATCTCCATGAGCATTCGCGCACATGTCTAGTATGATAGCCCATGATAGTAAGTATCCCACAGTGTATGTGTAGGAATCTGTATATGGTTGAATGGTACAACTAACTGTATCGCATAATCTATAAAAATAGTATGATAATTAATAATATATGTACTTGCCATTATATGCTATATGAATATTTACTTGAAATCCATTAAAGTAGTGTTCACGATGTTCTGAGAATTTTCTAATACGTCTTCTATTTTTTTAATGTTCAAAGTATTTGCATCAAAGTTTTCTAACTCCACGGTTGCTTTGTCTTGTTCTACGAGAACTGGTACTGCCTGTTTTAATACATGATATGCACCCAGCTGTATACTGGCTACAGGAGATTGAAATAATTTTAGCGACAATTTTACAGTGTCGTTCAGATCAACGGGTATTGAAGGTGCTATCTTCGATTGAGTTTCGAACAGTATATTTCCGTTTAACATTTTCACTGCTTTTCCTAGATAATCTAACACTATGATAGGTTTCAAAACTGCTGTCTTTTTATCGTACGAATCTGTAAAAAATAGTTTATAATAAATTATAAAATCAAAATTAATAATTATACATTGGTTTGACGTCTTATTTTTTTAGGATTAATACCTGCATAAACCATCCAGGATTTAATAATTCCATATTGTATATCACTGGCAAAAACATTTTTCCATTCGTCTAACAATGTTCGAGGTAAGTCCGTTATTTCTTCCTGTTCGTGTCGGTTCATTAAATTCTGAAGTGCGAAATAAAGTTGACAAACGGCTACTGTCAGTGTAGATACCTATGATAATAAAAAAAGTGCACTATGTAAATTGAAACTAATAATTCAGTTTACATAATGGGCTAGTATGGATTATAGGTTATATTATACAAACTTTAAAGTCATTAGCATTTTGTTTTGATTTAGTAAGAGAAAATTGCCAAAGAACCAAAGATATTAGGATAAAATTCCACTGATCAAACGTTAATTTAGTGGGAACTTTCGTTACAAATTCTGTCAGTAATCTTATAACTTCCAGAGGTAAAGTTAATCTTTCCCAGGAAGTCTGAGAGACATCGCTATCAAAAAAGAAATAAAAATGTTTAGTTTACAATTGGTCTCATAAATTATATATAACTCTATAAAGTAAAATTATGTTACATACCAATCGAAAAGTAATAGCATATGGTTTTCCTTCTTGTAGGATATTAGTTTTTCTAAAATGCTGGAGTAGTTTAAATTGTGTTCTTGGTTTATAAGCGTACTCCTTGCAACGATTAACATGTGAATATTAATGTCATTTATTGTTACCGAAGTATTTTCCGAACTTTGAAGTTTTGATAAAATCTAAACCAAATTATTTTATTATTATATAAACCATTGCAAAATAATGCAATAATATATAACATTAATATTGTATTACCTGTTGCCCTTGAAGGTTCATTTCATTATCTGTGATAGGTATGTTACTATTGTTGTAAATTTTAAACAGTTCTTCTGGTTTTTGGCCAGTACATAATTCAGTGCAACAAAAGAGTATTATGTACGATAACATACTACCATATTTTGAATAATTTCTGAAAAATATTTTCAAAATAAATAATACACGATTAAAGAATGCAAATGAATCATTATTAATGATAAGAAGAAATACTTACATTTTAATATGATTAACAATTTGATTGTATGTATCTTCGTTAATGTGCATTTGTATTTGTTTAAAACTATTTTCAACAGTTATTAAAATTTTGCTAACGTTGCTATAATATTTTGTCTAAAAAGAATTGATCAATAAGTCCTTCATGGAAACTAAATTAATGCTATAAATAATACTTACGGATTTGTAATGATTTGTGTAAATTCTTCCCAAAATAATTGAGTATATAATATTTATTAAAAGATTCGTACTTCCTGGTAAATTCAAATTGTGTATCATCAATTTTTCACTATTAGATTCTTTGTCTTCGTCTTCCTCTTCATCTCTGCTAGTTGATCTTAAGCATAGGTTATTCAGCACATTTATATTAAATAATGCCCATTTTAAACAATTCTCAGTATTATCCATTACCGCGGTACTAGTTAAATCAATGGACATGGAATTTTGATAAATTTGTATCCTCTGATCAAGAGTGGATACATATAGTTTACCACATATTACTTCACCATACAGAATTATTCCAGTTACTTCAGCCATCCATGTAGTTATATTAGAATCTGTTAGGAATGTTAAAATAATTTCTTGTGCATAATCATTATCCATGTGAACTTGGTTATCTATTATAACTTCGAGAAAATCAGCCGCCATGTCCACCAATATATCTTTGGGGCGCTCGTCGTTCCTATAAAATATTACCTGTGTTATCAAGCAGAACATAAAAATATTTCGTACATAAAAATTATCTTACGAGTTATATATTTTTTTCCACATAGTAGTTGCAAACTTATTAGTCAACTCAATCAATGCTGGTTGAGATAATTTTTTAATAGCTTCCAGAAGTCCTTTTTTCCATACAACCCGCATTGTTTCAATAAAAGCGAAATCGTTACTAAAGTAATCTCGAGAACACAGTTCAAAAAGTGTTTCTAATACTTGTACAGCTCCCAATATCGATTGTTTATGAGTCCATGTTAATGGAACAATACAAGAAATTAATTTTGCAAAATGTAATAAATACGTTTTATCCACTTCATGAATTGAATTACAAAGTATAGATACAATTTCATTGACGCCATCTTCTGTTATCGACAAATCTAAAAATAATAATACAGCATGATATAGGTGTTATTTTTCGTTGTATTAATAAGCTGTATTGATGTTAAACGTTGAAAACTTACTGCCATCATCAGAAGGTTCAAAGGCTAACAAAATAAGATTCTGGTTTTTCTCTAAATCAGAATAATTTCCTGAAGCAATTACCTTTGCTACATCTACTAATAAACTAGTTATTCTAGATTGTGAACACCATTTCTTTACTATTGGATCATTTCTATGTTTTTTTGATAGAGCACATTGTATAACACTTCGTGTTGTAACAATGTCTTGAAACTGAAAATACATCCATAAATATATGTATACAATTTTATAAATTTGTGTAAAAATGTTATATTTCTTACCTGTGTTAGTGACTCTAAAATATTATTTTTCTCATCATCATTCATATGCTTCATGAAATTGAATATTAATTCTACTATATATTCAGTGTCTGGTGAATGATCCAGTAACCAGTTTCGTAAAACATTATTATAGACATTGAAGAAGTTTACTTCTACTTTGAAAGAGTTTGATGGGTTTATAAAAAGTTCTTCGTTTGCAAAGCAAGTTATAAGCTTATTTAAATATGTTATATACGTTTTTATGCGCTGTTCAGTGATTTTATTGAAATATTTTATGCAAAGTGAATAGACAAAATTATTAAGTTCAGAAAGAAATACAGTATCGGTATCAGTGTTTGTATCCTGCGGTTGACGATCAACATTGATATCGTCTTCTGGATTTGAAAATGTTACTTTTAAATTTTTACGGCCGTGTACGGGAGCTGTTTTCAATGTAATTAAGAATTTGATTTGAGAATTGCTTGTATATGGAACATTGAATGTTTCCAAATTTTGGGATGTGTCTATAATCGAATCAAACAATAATTTGAGTTCGCGCCAAAATTCTTGTATCAAATAAGAATATGATTTATATTCTTCATTATATCGATTTTTACTCCAATACCGCACCAAGTGGGTAATTTCACAAAAAAGAATTTGTTTCATAGGAGTATCTTCTTTTAAACACATTTCTAGACTTGGCATGAGCTGAAATAATTGATCATTAATTCTAAATATTCTTTCCATGGAGAATGAATATGATATAAAATAAAATACCTGTTCTTTGAGGAGTGTAATGCATAAATCGTGATTATCAACATTTAGAAGAATAGAATAACGTAAACATTCAATAAATGACGTTGTTACCGCAAACATTTCTGAGCGGCTCATTTGAACGCTTTTTACCGAAAATCTAATGAAATATGAAAATAATATGAAAATTATTATACATTACATATATAAACTATATATAAATTAGTCATACATTACGCTATTTAAATACACACCCTTGTCGCATATTATTAAAAAAGTTCATGTACAAGTTGTAAACATCAACATTTAGTTTTGGAAACTGACTGATAAATGGTAACAAGTTCGGGTAAACAATAGTAGCGCAACACTGTCCTCCACTTCGTAAAACACGCCACAGTTTTGGTAATACTAATTTCTCAATACTTACTACACAATACCAATCCTAAAACAATGATTTTATGTATGACAGTATTAGACTTACCATACTAAACATTCTGCAAGTAATTATTAATACCTGTATTTTATTTATAGTTACAAGCACAGATTCCCATACAGCAGATAAGAGTGCTGGTTCTGTTTCATCAAGACTATTCATAATAGTTGTTACAGTTCTCTTTTTTTCCTCTTGCAACAGTATAACAGTATTCTCATTCATTGATGTTAACACATTAAAAAATGCTGTTTTAACTGGTAGAGCATCATACTTTACTAACTTCCAAAACTTGCTATTACTTATAATCTTACGGTGGATATCAATCATTTTTTCAATCTCCTGAACAGGAACCTTCTTTAAATAAAAACTATAACCTTGTAAACTTGTTATCAAAACTCTTTGATACTTTGCTTCCATTTCTTCTGCAGTAAGATTCCTAATAATATACATACATCAATATAATACAGTTCCTACAGCAGATGCCTTTTATATCTTTTAAATGAAAAACATACTTTTGCAAAGACAAAGACTGTGCTGTATGAATAGTAATGTTATCACAGATATATGTTAAAATTTCCTGTTGACAATGCACAATGGCATCAATCATTTTCCTTGGTGGAAATGTGTCCTATATGCATACAAAAGATATTCCATTAAACAATTACAAATCAACTTGATTATTTTCATGAGTTTTATGATTAGCATTTTATAATTTACATTGAACGAATTGATAGCAGCTGATGCAGCAGGGGGGTATGTATCATGTTGTGAAGTAAACCAGGCTCCTGCTAATTGTTTTAAATACACTGCTATGCCCTTCCCTACCCGTTTGACAAGAGCTGCATGTGCCAATTGTGCAGCTTCTCTCACTCTATGTTCTACATCTATAGCTAAGGCACAATATTTCCGTGGCCAGAATGGCAACATTCCCTCAACTGCTGATAATTCTGAGTCTCTACACATGACAGCAAATTCTTGTAAGGCCTGAAAGAGCAACATTTGAGTTTTCCTATTGCTTACACATTTGATACTTATATATTACCTTGTACTTTGTTGTTGCATCTTTTTTATTCATTTTCTTTAACACTATTTGAAAATTATTATCAATGTTACTCATTTCTATCTCATTTATGCTACAAAGTGATAAACCTGGTAATACAGGTACATATCCACCATCTTTCACTGCTGCGAAACCAACAAAATTTGGCATTGCAGAACCTAATAGTTCAGCACTTCGACTGCTACTTGATGGCTAGAATTTAAAAGAAATTCACTAATATTAAAGTTACGTTTACTTTATTAATTATTATAGAAAGATAATGGAAAAAATATATGTATGCAGTACATGTTAAACATAATAAAAATGTTGTAATGTTTTTAAACAATATTTCATTATTTCATTAAGCAGTCAAAGAAGCCAAATTACTACTACTACATTTATCGTTAAAAAGGAAAAGTAAATATAATGTCAGAATACGAAGTTTTCATAACAACAAAATTTAACCTATGATTTCTTTATTATTGATAGACTTTCGCTTACCCTTGCATTATTTTTTGTTCGTTGGGCTTGTTTCTTCTTCCCCATGATAATTACTGCAAAAACAACAGGAAATAGATCTTGTAATTGTACATTAATTTTATTAGTTCAATCTTATGCCAGGAATACGTTTGTAACAGGTAACAGCTGATTTCTCAATGTTTTCGTGTAATATGTACGCCAATGTACGCTATCTAATCGTGATATATTTTTTGAAATTTAATGAAAAATTGAAATAAACTACTATTTAATTTGATAATTTTTATGCAGTTCGGCATTAATACTTTGTTGAAAAATAAAATGTACGAATGTATTATTAATCATTGCAACGAAAAATGGTACATACAATGAAACACGATGATAATCGTGTAAATATGATAACATAACAAATACTGTATTGAGAAGAACCGTTTTATTTTACACCAAGTAAGAAACTACTAAATTTATGCAAACTTTTGTTTTTGTTATTTTCTTATTATGCACACGTGTTAGTTTTGATTACAGGTTAAGGAAGCTATGACAAACATGACAGTTGGAAACAAATTGGGTCAAAGATTGTTATTATCCTATTGTTCTTTCACTTGCATTTACTTTCCTGGTATTCTGATATTACTCAAGTTAAATGACAACTTGTACAATGTGGGAAAGTACAAATTTATCCCAGTATTATTAATTCTGCTTTTTGCAGAAGTGATAAAGTTACTGTTTCCTATGTTTCAATCTGATTCAATAATTATAGGGAAGACTGAATTAAGAACATCCTCAAAAGCTAGAAAGTCTTGGTCAAAATATTTGAAAGAAATTTTTAAATTTTTATTGGCTGCTTTTCTTTTGTCTGTTATATATTATATTATAATTGTACTATTCGGTGCACCTGTATTTATGCATCACGAAGAAACTACCATGCTGACTCTCACATTAACTACTCTTACATTTGTTCCTGCCAGTTTGCACTTAGGAGTGGATGGTGTATTAGAAATCATGACAGGAACACAATCTCAAAAAGGAAATGTCTTAGTGGATGCTGTAAAGACTAATATTCAAGCTACACTTCTAGGTACATGGTTAGGAGCTATTGTAATTCCATTAGATTGGGATCGACCATGGCAAGCTTGGCCAATACCATGTGTAATAGGTGCTCTTCTTGGCTATATGATTGCACACTTTATTACTCTTGCAAAAACCCTACCTATGTTAAAATTAGCCAAAAAAGTTCATAGATAAATAATAATATTTACACAGACAGTCATATAATAATTTATTTACAAATTATGACATTTTAGAATAAGATTTTACAATGCTTAATCATGTCATGAGTTGAACAATGTGAATAAAGTAATTTAAGTGTAATATCCTTTAAATATTTGTGTATCAACACGTGTACGTATTATTTTAGACTAATTTGTTATATAATATAAATTAAACAAAAAAGAATTCAAATATTGTTTATTCGATTTAATCGCCATCTGGTGGTCACTATCCCGAACTAATTTTTCCAAGTTTGGTCAGCGCCTCTATCGAGAAAACGCTCAAGTTTGTCCTCGATTAGTTCCTATTTTCAATGTTAGATGGCGCCATTTATACTGTTTTTTTTAACCGACATGATGGTAATGCACCGACTATGTCGGTAAAAACAGTGCAAATTGCGCCATCTAGCAGTAGAAAAAGGAACTATCGAGGGCAAACTTGAGCGTTTTCCCGATAGAGGCGCTGACCAAACTCCGAAAAATAGTTCGGCCTATCTACTACTAGGTGGCTTCGCTCATGAGTTAAAATACCCGCGAAAAAGGCCGTAATTTGAATATCTTCTGACACGTTTTTTAGTATATCCTTTGATATCTTTTCTTTAAAAACGAATCTACAAATACTGAACCGAAGTACGAATTTATTTCACCCTGCAATTATTATAATATGAATGTTACTGTCAGTATTTCACTCAGTTTTTACAGGAAAAGTATAAGTTTGAATCTTAGAATTGCTGAATTCATCTCGCAATGTTTCAACAATTATACTTATGAGCAAATCCGAATGGTTTCTTTAACTTTTGTAGGAACTATGTATGTTTCAGCAACCGATTACAGATAGTTTGTTACATTATCCTACTTCGGAATACTGATAACACAACATGAGCACATTCAAGTCCCAAAATTGTCAAGCCTAAATGTTCTCGCTATATATATTCCGTAATTCGGGTTTTTTTTTTCTCGAGGGTGAGAAAGGTCCAGCCACAGGTAGAAGCCCTCGAGGCTCAGCGTCAGAAGTTTTTGTGGAAGCGTAATGGATCGAAATGATAAAGAGACACGTGCTGAGAGAAAGAAAGCCCCGGGGCCGGTGGTGAGGTGGGAGGTTGAGCAGGGTGAACATCGAGGCGGGGGTGAATCGACGGTGGCCTGTAGGCTCCAACCCCTCAGTAACGCGCCAGCCTCTGTCGAGGAGGCACCTACGGTTTCTGTGCTATGTTCACGATGTAAATACCCCCGCTGCGTCACTGAATTTCCATCGATGCTCCTTTTATCGTGTTATCAGACTAAATGCGAGCCAACAGCTTCCGACGAGATTATCCTTCTCAAGGAGGAAACACTCGTAACTGCTGACGAAGACGAAACAATGCGATGGTGATTTTCGCACGGTCGCGATCAACAGGTTAATTCTTCGCCAGCAAAATCGAGGCGTTTGGTGAGTTGACAATAGTTTACGGTTTTCATGGACAATGATTTCGTTTCGACAGGTAATTTTAAATATTTATCGAATACCTGTTGCGATTTAGAGTACTGTAAGGAGCTACGTAGCGTGATTTTGAGTGGTGTTCGCGGTGTAAGGGAAATAGTGGTGCTATTAAACACTAGTTTACGTGATTTTACGTGTAATTTATAAAATAATAATAATAATTTTCAGCTTTAAAGAAGATCTCTTTCAAAGAAGATCAACGAACCCCTTGCACGGCTACGAGGCAATCATCACCGAAAAGCGTCGACGCTGAACACGCGAGAGAGGCAAAGAAACCAAGCTGAGATGAGAATCCAATCTGCAGCGAAAGGTTCACCCGTGTCTCAGAGAGAACCGAAGGTGATCGAGAAGAACGAAAAATCCTACGTTTCATCGTCGCTGCGGGAGTACAATGAACCGAGGAGAAGTTGGTCCCTTCCCTCGGTAGATTGAAATAGGGACGATCTAGGACACGATCAAAAGAAGAGGAAACGGTCAAGTCAGCGAGGGAAGTTACGTTTACGAGATGGCGACGAGTAGTCCCGGACAATCGATACATCTAAAATCTCCGCGTAGTCCCCGTCAGTTGCCGCAATTGCCAACGATTCCAATCGGTGGTCAGAGAAGCCCCACGCAGCTCTCTGTGACCAAATCGCCTTGTACGCCGCTGGTCTTTGAGTTTCCGCCAGAGTGCTATCCAGAGACGCCCAACGCGAACTTTGACTTCGAGAAGTTTGCCTGTGGCAATCAGCCCGAATGCCCGCTCAGAAGCCCGAGCCACTATGTCCGTCAAGGATGCAGAAGTCCCAAGAGCCCGAATCGGGACCTGTTGCACTCTCCAGGCAGAAAATCCCCGATATTTCAATTCTGCGAGGCAAGGAAGAGCCTGGGGAAGACTATGAGCTATCCACCGAAGAGTCCAATCTCCGGGCCACCTATGCCACCGAAGAGGTCACCCAGTTCGTCGAGCTTTGGATCCAAGAGTCCAAAGCCTTTTGATCATCGAAGGAATTCCTGCTTCGGGTTGAGCGGATCGAAGAGCCCCGTGTCTCCGACGATCGTCACTCCGTTGTCTCACGGGGTGTCTACCCCGAAGCACTCCGAGGTGAGCCTCGACCACCAGTCGCAGAACAATGTTAGTTACAAGAACTGTGGATCGATGGGCTCATCGGCGGAAGGGTTGCTCAAGGAGAAGAGCGACAGTCCGAGCGATAAGAAGAATTCCAAGAGGACCAGCCACTTTAATCGAAGCCAGGGCTGCCTGGACGAGGTTGAGAAGAATCAGAGGAAAGACGACGATCTCGGTTACGGGAGAAACGAGAGGAATATCGCGAGGAGATCAACCAGCGATCTAACGGAGATCGAGGATGCGGATACGGAAGTGACTCTGCTGTCCAGTCCTAGGAGAAGAGGCTCGATGAAGGGCGGTCTTGGTGAGCGTTCTTTTAGATTACAGTTTACTCGTATTTTTGTTGGTGGACATCGCCGTGTGTCGTCCTCGTTAGATGACCATTGTGGGAACATTTTGTCGCGACCCATCTGACGTGGGCTGAGTAGGTCACCGTGTAGAGGGATCAGTTTAGAGATAGACTTTGTTAAAAAGTTTAGACGCGTGTTCTCTTTGACCTTATTTCTGAGTTACAGAAATTTTCATACGACGGTAATTGTTCCATTGAAGTGGAGTAACACGTGCCGACGAGTAAACAAGTGTTGTTAAAATATTACTTCCCATTGCCACGTATTATCGAATTCACCGTATCGAGAATATTTTTTATTGATCTCTGTTGGCCTCGTGACCGGTGAAATCGTGAATTATGTACATACACATTACGTAACACGTTTAATTACTGGAACATTAAATCGTACACGAGACAATGCTCTCACGTGGCGATTAACAAGCACGGATAGATCGGCTTAAATTCCAGTATGACGTTACGTGACTAATGAGATTTTCGAATCGATTATGATAAACATAACACTTGTCTGAGAAGGAAAGCTTCGCATAAAATCGGCAGGATGCTGTTGCGTCAGGTGGAAGTAATTCTGGTTGAAAAATCTCTTTTGCATCCGCAAAATGCGATAACGAGACGTGTTTTTAGAGCGCGAGAGCCGTCGTCACGTTTCACTGTTGAGCATCGAGTCTCGCAATCAGCGGGAATTGTCGAACGAAACCGCGGAATACGAATAAGGACACGTACATGGCTCAAATAATCGTTTCATCGGTTACGGTTTCACGGCTACAGGAATTTTGATCTTTTATATGCTTCGCTCGAACCAAAATTTTTACTTTTCAATTTAAGAACTTTTTTTTTTTTTTTTTTTAAATAATTTAAACTCGTTAGTTGCAAATAAAATATTTTTCACAAATGAATCGATACAACAGAATTCGAGGTTCCGTCTACGAGATCGGTAACGCGTAGACAAAGAAAGGATCGCAAAATCGAATCGCTCGGGTGTAATCATTTTTCCCAGGTTGCTCCTAAGCTCCGGCCTGATGGGATTCTCATTTAAAGGTCGGAGAATAAAACGGAACCAGTCCCATCTCTGCTCCTTTTCTACCCCCTTGAGTCGCGTTTCATTCGATTCTTTTCATTCCTCACAGCGTCCTTCTCCCTCCATCCTGGAGGACTGAAAGCCATAGGCTGTATTTCGAGAACATAATCCCGTAATCCTCTTCGATCTTTAATCCGTTCGCGAGTTCCAGCCGCGTTTAGTTAGCTCAGCGTTTCTCAAATTAGAGTCCGCTCGCAGATGATGAAAGCATCTCATATAAAAATGGCTAACACGTAAATACAGTTATAAAAAAAAGCAGTTTCGATTCATGAGTTAAATTCTACGCTAGGAGATCCGCTAAAAGTTGCGCTTTATCGAATGGAACATGTGTTTAGGCACAGATCGAGAAATACTGAGATAGCCGGTACAGGTTCCTCGTGTGCGCGAATGCGATCAAGCGCGAGAAAATTGGTCTCAATGATCGTTTCTAGTAGGAATTGTCGTTTGACGTGTTTCACAGGCATTTACCAGCGACGCTCAGCTAGAAATTATTGGCTTTTACCACATTGTGTCACGGCGGTTTATCTGCGGCGATCCCTTTGAACTGGTTCGCATTATGAATTCCCATCTCGTGTTTGATGAAATATCCTCACACGTGTTCACGTTTCTGTGTACGTTGCAGCCTACCTGGCGTCCAGACGTGGCTCCCGTGACAGTCAATGCTCCAATTTGTCGAACGTCAGCAACGAGGACGTGGGTCCGTTGAATTTCAGCGCGCATCCCCGCGGCAGACAGCGGAGAACATCAAACTTCCTTGAGCTACCAGGTAAGGACATTTTTCTCTCGTTAGTCATCCCTGGAGGGTTATTTTTCTTCGGTTTGGACGGTCGTTGAACGTAACACGATTTGGGCAGAATGACGTGAACATCTATGAAACGCGCTGTTACTGTTTTATTAGTACGGGGATGGCACCATTTGCCCGTAATGCTTCTCGACAATTTGTCCAATTTCGTTTGGCAGAACGAGCAATTCCTTAACTGTAGCTTACAGCGATGATCGAAGCAGGGAGAAAGACTTGATACTTGCTGTTCCTTCTTGTTTATCGAACATTAAGAATATTGGAATCTCGAAAACAATTACTCCGCGGAACTACGATTAACTAGAGTGCGGGTCTTTATGCAAAATAAAATCTTCGCGAACGTGCCTACAAAAATTTATTCTATAATTAATTTTATTCTGTAAATATTATAACGTGAACTTTACTTTCAATTTTGTTTATATTCTTGCATACTTTTTGTATTCTGTAGGGTCTTGCACATTCAAATTTCCTATAAATGCATAAAGATTCGCAGTCCAGTGATTACTAAGACTCGACTGCGAAAATCTCTCGCACAGTGTTACAAAGGTGCAACGGCGGTTTGACTTCCCATTGGACGATGACTTCAACGCATCGGTGGTAGCGCGCACGAGATTTTTTAACGCCGCGGTATACGTAACGCGGCAATCTTTTGGCCGCAACGCGTTTTCATGATCCTTTTCCAAGCCACCCCCGCGGCAATTTTTACAACACCGTCGCGTCGTGACAATCGAACGACAGTTTTGCAGTAACTGCGCTGCTATTTGTATCGAATGGAATCGGAAACGGTGGTGGCGCGGTGCGGCTTGGCCTGGTTTAAACTTCGAATGCACAATTCGAATGCGGAGCGAGGTCTTCGCTAACGAAATGAATGTGTACACGTATTCGATATAATTCGTTGTTTTCAGTGGTTGTGTCGCGGAAATTGGGAATCGCGTGAATTGTTTCTTAAGTAATTATCTCTAGGTAGCCGTGTAGATTTTCCTGGGCGGTCGATCGATTATGGAGTAGCGCCGGTGGCGCGCGAACTGCGTCAATATTTGACTTTGCCACTGTAATTATAGTGTCGCGGTTCAGCGGAGGACAAAGCCGCAAAGAAACAGAATGAAGGGAATTTAGCGAGGTTTTATATGACCATAATTGTAGAAAGCAACGATTGTCAATGTATGCTGTAGCTACGTTTGGCCACTTTTGCGAGGAAGAACGAGATACAACGGAAATGTAGAATGACTTTTTTGCGAGTGCGTTGTTCGTTGCGACAAAAATCTGTGCAATGAATAATCGTATGATACACGTGCGGTATTGTACCCACGCGTTCTATTTTCACCGTTTCTATTATTCTAAAGTTCAAGACAAAATACGTTCGCTCGGGAAGACCAGCAGACATGTTCAAACGAGAAATCGGGTCACGAGAAGTTTCGTGTCAACGAAACCGAATAATTCCGACGCTTTACTGTTACGGAAACAGACGAAACGTCCATTTACTAAATCGTAAATACCATATATACGCGTGTTAACATCTCCAGAAATGATTGATGTCTCCAAACTTTCTCTACGGTGTCACACTAGCAGGAGTATCCATGAAAAATTGAGAATATTCTCAAGTACGGTCTCACTCACCTCCACGAATTGTATGCGATAGAATAACATCCATTTCTATGGCGGTCGTTTCAACAAAAATCAATACAGCTCGGTTTACGATGGAATCGATACAAATCAGCAAACTCTAATTACGGTAATCGCGAGAAATATTACGGATATTTAGAACGTTATCGATTTTTATATTTTCGTCCAGAGAGTTAACGGGACGTCGCGAGACCAGATAACCCACCGTTTCCCAGATCCAATAGGACACGATTTTCCATCGGTACTTCAGATCTTCAAACGCTCGTCAAAGACGAACCCCTCGTTCGTCTCCTCCTCCTGTTCGAGTTAGCGGAGGGAGCAATATCACGCACGAAATTGTGAGGATAATTTCCAGGAGGTTTCCAGGCAGCTCAAGAGTACCTAATCGAGTGTATTACGTTGACGGATTACCCTTCGAGTATCCTAGGCGGTCGTATCTACACACCGGAAATTAATTACGCGGGCTACGTCCGTTGGGTAAATACTTTTCGTAAACAGAGGCCTTGCTGGGCCTTCTAGAACCACGGAAACGATCGACGGAGCGAAGGGATGGGAATCCTAACTCAGGATTTACCCGTTCTTCTTCTCTCTATTCCATTAATTAAAAATGTTATACGCGACTCATTTTGCCCAGAGTAAATAAATTCTCTCTCTGATAATGATTACTTCCCTCTTTTACAGATGAGAAATTCTGACTAATAATCGCGACTGTTGGCTAAAAATAGAAAATCAATAAGTACACAACGAAAATTATCGCGACCGCGAACCGTGACGCTACCGTAAGTATTGGAATTTTGATAACGCGAGTGAAAAAGCTTGGAAAAGTAAAAAATAAACGAATAAAAGATTGATACATGTTTGTCTGGTAGATATAAGATTTATTCGAATCGTTATTTTTGTAAGTGAATGCAGAGACGTGTACTGTCTCGAATTCGAAAGGGGAAGACGGACGAATCGATTTTGGCACCTTCAACGAGAAAAATGGTCAATCGGATTTCTGGGTCAATGTCGAAATTCTGATACATTTTCTCGTCCAATCTTGGGCGAATCGAGTTACCCGTGCCACGCGAACCGCCTCAAGCTCTGATCCCAGCATCGCATCGACATGCACGATCGAAATTAATTGCTGGTTAATTAATTGAAACGCGAGTCGCTTACTTAGACCAACATTCGTGGCATTGAAATTTCCCGCGTAACCGACGAAAACTAATCGGTAACTTGGACGGAGTGAAGTTCCAGCCAATGTCGTTGCTGCAATTAAATAGCTTGGGCGGGCGACGAACTTCTTGAGTGCCTCGTCGGTTGTAATTGCATTAAATGTCGAACCGTGGTACAATTTTCATCGAGAACTTTGCTCTCGCATGGGTCATTCCACGCGGAATCGATCATACGTAGCGGACGATGTCAGGGGTTTTGTTGAAATTGAATACGTGGTGCAGCTCGCGTAAAACAAGAGGAGGTTTGTTATTATATTGCTGAGAAAAACAAGGCGTTGAATTGTGCGTCCTTACCGATATAATTACGAACATTTTCATCTTCTAAACTACCAACGAATTGATAATAATCAATTTGGTGGCGCGTGGATGGCTATTACGAACGTCATCTCGTTGCCCTTCCGGCGTTAGTTTACCTTATAATAGAACAATCGATTTAAATCCGGTGCATTGCTCGTTGAAATTAATTAAAAGATGAATTATTGCGCACAAGGAGATATAATGTCCACGGGGGAAGAAAAGTATTCCGTTTAAGTAAAAATCGGTAACGATATCTCGGTGGCTTGTGCAATTATTAAATAGCGGTAAATTCAGCTTTGAGCCTCACTTCCATCGATTGATTCTTCTGTAATCTATAATTAGACCGAACGCGATAAGGAAATAGTTGTACCAAGGATAAGTACTTACGTTTACTTTGTAATTATCTACTTTCCGAGAACGATGGACATTCCGAATTATAAGAATACGAATACTTGGCCCACCTTTGACTGATCTGTAAACGCTGTAAAGAGCCCTATTTGACTTAAACTACGTCACAGAGGCTGCCCTTTGAATATTACGCGACGTGCAGGCTAAACGTCAGGTCTGATCTGGTCTTATTTGCACATTTCGGTTGAATAGTGAACGTATTCGCAATACTGTCAATTCCATTCGTAAATAGATATATCCTGGGAAGTACACATGTTCAGGGCACAAGTACCGTACAAAAATATCGTTTCATCGATAAAATTGGGAGTAAACTTTAATGGAAGTTGAAAGTGGTCCCGAAATAAACGTAAACATTACTCGCGTCCGATTCCTGCGCGATACCGATATGTTCCATCGAACAAAATTCTACGGGAATTTTCCAGAGAGGAATCAATTAAATTTCCTGCCTTTGACTCGAGAGCTTCGTCAACGAAATTTTCGTTATTTCGACGGTCGCGCGTCTAATGGTACATGCACTGCATCGTATGGTATGTTGTTTTAACACTCGAGATTTACTAAATTAATAACATTACGAATTATAAAGAATTAAGTTCATTGTAAAGGCTGACTGTTGTTTATGGTTTAATGACATAACTAACTGCTAATTGTTTTTATTTAAATTAATTTGATACTACATGGTTACTAAGTCGTTTACAATACGTACAGTAACATTCGATTTTCGATAAAATGATATAATAAATTTGTGATGACAAAGTTCGGCATCGTCTGCCAAATATCTGGGAAGAATTAATAAGATTCCGGCATTCCACGCAGCTACTTTTTAGAAATAACAATCTTTACGAGTACCATATAAAAACTAAACACTATAAAAGCAAGTGAATGGAAGGCCAGCGATTGATTTTTCCTTGCTTTTCACATCCCGAAAGAAACGCGGATGAAAATTGGCCATCGACACGCGACAAAATATGACTTTTCGAAAAGTCGGGCGAATTTTCCAGCGGGAAATTGCGAAGTGCTCGAAGCCAAAGCTTTGCCATCGCTCTCTACGACCGTCTGATCGCGGAAATCATTTCACGATTGGGGTCTTGAAAAAGTTTAAGCGAAAAATAATCGCGAGCCGTTTAAGCGAAAATTGAAGACTTTTTTTTTCGCGATTGGAGAACGGTCTGTCGAAAGAAAGTTGACGGAACATTTAATGAGAAGTTTAACATGCAAACTCGAGGTCTTTGGATCGGCGAGTTCTCGATTTAACGGTGAATTCGAGTTGTTCAACTTAATTCTAAAGTTTTAAAGTGCTGCGTTATGATCCTGCGAAATAGGACCTATTTTAACGTGCAATAGAGTTTCACAGGTGTCGGAAACGAACGACAGTATCGATTCCGTTATCGGTTAACGAAGAGCAATATCTGATTAGCAAAACGTCCAGCCAATATCTATTGTGTCCGTTGCCTCGTTCGAGGTAATAACATAGCTTTAATTAACTGTCCATCGTTGATACGTTGCAGTGCCAGATCACATCAGACCACGCGTACACAGTTTACCAGAAAAAGCATACAACCCGAGAGCCGGTGACGATCTCTATCGACTTCGGGCGTTCAGCATCACCCATAAAGGCGTCGTTAATCGGGGCGATTCGATTATTTCGAGACACAGCAGGAGCAACACTTCCGTCAACAGTAGCAGGTAATCAATCACGAATAAAATAGACGCCTCGTTCCTTCGATTACGTTGCGTATCATTCTCACGGGATAATTCGTTCTTCTAAAGCGAGTATCGGTTGCTAACTACTGTTCGCTTCTCACTTCGTTAAACGTCTCTACTCCGTAAAACTTTCATTCTTATTTTATATTTCGACTTACATAAGTAAAAAATCGTTTCGTTCGGCAGTTTTACAGCGATCTTTCGCGGAGGATCCGTTACATTTTCCCTATAAAATTTACGTATAAACACTACCATGGGCCACGATTTGGAAACATCGAAGCCGATAATGGAGCGCGTTCTTCGTACACACTGGCCTGATTATGCTCTCCTACTTTCAGCATTCCGGCTTCTTTTCGTTTCCATTGAATCGCGTCGAATCCGACCTAGAACGGGAACAATGACAAGCAAAATGGGCGACATGTCGTTCATCGATCACGTCACGTTCTCTCTGACTTATCGCAGCCGGCATTTAAGTCCAATTTCCGTGTCACGAGGTTACTACGCCGTAATTAATTAGTTTTCGACATGTTACATTCGGTTTTCGTGTCGAGCGTCATTCAGCCGGTTAAAGACCGCTTTATTTGCCTTATTTCACTATCTACAGTCCGAGATAGACAAATCGTTCGTATTGTACTCGTTCTCCAAATATTCAGAAAAGTCTTTCCAATACAATTCGTTCGATCGATTTTCCGTGAATCGTGACATCGATATCTTTCTTCGTGACCGATGAAATGTCGAATACAATGTATGTTAAACGGAAGTATGTCACCAAAAATTTGACCAGTGCAATTTCAATTACGCAGCGACGCGGTAACCTAATCACGCTTGAAGCCTCGCTCTACTTCAGCGTCACTCCTCTCGCCCTTTGTACCGTCGTGGCATTAGGGGATCTAGTCGGAATAGAATTAATGGAGCGCGCTCATCGAACACTCGACTACAGTGAAAATGAATTTGGTTGGTCATTCAAAGCCACTATCCTCACCAGAAACTGTATAAATTCGCATAATCGAAATGGTATCGTCCAGCTGTTGCTAAACATCAAATATAAATGTATATCAAATTAAAGGACCATCAACTACACGATTATACGTTGCACAGAATTTTAATTGGCTATCAATTCCTTCAACAAATTTCTGCCTATTTCTGCCTATTTCTGTACAAGGGTGCGTGATGTTTCCAATGGAGTTGCTCGAATCGTGATACCTCGTAGGATCGCTCCGTTCGGATCCCTCTACCTTTCGCTCGCGATAGCCCATAAGTCTTCCCTTCCGTGACAAAGAAAAATCGTTTCTACCCATAGGAACGATGTTTGTACCCAACCCACCGTGAAATAATTCTCGCGATAGAGGTTTATGAGAATCGGGCCTCCCCTCCCCAAAAATTTAATCCGCTCGCGATACTCTGACAAAGGGGGTGAAATCGACGATCGCGAGCGGTTGTTTATATCGAAATTGCGTTTCGATGGAACGATAGAGGATCGAGTTTGTTGCGGTGAAAGGTCGATAATTCGATCGTGTTGAGAAGCGGAACAGTGAATCGTGCAAATTTCCTCGTGTTTTGCGTAATTAATGAAATTATACAAGCTTCGTTTGCGAAGCAGTGAAAAATTCATGGGAAAAACGAAGTACGTTTTAAAATTGAATCCCTTGCGCCCCGAGAACTCCTTCTGCTGTTACGTTTTTGAAATCTCATAAGACGGAACGGTGGCTCGACGCAGTCGACAAACCACCCTATTATGGATGAACGTTATGCTTAGGGAAAATATTCGTTGTACGGTGTTAGGTGCTGGTTTATAACTTGGCTCGCCTAGAATATCTCGGTTATTCTAAACAGTATGAAAAAAAGCGGCTCAGGTGGAAGATTGTTTGATTTTTTTTTACGACGCATCGTACACCACAATTATGTAGAAAGATGAAAAACGGGAATTTGTGATTCTTTTGCTGCAAAATGTGTATCTTGAATCCCTAAATACTTTGGGAATATATTCTCGAAACCTGAAGGTGTAAGATGTAAGAAGAAATCGATATTTTTAAGGTTCTGGACTAGAAGAACCCCTTAAATTATGTACATTTTTCTGTCCCAAAGATTTTCTTTCGTCCGCTACTTTGGAAAGCACCGATCCAGAGTCTCACCCTCGGCGGTATGTTCAGCATTTATCTTGACGAATCCCTTTTCTTTCCGGTACTCGTCTTTCAGCTCGACGTACGTTCGTTTCCCTGGAAAGTTTTCGGTGCTCTTTGCATATTTACCCTGTTTACCAAAGGTATTGAAATTCCCCTGCGGCCTTGGGGGTCTGGCTTTCGCGAAGCCGGAGGTCGTAAACGAGAACCCTCGTCGCAGCATGGGTGGCCTGTAAAATTTTCAACATCTTCCGCGTGTCCCACGAGTCCGCGGGCCCCGCTTAATTTTGGGGTGGAGACACAGCGAATTTTCTCATACCTTAACCCTGTCGCTTTCCCTTTTATATCTCTCACCGCGTATCATCTTACCCTCGGGCACCTTCCCTTAGTCACGAGAATGGATCGACGACAACTTTAGCGAAAAGATCGTCAACTCGTCGTTCGTGGCAATGAATTTAGTCACTCGCGGTAATGAATTTACTCTCTCGTGGTAACTTTGAGTGGCAGGAGGAATTGAGTTTATCGTCCAATTTATTTCATCCTACCGACCAGAAGTATGATTTTTTTTTTTTACCTAAAACTTTGTAGATATTTATACTTATACTTTATTTACGGGCAATCTGCCCTTGATATCAAGTACAATTTAATAACAATGACAACAAGAAAAACAAAACGAAAATGGAGACAGTTACGGTATCTTATAACGTAACGTGTTCAAACTTGATTGGGCATCTGCAAAACTGCAACGACTGACCATTTAAATGCTAAAGGTGAGTGATGAAAAAGATCAACAGATATATGAAGGCATATTCTTCGATAGACCCTAGAATTTATCGATATTCTGTTCGTTATCCTGTCTACGATTCTGACACGTGCCTCGTTGAAATTCGATGAGCTCCATTATTCGAAAGTGCACCATCTACCGTATCCGCGCTTATATATTCCGCAACCGAGGAAGCAGGGACGAAGGCTGGCATGGGAACGAATAAAAGCGCTAAAGTATCTTAGAAACTTTATTATACAAAGATTATCGAATACTCGCAACGAAGTCTGGGATCGAATACGTGACAGTGATGTAGAGGTTTACGCGTTCAAAGGAGGATCGAAGAGTCGATTGAGGTGTGAATCCTAGGAAGAGAAGGTAATTGGCGGTGAACCACGCCGATTGGAGGAGAGCCAGCTCGTGGCCGAAGGCTTCCAAAACGTTCCCTCGTTTTCTTCTTCTTCTTTTTTTCATTGTCACGCAGCACAGAATGCCGCTGGTTATTTCTGTATCGCACCCCGATTACTGGACGCCTTGACCCGTCGATCGGTCGTTCGACTCGACTCTGCGTACGTCTTCGATCCATGAGTCTTTTCAAAAATTTTATCTGGTCGGGGCTGTGGAGAGGTAAAACCGAGGGAGTCTGGTATATACATCGTCCTATGGTAAACGTTGCCTCGCGTTCGTTCTTCCCGGCTCCCTTCGAACGAAAACGCTGAATGCGAACAAAGGATCCGTGGTTCGACGTATCTGGAATCAGAGGTTGAACAACCTTCCAAACTGTTGCAGCCGTTCCTCTCGAAGCCCGCATGTTCGAACGGAGCGCGTAAAGTAAACGGTGGCGGTGGATCGTCCGTTGCTGGAGTCGAGTGAGAAATACCGCGTTCTAGCCTCCCCTGCGTGGCACGGCGTCGAGAAAGGGTTTCTGTTGTTGCTTCTCTTCTAGTCGCTGTACTCGATCGTCTCCTCGAACTCCATCGACTGCTGGGACTTGGTCGACGACGAGCTCACGGATTTTATCGACGAGGACGACTCGATCACCGACTTGGACTGGACACTTTGCACGGACTTCATCGTCGAAACGGACGTTGACTCCGACGAGACGTTCAACGACTGTGCGACCAGACTGTCGGCGGATTCGTTTACTAGAGCACAAACAACGCACGAGCTATCAGTAATTCGACCAGCCTATACCAGCGCATGGAACGCGTTTGTCAGTTGGGATCGATACATTTTCTCGGTTGGTTATAATTAAATTTGGCATTTTTAAATTACTGGTACAATTGCTTTCGTTCGTGGCGCGATTCGATTTGACAGAAGGTCGTTCTTTTTTGAAATGCATCGAAATTGTAGAATGAAATTTTCCAACGCGGGCTTTCATTTTTCAGATAATCGAGTTGGAACGCCGCGATGGGTTGCGCGCGAGCACTATTAAAATTCGAATCAAACAATTTCGTTTTGTATTTCTACCGTGCCAGAGCAACGTTCAGATACGGTAATACTATTCCCTGGATAAAATATTCCTCCTTTGAATCCAGAGAAGGCAGATAAATTGAAAACTATGTTTACTTCTACTTTCTATCCGAAACGAACTGCCTCCAACTCGAGAACTGATTGAAAAGGTAGTCGCTCAGTCAAGCTGACAGATTTCCACGAGCCTTTTTCGAAAACTGTGATTATCGCGGAAATTGAAACAAAATTTCGCGTCTGCCGATCTGTTACACCTGGCTCGGCAAAGTTCGGAGGTAGAAGATGAAGGATTTGATCGCGGGTCGGATTGAATTTGTCACACGCACCTTTGGCGACTTCCATCGTGGAAGAAATGTTCCGCGTCGGTTTTCCGGTGCTCGGTGGTGTTTCCAAGGGATGAGGAATCGAGCGCGAACAACTCGGGATCGAACTTGCGAATGGGACGAACGTCGGAGCTTCGGGTTATTCTAAACCGGTATCCAGACGTGGGAGAGGGAAAGTTCGCGGTCACGTGACAGACGGTTTCCTGGCCAGGGGATCAAGGGGAGAGAAAAGTTCGACGTGTTTAGCGGCTTTTACGACGCGAAGAGGAGTATTCGTGGAATTTCGAATGGCTCGCGACGTATGCATCTCGACGGCTGAGTCAATGTTCTTCCGACAGGGATGCATCGCGAGATCTCCACAATCGATGATTCTTTCGTCTCCGCGAATCGTCAACGACTATGAGTAATCGTATAGTGGAAGTACGAGTGGCAGAGTGCCAACATTTGAGGGTAATGTATCAGCAGTTATCCCTCGTGATAAAAAATCTTGTCTATATTGTTTTTTAAACATCAATATCAATTGTGCTCTCGAGCTTTTGAACTCGTATAATATACGTTACGGACGTGGATTTTCGTTATTTTTCGTCCGAAATTCATCCCAGTAGTCATTCGCATAAAACACTCCGCGTAATCACTCGCTCAAACTGCCAAACGTATTTGACGTTGAAGAGCGATCGCGTGATCGGACACAACAGAAACATTTGCCTGGTCTGGTTACCCATCGAGCACCATACAGATGAAGCTGTCCTTTCGGATAATGATAATGATCACCAACGAACATCGTTATTCGAGTTTCGTAGGTTTCACAATTACGGGACGCGGTATACTTTTACTACGAAAATAGCGATCCGTAATGCGTTTACAGGTATGTTATTTTTCTCTGAGATGTACCGAGGGCTCTTGGCGTCGCGGTGTAGAACGAGAGGATGATCTACAGCCGGGGCAAGTAACCCGAGTTCAATGAGAGGAAGTCTCGAGAGGGTAACTCGAGAGAAAGAACTCATCTTCCAAGGAATTAGGATCGACGTTTGTTAGGTTCGATTAAATGAACCGAGAAAGGCGAGCCACCGTGCTGCGTTGATCAAGCGAACTCTATTCTATTCGTTTCCCTGGCGATATAACTTTAACGAGACTTTCGATTGCAGATTTTTATTTCGCGTTGCTTGCACCGATATGCTGAAAAAGTGCGGTACCTTGGAACTTCCTGAAACAGCATCTCGCGGACGATTTTACGAGCTTTGACGAGATTCGCGTGATAAAAAATGCACGACTACGTACTTCCCGAGCATTGTCGTAAAACTTTACTCGTTCGAGAAATACGCGAGATGCGGGAACGCTGAGTTTAATTATCGAGGACGTTGTGGAAGAGCTCGACTCGAGTTTCGTACGAATTAAAGCGGTCCAGACAGTCTGTGGACTCGGTTTCCGTAATTGTTCGCTCGGAAACTGGTGTTTGGTTGTCTCGAGGTGATTCGTAATCGGATAGGATGCTGTCCAGCCGTAACATAGAAACCGTTTTCACGAGATTTCCGTTTCTCGGTGTTACACGACGTGAAAAATAACTGTAGGAATTACGAGTAGTTCGCGTTCACCTTCGTTCGCAAATTATTCTCGATCGTCGAGCGAAGGATTTACGCTCTGGCATTATTCCGCGCTATGGCACACGAGCCCTGTTTACAGCGGAAAAGCTCGTTGAATTTTGGCCAGCTTCGCGAATTTCCTTTACACGTTTTCTTACGATCGGTTCGACGTGATTCATTTCAGTAAAGGAGACGTGCCAAAGTGAAACGACTCAAGATATTTCATCCGATGGTTTTTTTTTTCTAGTTCGTACTAATTTGCACGCGAGTTAACATTTGGAAGCGTGATTCGATCTTCGAGACGTTAAGCCAAGAAGAAAATAAATCGTCGTTCGAAAGGAAGGTTTCGTTCGGGTACGATTTATTTATGTCTCTTCTACTTGAAGTCACGATTTCCTGGGCCTGGAACATGAGTCACGAGTGATTGTAACAGACTTTTCCTAGTCTGTGACTAACACATAATCGCTGAATCACGAATCAGTTAGACCGTGGAATCGAATTTTCGTGGGCATCGTCCAAAGTTCCGTCGCGTTCGGGGCGATAAATAAACCTATTTGAGGTAATTGTCAGCCAATATCGAATCTGACCCAATTAATTCTACGGATATTTTGACGGGAATCTTAATTATTGCTCCATCGTGACGTTGGCGCGGTAAGAGCATTGCCAGACAGATCCGTCGTCGCGAGAATAGAACTCTTTATTTATATGTATTTGTTGTAACAAAATGATGACTAAGGCTGCGCTATTTTTACACACCGTAACAGGCTGGCCCAAGGTGATTTTCACTGTACAAATTTAAGTGCAAAATTGAATTTACCGAACATCCACGACTGAAATTCTATTCGGGCGTGAAACGATTCGAGGGTGTTCCGAGGTCCGAAGCTTTTCCTTTTATTCGGAACCGGAATAAATTTGCGAAGCATTGAAACTTGTTAACACTCGGACGTACCAGTTCTCGCATGTACGTTTCTATATTTTTTTAACATTCTTGCAATGTTATCCGAGCAAAAATTATACAAGCAAACCTCGACATGAATATTTCTTAATTATTCTCTTTTATTATCTAATTCTTAGGATTCACTTCTATTAAGTAGATTTACCAGCAATAATTTCGTCGACGTCCTGTCATCGTCAACGTGAACGTCGTGGTTTCGACGACACGTTTTCAACATATTTTTTCCCCGTCGTCTTCGCGTGCTGTGGTTCTCTCCAAGTTCTATAATATTAGACAGTTCCCGAAAATAGTCACAGCATCTTTGTGGTCCGCGTTAGTTAGGCCTACGAGAGGGATCCCGCAGGGAACGCGTTCAGGAGAATAAGTTTCACGCAGGGTGGCCGGTTTCCAGGGTCTCGTGAAAGGTTTTCGTCGTCTCTGCTCTCCTTCTTCGGCAACCTTTTACGTAGAAATGACTATAAATTTACGTTCTCCTGGACGACGGAGTGCTCGGTGAGGGTTAATGAGATTCTTTGGAAAGAAGTTTCGACTATTAAACAATTCGGGAGAATAATTGAACTGTAGGAGATAACTGGATTGAAAACTGTTTCTACTGTCTGTTAAGATTGGTCGTTTAGAGATGCTGGCTGTTGCGCCAGGTTTATACACCGATGAAAACATATTAAACTTTAATATTTGCCAACGATTATGGTAAATATTTCGAGCGAAAAGGAAATCCACTGTACAAGAACTATTATTATTGTACATGGTGCAGCCTTTGCAATGAGTCACAGAAGCATTCGTAATTTCTCGTCAGCTGGCGTCAGACTATTGGAATTTAGAATACATGTCACTTCTTCGCAACATAAGTATATAAATAAAGAAGATACATGCAGAAGATAGTTGTTCTGTTAAAAGAAATCGGGTTGTTACGGGAATTATTGCTCTGCTCGATGGGTTGGGTCCTATCTTGAAATAGACGATGTAAATATTTGCACCGTTTTTTCGTTTTCTTACCGGGATCCTCCGTTTATATATAACTCCACATCTTCAGCGCCATCTTCGTGGTTGGTTTACACACGTGCCAAGCCTGAGGAATGCACGGGCATTGTTCTTGGCCGGGAAGCAACAAGCTGTCCTAACGCAACGCGACGATAAACGCGAGAAGATGATCGTAACTGACGACAATCGATCATTCATCTCAAAATGGTATCGTTTGCGTTTACCATTTGCTGACGTATTTGAATATATTTACCGGCCACGTGTTGCATGTAGGAGTCGCGCGATTGCCGTCCAGTCATTAGCATCTCAAATATTGCTCGAACATGGAACCGAGGAGTAACAAGCGACTCTCTTTCGTTTTCGAGAAATAAATTTGTAAAAATATCCAACTTTCGATTGACCAGTGGCACAGTCGGTGGAGTGTCAGGTTGCAAAATGAATCTTTGCTCCGGACTTGGTTCGATTTCGGTAGGAGTTTGTTTTTATCATACTTTATTATGAAAACTACGTTTTTATATATTAAGATTACTTTCGTAAGGATTATTTTGTAATCCACATTGTTTGATGTTACAGTTACAATCAATGTTGCGTTTTGCGCGAATTGGAACTTGGAATTTCTCGGCACAAGTCGAGCTTACGCACGCCAGACGTCGTAAAGCGCCTTCGTCGAAGCAGAAGGGTGGAAAAAGGCTTTCCCGTTTCATGCTCAGCGTCGCGTTTGATCGCGCAGAACCACCCACTGGCTTTGCGTTGATTTTCCACCCGATCCCAGGCTAATCCCGCGTCTCCCGCCTCCTTTCCACGTGTTCGCTTTGTATCCGACATCGTGCACGTAAATTCGTTTAGTCCGTCGATCGATAAGGCTTGCGGCCGTTTGCGGCTCCTGTTGATCGGGGTCGAAGACGCGTTCTCGAATCGGAAATTGTTGGTAATGACCAAACACACCCGTATTGCATCTGGTTTTACGGTAATCGCGACGTCGGGAACTTTCCTTTCGGAAAGTTTGTCGTGTTTACGCAACGTTTCGCGTAGTCTCCCACCGATTCGAGAGATTCAATCGTCAGAGAAATTGATTTCACGGACACTACAGATGGTGACTCCCACGCGGAGGCACGATCTTTCGAGAGATTCGATTCAAACGTTCTCGGCTCATTAGCTTACACCCTCTTAGCTTTCACCTGCTCGAACGCCATGGAACGGGTATAATCGGTTCGCGTCTTATTGTTAGAAACTTTGTAGTGGCTCGGAAAGGGGGTTGCGATTTCGCAGCCTGTATTTCACTCGACGTCGACGGTGATGATTTTTCCTGTTCACGATGCAGGACGAGAGCAACGTTGATACGTATTTATCGAGGTCGACGTGACATCGTTTTTACACACTTTCTCAAAAATTATTTCTTGAAAACGTGCACTATATTAATCAAAGTGTTACCCCCTTTGTCCTCTTTGTTTGCAGAAACAGCAATGTGTCGGGGGAAAGATCGCCGTTCGAGGGTTCGTGTTGCAGCGGACAAGGGGTTGCCGCGGACAGCACAGAAAGCGACGAGATCGAGGAAGAGATCCCAAAGTATCGAGTTGTTTTGCTCGGTGATTCCGGTGTCGGGAAAACCGCGCTGGTCTCGCAGTTCATGACCAGCGAGTACATGAACACGTACGACGCCAGTTTGGGTATGTTTCAATCGTTAACGTCTTTCTATTACCTGCATTCATTTGATACGATCTGTATCCCTCGCTGACATCTTTTATTTATCCAGTAATCAGTACAATGTTTCAGTGTCCCTTGCAGGCTCTATTTAATACCGCGGTAAGTCTTTTCAAAACGTTAGCGTGCAGAAATATCCATCGTTTACATAACGACTGAATATTCGCTCTCTTTTCACCCATGCACCCTTTCATCGTATCTTTCTTTTGTTTCGATCCTATGAGTCGCATTACGGTTCTGGAATTATCGAAACTCGAATACTTAAATTATACGCGCCAAACATTTTCGTCGGATTTCAAGGTTTGTTTGGAGTCGAGCCAACTACTTGCTCTAGCTGCATCGTTATCCACCTTTCTCGATGCAGTCTGCTTCGAATCACGTTTTCCACGTGTAATCGGTAGGGACTTTGTCGAAGAAATTGGATCTTTAACTAAATTCCATTATCGAAGCGAAAAGGGTTGTTTCGCTGAGTTTCGTCCGAGTCGTGCTGTTCGTTGCTCGCGTGGAAATTCTTTTCCTTGGTCGCAGCACTGGAAGGCTAATTTTTCAGCAAGAGTTGAAAAGAAGATCATCGGCGAACGGAGAATAAGTTCTTGATGAAACGTATCGTGGCTCCGAAATGGTAGCAACCGTAATACCGTAGCATTGTTCGCTAACTTCAATTTTACCGGATTCTATCGATCTCTTTGCTGTCGGTTCTCGGAGACCCAGGTTAGCTTTAATGAAACTCTTTGACAAGGTTAGCCGTCTAGGGTTAAATCTCCCCAGTGACAAATAGATTTTTCACATCTGGCACCGTGGTGGACAAACTCATGAAAGAAAAGAAAAAAAAAAAGGTTGAAAAGGAAAACATTATTACTTCCAGCGGAAACTGAAATTATTTCCTCGCGTTTCCAACGGCCGCTTCAAGTTTCGCTTCCACTTTGAAACCGCGAAGTGATCCTGGCGGACTTCTCACCGACGCGCTTCGGCTGGAAGGAATTCCGTGGTTACGCGAGCAATATTAATTATAAATGCATGCACGAGATCACTGCAAAGGCTCTGATTTAATGAGTGTTTCCATTACTTGGCCACCTTTCAGCGCTATCTGTAACGGTCAGGCTACCTTTAATTAATTTCTTTCGTTCTCCGGTTCTAACCATCGGGCTCTTATAACATCCCGTTCCGATTCACCTTCTGTTACCATAGAATTTGAATTCCGCCATTAAATCGAGTGTCTTTATTGCTTCGATCTGCTCCCAAGATATTGTCGGAGTTGTTTCAAATGATTCTCTGTCATCGACGTAATTATTTCAGAACAGAATAGGTTAAAGAGATTCAGTGTAAGGCGACGTAAAGGCATTGGTCTGTCGAGGAAGGCCGCGTTTATAATTTTCCCAGCAGACCACCCTCGGTTGTTGTTGAAATAAACGCGATCAGCTGGCTGAGCAGTAATGGGAATTTCGTGTAGCTCTGTCAATGCGGATCGTTAACGAGACTCCCAGCTGCAGGTGTATCCGCTGGTCCGCACAGACGCGCTTATTACAGGACAATTATTATACATTCTGTGCCGCGCTGAAGCGATTACGCTCGGGTTTATCCCCTCGCCATTCATCGGGACCGTTTGTGTTTTGAGGAGACGTCTCTTTAATGCCGTTATTGCTTCAAGCTTTTACAAAGATATTACTTGCTCGAGGGTGTGGGCTATCGTGACATATGTTAGCTTTACAATACGCGCGCTTTATTCAGATTTAATCTTCTCACGTAGTATAGTTCTTACGTTAAACATTCTCGAAGCGTGGCTTGTTTTTTTAAAGGTCAGGGTGGTCGCAACCCTTAACGATGGACCACGTTATTGTTACAGACGACGAGTTTGGAGAGAAGACAGTGTCGATTCTACTTGACGGAGAGGAGTCGGAAATGGTGTTCATCGACCATCCTCACGTGGAGATGAGCGTAAGTGGCGTTATCGTTTCCAATTCGGGGTGCTCACCTACGCACCCGCGTCGCGGGACAATGCGCGTCCACCTGAAATTGTGCGAACGCGTTCTCCCTCGCAATTAAACGTTCTCGTGGGTTGAATTGCTCCAATGGAAAGGCAAGAGGTCACGAAATAAATGGAAACATAAATGTTAACGATAAATTTCGTGCGGCAAGCGTTCTTCGATGTATTTAGTATACTGAAGTATCAGTCGTTAAGAGGAACGAGTATTACGCTAGCACAGTGCAAGTTCGACGTTTAACTTCTCGTTTGATATTTGTAATTGTTCTCCGTGCAATTATCGTCGGTTGGAAAGGGGGTAAACTAGAGTTGCTGTTCCAAGCTATTAGATGCAAAGCTCCTTAGTTTTCATTCCCGGCGATACTGTTCAGCGACGCGGTAATTGCTTCGCGAAAGACAGCTCGAATTCGTTGAAGTTGGCCGAAAGGTTTTACTCGAGCAACGTCAACAAAATTAAATTGGAAATTTTTCTTAGAGAAATCGCAACGATTCGAGAAGTCTGTATTAAGATAAGAATCGTTTCCATTTGTTTCCATTTTGTTTGGGATTATCAACGTAATATAAGACGGTTCAACGTTACAGTGGAAAATGTATGAAGGTATTCGATACGAGAAAGTATGTAAGTAGCTTTATCAATGTCGCGCAGGTGGAGAACTCTTTGTCGACGTACGAGCCCCACGCCTGCATCGTCGTCTACTCTATCGTGTCCCCGACGAGCTTCGAGGTAGCCGGGGAGATATTGCATTACTTGTGGAGGGAGCACTACACCCAAGAACGAACCGTTATCGTCGTTGGCAATAAGTCCGACCTCGCGAGAAGTCGCACAATCTCGTCCAACAGTAAGATTCTTGAGGCAGTCCGTAATTACGCAAGGTGGACCAATAACGGTTAGCATCTTCAACGTTGCGATGGGAGAACAAATCTTCAAAGTTTCAAAGTACACAGAAGCTCGGCCTTATCTCTTGGAACATTACGCTATCCGAATATCTAAGATATCAGAATTACTAATCGTAGGCTTCGAACCAGTTCAGGTCCATATGCCTGTTACTAATTGTTATTGGTCGACCGTATACGCAAGGTGGTTTGATAAATATTCGTTCAGCAGGATCGAGGAGAATGTATTCGTCGATAGGTCGAACGCAGAAATAAATAATCAGCTGAAGGATTTCCAAATAGTTTTTCATCTGCGACTCGAAATACTGGGTCTCGAGTGCGAATGCTAAGCTACCGATTCGATCGATTCGTCTCTCTCTACGAATAAAAATTCTCCACACGTTATGGACGCCAAGGTTTTAATAAGCTCGATGTTTGCCGAGCTACGCAAAAATTCACGAATATCAAAGCCGAAGGTTGAAAGACAGACGCGATATTGCGAGCGTATCGATGCCGAACGAAATGGCTGGAATTTCGATGAGAAGTTCCGGGCCCAGTTGCGAATTCCGTGATCGAATTCCGTGTTCTTTCGCAGAGGGAAAGCTGCTGGCGACGTCGAGGGAATGCAAGTTCATCGAAACGTCCAGCGGTATGCAGCACAACGTGGACGAACTTCTGGTGGGTGTCCTGAAGCAGATTCGGCTTCGCGAGATGCGCGACAAGAAGCTGAAACGTCAGGGCAGCAAGGGAAAGATTCTATCGAAACTTCATGGCAGCAAGACAGCTGTCAGTTTGAACCTTGCCAGGGAAATACTGAACAAGATTTGTATGAACGACAGCAAGAGCAAGAGCTGCGAGAATCTGCATGTGCTCTAAGGACATCGTGCAGCGGTGATGATCGATTTCCTCTGAGTCGAATAAATCTCGAATCGTTGTAGATGTTTATTATTCACAAAGATCGCACGATTTTTGTCTGCTGAGTATCGGTGCTTAATGGGTGTATCGATAGTCCGAGATTTCTTAACGAGATCTTCCACCTCTGATCTTGTCAAAACACTGTTCGGTGTGTGGGTGAAATGGTCCTCGAATTCTGGATCGTGACGTCTAATTCTAATCTTTTACCTTGTAACGAATTCAGGCCTAACACTGTCCCGGAAACTCGATGGACGCGCAAACAAGGAAACTTTCGCCCTTCCAATCATGCTCCGTCCCTCGAATATTTGCTTTATCTTCCGCTTGCCCGTCAGTGGTAAGTAAACATCGTTCACAATCGTAGAAAACAGGTGGAAATGCGATTGCGAGCGAGGGACCACCTCGAACACGTGTGTGCTACCAAATTCGAAGCAAGGAGCATCCCTTCGTAATTTTACTTTACTTTTACAAACGACTATCGAAAAGGCAACTTTCGTATACTGACTCGTACCTTCGGAGTTCATATATAAAATAAGTTAAATATAATTATTATCGAAAAAATGGAACATATCTGATAGATTAAAAAAAAAAAAAAGATGTCGATAATTTACTTTACACGCGACGCGCCAATATTCGTGTCACATCGTTGCATTCCTACATATACGATTTCCGTATAAACGAATAAAACATGAAGTAAAGAGCTGGGCTCATACGTGTGACATATTGTTCGGAATATTCAGTTGTCTCGTTTAATACATTTTATTCGTAGGATACAAATATCACGTTCGATGGAAACGTGGGTTACATCAAACAGGATTAATATCGACAAATGTAGCGCGATAAAGGTCTTCGTGCCAAATTGACTGCTTCGCATAAGGGAATGCTCCATCGAAGTATCGATGTCCTTTTGCGCTCCAAATATTGTTTCGGAGGAGTGCACAAGGGTTAAACGCGTTTCCGACGAATTCCAAATTCGCTCGCAGAGTTTCGTGGTTGATGAGTGTTTCGATTGGTCGAGATCCCTCTTTTCCACGGACAATTTTTCACGGCCACGGTTGTCGGCCGGAAATAAAAGCGTAATTCCACCTAGGAATTGATTGCGGACCAATATGCGCCGCAGCAATTTCGACGTGCGTCAGCCATCGAAATTAGAATCGAAGACAAATGGTCGAAGGATCCGTCGAGCGACAACGTTGGTAAATTTTGGCGACTCGTTCCTACCCTATTCGATTATTTATTAGGATCTAATGGGTAACACGTGCTCCTCGTCTCTCTCGTTGCGACGCGCGCGCACGTCGTCGCGTGTATCTCTCTTCCTCGAATTATTTAAACGAAAAACCATGGGCAAAAGGTACTTCGAGGTATTTTAAGGTACTTTCCTCGAGCCTATTCTTCTACGACCTTTCGTTTTAAAAATCGTGCAGCTGATGCAACGTCACTCTTTCGTTTACAATTAATTGGACGCTGGTTACGTCCAAATACGACGCTGGACGTCCCATTCGCTTCGCGCGACGCGAAACGACACGATGTTATGTATAAATACAGCGTACTTTAGCGGTTAAATGAGTGTGCCATGCCACAGTTTGAAGAGCATCGCTCCAGACTGTGCCGCGAGTTTATCAAGTCTAAGAATCGCTTGTCCAGTGGAAGAATCGTTTGGTCGTTTTCCACGAGCACTAAATCACTGAGGAAACAGCATTCAATCGAGTAGGGACGGCCTAAAAACGTATAAGACGGGAGGAACGTCTCTCCCTGTCGGTATATGTGTGCGTGTGTGTGTATAGACCTATTGTACCATTTTAATATGCTATGTAGTATATGCAAACGAAACGTTTTCGACCCCTATGGTTTGGCCCTCTTTATATATTTGATTGAAATTTTCAACAATCTTTCGAGACGGAACCTAATCAAAAATATTACCATTAAACTAAATATCAGAATACACTGCGTGTAAAAACAGTCACTAGAATTCAGCTACGTTTCATTTGGCCAGATGCCAAAGAGCCGTGTAATGATATAAAACAATGTTGCTTTTATATAAAAAAAATAACAATGTTTTTGATTAGAATAAATGCAGTATCTTTTCTTTGAAAAAATTAATCGCCATCATCGGGTTGTGTACGAACAATTTACGGTTCTTATACGGCAACAAGTAAGTAGAAGCAATATAAATTGAAGCTACTCGAGGTTCTGCATATATTTTTTAAAATAATATAGGCTAAATGGCTGTAGAGAATAAAAAAGTGAAACGCTGAGAAAGTTTGAGAATTGCTTTGGAATATTCTTGGAAGATGATTCGTCGTTCCATAAAATATTGGAATTTTTTGTCGTTGTTCGCGATCCCCGATGAACCTCGATATTAACGCAACAGGCCCTCTCGCTCCTCTTCGACCCCTTATGCATTGTCAATCGTTCCATCGTAATCGCGAAGATGCATACTTCAGAACCACCACGAAACCCCGAAAGGTTGGTCTATTTTTATATGCGCAAGCTCGTCTGGCACTTTTCATTGCAATCCGTCATCCGCATGATCAACGTTTTCCGACTTTATAAAAACCGACACCTGGAGCGCGAGGAACTCGGCCAAAGAATAATTTCCTTTTTTTCTCTCGACCTTTGGGCCATTGAAAAATCCTAAGTTTAATATTGGTTTTGAACAGAGTACCTGTACGTTCACACGACAATCAATTTATTTTGCTAACTATCGTATTTTACTGGATATCTGTAGTAGAACTTAGATTTTGCGTGTTTACGTCGAAATAAAAGCAATATGCGCGACAAGTGTTTCTCTACTCTACTCTGTTTACCTAAAATTCATTCTTTATCAATATCGCAGTACATGGAAGTAATTTAAATTTAATCGCGTTATCGATCTAAGAAGAAAACTGCTATAAAAAGGACGCAACGCCATCTGTCACAGGATCGCTCAAGTTTGTCGAGAAGTAGTTTGAGATATCCGCTGGTATATGTCGCGACTAGTACAAAACAAATCTTATTGAAAAAAAGTACATCAGAAAGCGTTTCTCAAGGTGTAGTTTAGTATTAAAACGATTGTAATATAATTACAAGTTCGTTATTAGACGTAGTTTAATAGATTATGCGAATATTATAAATATATCGTAAATGTCGGTAAAGCAGTACTTGGTGGCGGCATCTAGCGACGACAAATGGGAACTATTTCTCGACAAACTTGAGCGTTTTGCCACCGATGGCGCCACATTTCATCTTTTTATACATATAGATATACAGTATTATAGCCGCGAGAAATAAAAGTATTTCACAATTCTTGTTATCATTGCTTGCGAAATACATGGAGGTCCTGTATTCAACGTCTAATATTTACTTGCTAGTTTTAACATTAATATTACTCCTATTGCGAGTCATTATTCCCCTCGTAGAGTTCAAATTGATTAAAATCCATCACAGTCTAAGAAAACTGGGTTTAATCTAAAATTTCTGTACCCTTGGCAGTGACTTTAGGCTTTCGTTAATTTAAATTAACCAAAGCGCTGCGCGCTAATTTGAATAACGCCATCTAGAGCTTTGAAAAGAAGAAGGGGAATTTATTAAAGGATCGCCGTACATCCACGCACATAACGATAAAATGGCTACGTCTTGATTGTAGTATCCGGGTGCTAGAAGCGGTGACCGTGAGATCTGTCCGTTTCGCGGCGGAATTAATCACTCGTTTTACGCAGCACAGGTGACAGGATACCTAAGTGGGAAAATGTCGGCTGCTAGCAAATGGAATTTGTCCAGGGAGGACATACAAACCGCTGCGAAGGACGAAAAAGTGAGTGTTCGTTGCTTGCGTTTACGTTCGCCATGACATCGATGCGCGCTGCGTCGAGATCTCGCTGCGTGGCGGGAATTTTGAATCGATTCGCATTGCTTTAGGAGTTGCTGCTGGAGCACGATAGCGATCCTGATGAAAACATGCTGTTCAAGTGAGTTAACTTACGCGAGCGTTACAAATACAGATTCAATATAAATCTATTACTATACGTATTAATATTTCTTCTTTTTCTTTTTTCAGTCAACCTAGTACATCCACGACGGAGACGAACACGTCCAAAACGGATGGAAAAATGGACAGGTAACTGTGACTTCCGTTTCTCTGTTTTACACCCGACGTTAGAAATATATAGGATTATGATTCCTGGTCGTAAATATGTACGTTTATCGATTCAAGCGTCCGATTGCAAATCCACGAGGTAACGGAAGTGATGCGCGATAACGTTCAGAAGGTGATGGAGCGGGGCGAGAGGCTGGAGGATCTTCAGGAAGCCAGTGATCGCTTGTCCATGGTCGGGGGTGAGTTCAGGGCGGCTGCGAAGAGGGCCCAGCAACGAGCGTGGCTTCAGAACTTCAAGACGAGAATCATTCTCGTCGCCATCACGGTGACGGTCGTCGTCTGCATCATCGGTACATAAGTAAACTCGAGCGTCAGCTTGAGCATGCATGAGTGTATGCGTATTGTTAACAGAATTCCTCTTATCGCACTTCTGCTTTGGAGCAGGAATGCCCGATACGGCAAATATTATTCCTCGGTAAAAGATAAGTTCTAACGCGAAATGAGTCAGCTAAATTGAGCTTTACAATTACAGAGGCTATAATTTACACAAAGGAGTAGTCAAGAAACTTTGTTGCATTTGTAATCGGTTCAACATTTGACAATAGTAGGATTTTTATATCAATTAAAAATCGAGCATTTCCGGTTCAAAGCACTCGGTTGACGTCCGTGCTCACCACACGCCGTTCTTTTGTTTCCCTCTAAACTTTCTCTTTTATTCTCTGGACAATTCTGTTTTTCGTTGCAAATCATTTGTCGTCATTTGAAGATCGTTTTAACGCAGCACACGTAGTCAGATCGACGCGTATCGTTTTCAGTTCTGGACATCATGGTGCTTTACCTGGTACTCAGATAGCGAACACGGTGTAGCGAGCTTCGATCGTTCGATATCAGGTATTCACTAGTTCTCCACTAATATAATTTACTCCGTTTCATTAGCTTTTTTCTTCATCTGAAATTATCACCCAGGCGACGAAGTCAACCAAGTCGACGCGAAATTTCTTTCATCGTACGAGGATTTTATTGAAACGCGCATCTCCTTTCATTCTCTATCGCTTTTCATGCTCCCTCGACGTGCCCAGTCTCGCTTCCATTCTTTTTTTCCCCAATCAACGGACACGTAAACTACGTATACGTATCACTGGCGTTTTATTTTTCAGTATCCATCGTCGTGAAATATTCGTGACCGAGAGCTCCTTCCAGACTGAAATCCAATTCTTTACGAACCAACGTTGTATATTTGTACCTGTCTTTCATGGAGTATATACGTGTATTATAATCGTACGTTTATATAAATACATATCTTATTATTTTTAATCGCACCGCGGTCTCTGCGTCACCTTCCTCCACCTGACTCTAACGATCGACGATATCGTCACGATTGTTCGTCTATATTCCTTCTTTAACCAATTTATTAATATACGACATATTCCAATTATTTACAATCACCTCGACTGTTCGCGATCTTATCTACATTCCTCGTATCCGTGTTAGTTAATTCTCCGTTGTGCTGTAAATTTGTACGAACATCGCGTCGATCGAAAAGCCACGACTGCGCGAGATCTAATCAGCTTTATCAGTAAAAGTCAGTGGATATTGTAGGCCAAAGAACGCGTGCGTGTAAGTTCTTGCCAAAAGCAAAATTGCGCCGCGCTTGATAGCGGTTAAATGCGCAAAGTTCGCGCTCCATAAAAATATCGATAAGAGTTTATGTTAATAACCTATGCTCGCGAGCAGCGCCGTCGATCGATTTAGCGAACCTTTGAAGCTCGTTTAATTCTTAATGTGATACTAAATAAAATTCAAATTTCCAACTATCCTCTCCAAGAAATCTCCGCGGGCTACGCCAATGGATATCAATGACGATCACTTGTACGTTCCACGACACGAGTACGCTTGTACTTACACACGTACACGCGAGCCAAAGGATAACCGTGCGGATGCACGCGTTCGTTCAGTCGTCGTACGGTTGTGGCTCGGTGTGCTCGAACTTTCAGCGCACGGCGAACGAATTCGATCTTATCGTCGGTGGGGTTTCTCTTCGTCGAGCAACGATCTTCTGCGTCGCCGTGTAAACGATCGATCGCGCGCCGATAGATTGATCAGTGCGCGTACGCCTCTCGCGGAGCCATGGGAGCGCACGAAGTGGTGATCGCGGCTTTGACCGTATTTATCGGTGCCTATTTGCTCACCGGAAACCGCCGACGCGTCATTTGCGCTCTCTACAAGACCTTACCTAGAGATGTGCTGTGAGTATCTCGAAACGAACCTTTGTGGAATCTTCCTTCGAACCAGTAATCGATGGTACTTTCCATTCGTACCGATCGTTCCGCTGCGGCGCGCTCCAATTTAGAATCGTGCAGCTTTTGCATAAAATGTTTCTTTAATGCGCACGTTGGGAGTTAATCGAGATGCACGAGTTGCGTGGACCCACAGACACACTACTACCTATTATAAAAATTAGTTTTCTGTTTGTGTGATAGGCTATTATCCAGACCGAATAAAATAAAATCACGACTGTATGGAAATCGCTACCGATATTCGAATACGGTTGCTAACAAGAGACCTACTCTTACAACAGTTTAGTAAAACAGCGAATGTATCGCAGTAAATGAATTTAGTGGTCGTACTTATACTTCTCTTAACTGCGAAAGGGTTAAGTCTCACCGAGTGGTGGCTATCAGAAATTATATACGCCAGCCGATAGCAATCTTGGGAGATAATTTTGTTTTGTCAGTGAAACGATAGGATCGACGTTCGTAAATAAAACGAGAAAGAGTAAAAATCAACTTTCAGAAATGAGAAAAACATGTTCCTTAACGCCATTGATAATCTTTTCCAAGAACACTGGTTGAAGAAATGAATATTTTTATCAAAGGTTTGGTTTTGATCAAATTACGCACAACATCCAGGCCGATAGAGAAACAGGTGTATACGTAAATTTTCTGACAACGAGATCTGGGTTATTACGTGTAACGCTAATGCGCGGAGAACCACGTGTTTACACGAGTTTAAGATAGCGAACGTCCAAAGAAGCGGCATAAATGAAACATTGAATAAAAATTGACGAGAGAACGAGCATTTTTTGTCTCTCGCGATGCATGACACGCGTTTACAGGCATGCTTATAGAAATTTAAACAGATTCTCGTGACCTCCTTTTTCTGTTCAGTCTTACATGAAATGATTTTTATTTACTTCAAGTTCCACTTTCAATGTACGGACTTCTGTATTCCAGAAGCTATACATGAAGTGTTTAGTTTGTATACGACATGATCTTTACCTTATTCGATCAGCTGCCTCTCCTTCCACCTATTTTGAGCGGTTCGGAACAATATGAAATATCGAATCTTCTAAAAATCAAAGTGAAAGAACCAACAAAGGAATCATTGTTTGTTGTAAATGAATCATTATTAGGTAAAATTATTTCAATAGCAAAAATATCCATGTACATTGTTTGATCATAGATAATTCTTTTCATGATATATAGCTACCTACAATAAACGTGGTCACTTAATCGTGTGTTTACTTTTAAGAGTGTACAATGGTCAAAACGTTAAAAATGCGTGAAACGACTTTGCTTTAGGCAGAAAAATATTCAAAGACGTCTGTCTTAAAGGCCATTTAAAATTCCTTTCCCAGAAATTATTTCTTGGCGATATCATTTTAAAAATCATCTCCTTCTTCTGAAATCCGCGTTTTACTCGACTTTGCACAGCGAATCGGAATCGAGAGTCCATCGTCCAAGACGATGCGTGATCAGGTCCACCCCTCATCGATCAATAGCCGTTTAGACGAACGTCTCGATCGATTGAAATAAATATGTAGATGGTTGAGTCACATCGACGCGGATATCGGTTCGGTTTAGTCGACGCCAATCATATGCGCACGGTTCGAAGGAAATCGAACGCGTCTCCTGCGAGACGTAGGTAACTAATTGTTGGTAAACGTTACATAATTCACAGAAGTAGCCAGATGTTTGACATTGATTTTACGAACATGATTTCTTATGAAACGTAAGTTCTATAAATCAATCTCTGTCGATCAAATGCAAATACTACGCTATTACTCCTGTTTTACAATGTTTTCTTTGCTGTAAAATACTTGGTAATATACGTTGTACGTACCAGTTTTATGGGTAGTAAAAATAATTATTTTCGAGGTATAAATAACCAGTTCTGCTGCTTCGTAGAACATAAAAATGTCCACATTAAATCTGTAACATGTTTTATTATGTCGTTACTGGAAGAGTAATTACTGTTGATCTATGACTGTAAACATTAGAATTTTAGTTTTACGTTCGAACTTTAGACACGAGTAAATTAGTAAAAATGTCCTTAGTCAAGACAAAATAAAGTACATCCAAAGTCCGCGTAAATAGTACACAACGGTGTCGAAAATCTTTGGAATGGACCGCTACGCGAGACGGTGACGGACAGCGCGATAAAAATATCGATCAACGTTCAATGAAATATCCAAATTAAATTTTGTCCATCTTCCCTTAAGGACACCCCGGAGAAAATTTCGTCTTCCCTGGCATCTCGGGTATCAATAGCCTTAATTGATACACCGTGCCAGTATACATCGTCCGCGTGTATTTGTTCGGCTATCAGCCTGCACACATTCGTCGGCGGATGCATCTCGTGCATTGTGCAGCTGCGACACGACCATTGTACAGCCAATATGAAGTGCATGGAATTTAAACAGTTTCTTCAATGATATTGATGTTGATCCCGCAATTATACTCAAGAACCAGAGTTGGGCAGAATTTTATGGGAACAACGGATGCCGAACGAGAACACTGAACGGATTGAAAGAATTTCTTTTCCTATCGTTTAGGTTTTATTCAAAGTAAAGAAAGAGTATATGCGAAACACGAGTATGTATCTATATGCTGTCACTAACCTCGAAAACAATGGAATCGATACGAAACGAATTGGATCAATAAAAGCAGAGTAAGAAGACAGACTTTGGAGCAATGAACCGACGTACTTCACGTGTCTCCACTCAACGACGATGTTTCAGAAACATTCCTGCGCGGATAATTAAATCGTTCGGACATTTGTCACGGCATGCTAGTTGAAATGACGGAATGCTCCGATATCGATTGCCATACGTTGCTTGTTTCTTTTGGTTCGACAATTGAGCTTCGTCGGGAAGGAAGATTTATTGCTGGTCGTCAGAGGGGAATTTAATCAATGCCGTTTATATGAAAATGCTCCGTTTCCTTGTTCCACGACTGAGGCTCGTCAGGAATCAATTACAGGACGGCTGCTTCACGAAACGAATGTTATCGCAACATTGAACGAATCAGTGTTAAAAATGACGATTAATGAAAAATCAGTAATTATGTTCAATGAATAATAAATCACTTATTTATGATTACAGTGGTGTATCATTCTTAAGTATTTTTGGTAATGCGTCATCATCGTTCTCATTTTTTCTCTGTAGAAAAAGAGTCTCGTCCCCCCATAGTCGAAGTATATGGAGTTCAATGAGAGCACGAACCGTAGGGTATGGGACTGGTCGTGTAGGTAACGCGGTCGACTGTGGATCCGAGGATCGTGGGTTCGAATCCTCGGCGCCTCACCTTTCTCGTTTTAGGACTCCCACAAGAAGTAATCGCGAACTAATAATAATCACTGTCCGCGTTGCAAGCAAAACTCGTAACGTGCGTGATCGTTATTTGCAAAATTCTCTCTCTCGATGCGAAGAATAAACACTTGAACGTGCGTCCTTGTTCGTGAACGAGTGATGGATACCAACGTTTACATTCCATTAAGCGTTGGTCTATCGCGACTCGAAGAGTAAACGTCTCATTTGCCCTGCGCCGTATTTACTGTATACAGTGCAGTTTCCTACAAGACCACATTTTTTTTTGTCTTGAGAATTTTTCCCTCATTACGGGGGCTTAATGCGAATTAAACAAAGTATAAACTCCACGATTGACAACGATTTAAGCCAAATATCTAATCGGCGTTCAAATATTACTTTTAAGAAAATTGTTAACGATATCGGGTTCTTTTTGTACAGGCAACAAAGAGACATGTTATTTATGTTACGTTACGTACAATTAATTGTCGTATACATGTAACGTCTGGCTTGAACACATAAAACCAAGGAAACGGAATATTGCGATAGTGTCTTAGGAAATGATTTATCGTGGAAAAGGCAATTACACTGTTCGAGATAATTAAACATGCAGCTGCTCAAACCACTTATCGTTCAGTGACACGATTCGTAGCGTGCTTCCAAGTCTCAGACATGCTGTCGATACGGTAGGCGCTTAGTAGAAGTATTCTTATTGCACGGTATTTCTTTCATTTTTGTTATTCGAACCGTGATCCCGGTAATTGCTTTCAGCATAGAGGCCGCGTGGCATTTAAATATAGCTAGATGAGTAATTTTTTTATTTTTAGAAATAGGAAAGTTTTTTCAGGCAGAACTTGTTTCGAGGAATGGTTGTATGATGTATACAGATGCATCGAGAATTTCGCGAGCACTAACGAGTACCAGTTCCCGATTTACACAGGTGTTAACGAACCAACGCCTCGGGGGTTAACGTATCGCAACGAAACCGCGAGCGACGAACCACAGCTGCAGGTTATCCTCGTGTCTCCTGGCACGCAGCGTGCTTCATTATTTTATTTGATTTCATTTAATCACCGTGGAAGCACTGCTAGGGTCCGACCACTGGTGTCGTATGTTCACCGCGATACGAGAGCTTTGACAAAGGCGTAATCGTCCGAGACGGCAACATTTACTTCCTCCGTGATTCATAGGGCGAAGGTGAAGAGAAACGTAATCTTTCAGAAGACGGTACGCGAGAGGGGAGAAGTTCGAATTAAGAGTAACTGGGCAGATTTCTATCGTTTCTTTGTCCTTTCAACAAAACCACTCGTCTCATTCGATGAACGATATACGAGCCCTTCATCGATATTCCTGACAATTTGTTCACCATTCAAGTTGAAGAAGTTCGAATTAAGAGTAACTGGGCAGATTTCTATCGTTTCTTTGTCCTTTCAACAAAACCACTCGTCTCATTCGATGAATGATATACGAGCCCTTCATCGATATTCCTGACAATTTGTTCACCATTCAAGTTGGAGCTTACACGCAGGCTTACCACGAACCGTAGCGAGTATTCGCAATTCTGAAACGTCTGTTTGCGGTTGACGAAAATTTTCAAACGTCTTCGGCTGATAGTGCCGCAATCAGACAAGTGTCAAAGGAGCAATGACGGAAAGGTTGCGCTCGTGTGATACATGTCACGCGCGTGTCGGGCCGCGATATTAACCAATTGATTCCGAAAGGAAACGATGTGACATTAGGGGAGTGTGGCAAGGAGAAGGGAGGAGTTACTATCGACTCAGGCAACATGCTCGAGGTTTTCATCGGTCGTACCTCTATTCGCTTCCCAACTAATCGTTTCATTCAATCCTTTTCCGACTGACCCCTTTCCCATAAACGTGCCGCGCGGAATACATCGAATCAAACCTATTCGAATCGATGTTAATTCTCCTCGACGAATTACCCGATAAGCGCGATCGTTAACCAACCCTCGGACAGTGGAGGGTTTGACGTAGGTTGAAACGCGGAGTCGCGTCATGCTTCGTTGTAATTGCTAAATAGTTACCGAGAAATATATATATATATATGTAAAACAACGATGGGAGAAAAGGGTTGAATAGACGTTTTCTGTCGTAACAGGGGTGTCTACAGATTCATTCGAGTGAATATGGTGTTATGGTGGTGGGAATCGCGAGGGTGGACGGTGTCGAAGGTGTTCACCAATATCGCCACATCTCACCCCAACAAGATTGCTTTCATATTTGAGGACAAGGAATGGACCTTCCGGGATGTAAGTCGTTAACATCCTCGATTCTGACACCCTCGAAGCAGGTACTACATACTGTGTTTCGGTTCTCGAATCCAACACAGGTGGAGGAATACAGCAATCGCGTGGGACGTTACTTCCGCACAAAATCCTTGTCTCGCGGGGACAGTGTCGCATTGATAATGGACAGTTGTCCCGAGTACGTAGGGATATGGCTGGGTCTTAGCAAGGTTGGCTTCGTGGGTGCGCTCATCAACACGAATCTGCGCCAGGATGTTCTGGTGCACAGCTTGAAGGCGGCTAATTGCAAGGCCGTAATATTTGGGTCGGAATACAAAAATGGTAACGTTCAATTCTATTTTCTTGGCGTTTTGTGCTACCTGGAGAGCGCGAAATAAGCTCCGAGGCGTATAATGTCTTTTTCTTCAGTGATTAGTGATATAAGGGAGAAAATCTCGGACTTGCCTCTGTATCAGTGGTTGGACTTGTCGGAGACGCAGCGTTTGGAGAGAGCGACCGATCTGAATACGGAAATCCGCAGCATCGATCCGGCACCTCTCGTCGACGACCTTGCTCTTGGTCCACGTGACAAATTGATTTACATCTACACGTCGGGCACCACTGGGGTGCCGAAGGCGGCCGTTATCACCAACCTGAGGTGGGGAACTTCAAAACATGCATTTCCAATTTTTATCGAATACTTTTATATCTTCTCTTAAATTTTGTAACAGAGATCACAAGTTCACGTATCGTTTTACACTTTACGACTCGTGATTGTGTCCGCGTAAAAAAATCTAAATTATATTTGGAGACATTCTCTACAGTAGAAACATCGATGATTAATGGATTGCGTTTTCAGATTTATGCTGATGTCTTGCGGCGTTTACTCGATGTTAAACGTGCGACCTACGGATCGCATTTACGATTCGCTGCCGCTTTATCACACGGCGGGAGGAGTGCTCGGAGTAGGCCAGGCTTTGTTGAATGGTGTCACTGTCGTACTACGTAAACGTTTCAGCGCTTCCAAATTTTGGCCGGACTGTGTCCATTACGAATGCACGGTAAGTTATCCGAATGCGTTGCCGATCGCACTTGAACGACGCACAACGCCTGAGCAAGATTTTCGAAATTTTCAATTGTAGATCGCTCAATATATCGGCGAACTCTGTCGATATCTGTTGGCCGTTCCGCCAGGGCCTTGCGATACCAAGCACAAAGTCCGACTGATGTACGGAAACGGTCTAAGGCCGAACATCTGGAAAAAATTCGTGGACAGATTCGGCGTGCCGCAAATTGGCGAATTTTACGGCGCCACTGAAGGGAACTCGAACCTTGGTAACTCGACAGAATTCGCTTACATGCCTCGATCGTGAATTCGAAGGAGTCAATTATATCTTTTCGTTTCATTTCAGTCAACATCGACAACACAATTGGCGCCGTGGGGTTCGTGCCGTTGTACGCAGGTTCTTTTTATCCTGTAGGTCTATTGAAGGTTGACGAGGAGACCGGGGAACCGGTGAGAGGACCGGATGGTTTATGTGTACGGTGTAAACCTGGTAAGTTTACCGAGAGTGTGCGACAAGTTACGCTGGACGATGTTATCGAGGTTGGGTAATGTTTGAATAGTTCGTCTCGTTGATTCTGGAGACTTCCTGTCGCGTTACGAGTGAGAGAACGTATTGTGTCTCTCGGCGAATATAGGCGTTTCGTCCAGGACGGTATTCGCTATTATTACCATACGTTCTCTTTTTTTTTAGGTGAACCGGGAGTTTTCGTGGGGAAGATAAACTCGAAGAAGGTAGTGAACGATTTCATCGGGTACGTGGACAGCAAAGCGTCCGAGCAGAAGATCCTCCGCAACGTGTTCAAGAAGGGCGACCGCGTCTTCAATTCTGGTCGGTGATTCGTTAAAACAAAAACGGTCTATTTGTACGACAACCGCGAGAAAACATCCGCGCCATGATTAAAACGCGTTTTTCGAACAGGTGATATTTTGGTTATGGATGAGCTCGGCTACTTCTACTTCAGGGACAGGACCGGTGACACCTTCAGGCAAGTCTTTCGGTCTTTTTGATACCTCGATATTCCTTTCGTCAACGATCATTTAATTTTTATAATTACCGTCGTAGGTGGCGCGGCGAGAACGTTGCCACTTGCGAAGTGGAGGCCGTCATCAGCAATGCGATCGGTTTGAAAGATGCAGCCGTTTACGGTGTCGAGGTAATTGATAGTTAGAGACGAACGATATTTTGTAAGAGACGAAAATATTTCGGACGAGTGCCGATTTTAAATATCGTCCTGATGTTATGATATAAAAAATAGTTAATTCTATAGCGAACAAATTATTCCTGTACACTCTGTGACGTCGATAGATACCCAAAGTCGAAGGCAAAGCCGGAATGGTTGCTATTTACGATCCAAATAATACCCTCAACATCGATGAAATGGCGGAAGCTGTGAAGAAGTTGCTACCATCGTACGCTAGGCCTCTTTTCGTCCGAGTTGTATCAGAGCTGCCGATAACTGGCAAGTTTTTCAATCATCTATGTTTCGAATATGTCTAGATCCGGTAAACGAGGATGTTTGTTACCCTAGGTACGTTTAAGCTGAAGAAGAGGAATCTCCAGCAAGAAGGCTATAATATTAAAACGGTAACGCGTTATTTTGCTTACATTTCTTTCGATTCGCGCGTATTTTAAAGCGAATAAATTAACAATTCTGATTGCAGATCACGGACCCAGTTTATTTCCTCGAAAAGTCGGGTGTCTACGTCAGACTGACGGAGCAGTTGTACAACGACATCATCGAGGGAAAGGTTCGAGTATAAAATCGATGTGCCGAACTTTTTGTAGGAAATGTTTTAAACAGAAATAGGGTAATTCATGTTTTGTACAATTTCTATTTATTTATGGAGCGGACTGAGAAATTCTACCAAAACGGAAAACGTTCAATTGATCTTTCGTTTTTACGAATATTTACAGGATTCTACGATATCCCACTTTTTGTTTAGGATTAATCCGTAGACCATTTATATCTATATATTTACGTTATACATCTTTTTTTTTTCTACGAATTTTGTACTTGGCGCTCAGCGATTCCAAGTACCGGGATAAACTATGGAGTATAGGTTTAAGGAACGCACATTGATAAAATTACCGAAGAAAATTCCTTAGATGCGGGTGTAGATATACCGTGGAAGACAGATTCCTAGAGAATAAGACTTCAAAATATTTTGTAAGCAGAAGTGATATGCACCAACTACTGTAAAGTAACGCTGTAAAATGAAAGTTCTCGTTATAGTTTAATAAATTGTTCTCTGTTAAGAAAAAACCAATTCAAGCCAGGCTATCCTTTCGGAGAACCTTACATTTCGGTCACCCAGTATCGACTACGATGAAACAAAAACACAGTTTGTGCGCAGTCTCCGGCGTCCAGTGACCCCGTTCGTTATAGCGGTATTAACGACGTCCACTATCCAATCTAAACGTTTCGTGGAAGCTGTATTCGATGATCGAAGTCACGATTCGATGTAAGAAATATTTTATAGCTACTGTACAATTTTTGGTAATATACGACAATAAAATCAGATCTCGTTCGTGCCCAGTATGCCGAGTCTAGTGATCATCGTCGTTACCAGACCGACACAAGGACGATAAAACTATCGGTTCGATACAGAAAATATTCTTTATCAAATGCCGCAACGGTTCCGATGGATAACAAACCGTTCGAATTCTTTGTGAACGCTTGACGAAATTATAGTCCGACAGCTCTATTGAATCGCGATTTGCTGTAAAACCGGTTTCCAAAAATATAAACGTAAACAATCCCTCAGGGGCTTGTTACGCCACAATGGGTCGTTCCACGTTGATTAGATAGCACTTGTTGTCGCGACATGGAAATGGAAAAACACTCGCTACAGTGCTGCTACCGAGTGCGTGACGTTGCCGAACGGCAAACGAAATCTTTGTTTCTCAAAATAAACACGATGTGTCATCCACGATGGGAACGCGCGGATATAATTGATACAAACTACTCGAATTGACCGCGCGAGCACGGTTCGTTTCGATTGTAATCGATTGGATCTCGTTAAATTAACTCTCAACGACAGAAGAAGCACCGATCTATCGATCGAACATCGTGCAGTGTACACCGATCACTCTGTTTGCTCTCGCGTTGTTATATTTACACTCTTCAAATCCTTTGGGCTTGAAATCTTATCGAACGTGTTATCGTGCACCGAATTCAACCGATCTGGAAAATTTTCGTCTCTCCCGTGAAACAGTTGCACGCGCGTGAGTTCCGTAGCTCTTTAGGCACTCGATCGTCTACCAAGTAGCGTGGAAAAATGACCGACGGGAAGTTCGAGTTTGCTATAGATCGCGGTGGCACGTTTACTGACGTGTACGCCAGATGTCCAGGCGGCAAAGTTCGAGTGATGAAATTGCTGTCGGTGGATCCCGCCAACTACGACGATGCTCCGCGCGAAGGGATTCGTAGAATTCTCGAGCAGGTATTTTTATCTAACCATTTGTGTTTGTTTATGTTTATTCGTTTGTTTCTGTTTAATTTCAGGAAACAGGACGAAATATCGATGGACAGATAGACGCTTCGACGATCTCATGGATTCGAATGGGAACGACGGTTGCCACGAACGCGCTCCTGGAGAGAAAAGGCGCGAAAATGGCTCTGCTTATAAACGAAGGCTTCAGGGATCTTCTTTTCATAGGCAATCAAGCTCGGCCAAATATATTCGACTTGGTCGGTATTTAAACCAAGCAATGAAAACAGCCGCTTTATGAAGCAACGTTTCTTTTTTCAGCAAGTAGTCACGCCAGAGGTCTTGTACAAGAAAGTGGTGGAAGTCAGGTGCAGAGCGATACCTGCTTCGCCCGATAAGTGTCACTTGGACACCAAACAGTGGCGAAAGGTAAAGGGTTCCACGGGCGAGGATTTGTTCGTCACGCAGGAACTCGACGAGGAAAGATTGAAGAAGGACCTGGAGGAGCTAAGGCAATGCGGAATAGAGAGTTTGTCGGTGGTTCTAGCCCACAGTTACATGTCAGTCATCGTGGAAATCGATTCCCAAATTTTCCAAAATGTGCCAACGCTATTGCTTACTCCATTTTCGTTAAATTTAGGTTCGCTGAACAGGAAATCAGAGTCGGCGAATTGGCAAGGCTAGCCGGGTTTGCGCAGGTGTCCCTTTCTCACGAAGTCATGCCCATGACGAGAATCGTCCCTAGAGGCTTCACTGCGTGCGCTGACGCGTACCTGACGCCCCACATCAAACAGTACCTACAGGTATATACCATTTAGACAATAATTCGGTCGTGTCCGTAGAATAATGCGCCGCTGTGTTTCGAATCGGTAACTGTGTTTCAGGGCTTTTCCTCAGGATTCAAAGACGAATTGAAAAACGTGAACGTACTATTCATGCAAAGCGACGGTGGATTAACTCCAATGAATTCGTGAGTGCAAACTGAATAGAACAGCAACGACAATGGCACGCATTGAAATCGCTGAGAATCACTAGTATTTCACGTTGCCCGTTCACCAACGTATACAGTCATCGACGTGTACCTCGTCATCGATAACCACCGGTGAAATGGCGGCAATAGAGACACTGTGATTTCAATGGAATCGAAGAACAATCAGTTCAATGCGTCTTTTCGTATAGGTTTAACGGATCACGAGCTATCCTCTCCGGTCCAGCCGGCGGTGTTGTTGGTTACGCGATGACCACTTATGGCAAGGAAACCAATCTACCCGTGATTGGATTCGACATGGGTGGAACCTCGACCGACGTCAGCCGCTATGGGGGCGGCTACGAGCACGTGTACGAAAGCACTACAGCAGGCGTCACGATTCAAGCTGCGCAGGTACTCCAACTCTTCGACAAATAATTTCATAGAAAATTCAATCAGAAAGATCTCCCGTCGACCAAATAAATTCAGTGTTGATCAAAACGGGGGCCGATGGTTCGATGTTCTCAAACGTAACGAAACTGGGTTGAAGTTGGACGTGAACACAGTTGCGGCAGGAGGTGGATCCATGCTTTTCTTCAGGTCGGGTCTCTTCGAGGTAGGACCTGAGAGCGCAGGAGCCCATCCGGGACCCGCATGCTACAAGAAAAACGGTCCTCTAGCAGTCACCGATGCGAACCTTGCTCTGGGAAGGCTGCTGCCTGAATACTTTCCAAAAATTTTTGGCCCCAATGAAAATGAGCCCTTGGACAAATCGCGTACGATGGAGTCATTCCAGAAGCTTACAGATCAAGTATGTACACGGCGATCGATTGTCTTTTAATTAAGCTATTGGAAGCGAGTCTTAATGTTATCGAAACTCTGGTTTATAGATAAACGAATTTCTAGCGAATGAGGAGCACAAGTCGAAAGGCAAGATGACGATCGAGGAAGTGGCGATGGGATTCGTCAGAGTTGCCAACGAAACAATGTGTCGACCGATACGTGCTTTGACGCAGGTATCATTTCTACTTAATTTCTGCGTGTTCTCGTATAAAATTAGTTCTCTGAAATAATACTCTGTCATTGTATCGCAACAGGCAAAAGGCTACGACACGTCTCGCCACGTGTTGGCGTGTTTTGGAGGTGCGGGAGGGCAACACGCGTGTGCTATTGCACGCTCGCTGGGCATGGGAACTGTTTTCGTTCACAAATACGCGGGAATCTTGTCGGCCTATGGAATGGCGTTGGCAGACGTCGTAGAAGAAGCTCAGGAACCCAGTGCGGAAGTGTACGAGAAAGGTACGTTTCCTCGAAGAGATCAAAAAAGACACTAATCTCGAATATTTTAAAACGATCGAACTGTCTAGAATCATTCACACGCTTGGATGAACGTCTGAACATCCTCGAGAAGAAGGTCCGAGGAAAGCTATCCGCGCAAGGATTCACGGACGCTCGCATAATCACGGAACCATTTTTACATCTACGTTATCAAGGGACAGACTGTGCCCTGATGTGCACTCCGAGCCAAAGGAGCGCCGATGGCACGCGACACGGCGACTTTCTTACTCCGTTCCTGGAAAGGTATCAGATGGAATTCGGTTTCACTATGCCGAATCGAAAGATTCTGGTGAACGACTTGAGGGTGCGAGGAGTGGGCAAGACCGACGTGGAGGAAGACTCGGTTCTATCGTCGTCTAACGAGCCTCCGAAGATGGAGAAGGCAAGCGAACAGGAAAAAATTATTACCAATGATGAACTTTTTCCTATTTTTTGAAGCTTGAAAAAGGCTGCAAATATTTATTCCCCGTCATCTTGATTCATTTCAGACCACTATGGTGTACTTCGAAAATGGTTATTTAGAAACCAAAGTGTACAAATTGGAACGTCTGTCGGCTGGACACGCGATACACGGACCAGCTATTATAATGGACAGCCTGAGCACCCTCCTGATTGAGCCCGACTGCACAGCATCGATCACTTCTCGCGGCGACGTGAAAATTACGATCGGTCAAGGTCTGAAGACAGAGGTTACGACCGAGTTGGACGCCATTCAACTCAGCATTTTCTCCCATCGTTTCATGAGTATCGCCGAACAAATGGGCAGGTAGATTAGCGATAAGATGCATTTAAGAGAACCTTGCGAATCAGAGAGTATCATAAATTGGGAACCCTCCTTATCGAAGGATCCTTCAGAGAACCTCCATCTCCACGAACATAAAGGAACGTTTGGACTTCTCCTGCGCGGTCTTCGGTCCTGACGGAGGGCTGGTCTCCAACGCGCCCCATATACCCGTACATCTGGGTGCTATGCAGGAGACCGTGCAATATCAAATGAAAGTCTTCAAGGGTGAATTCACGCGGGGCGACGTGATCCTCGCGAATCATCCTTCGGCTGGCGGCTCGCATCTTCCGGATCTCACTGTCATAACTCCTGTGTTCTACAAGTACTTATTTCTCCTTCTTTAATAACTGATAGTAAATTTCGTTAAGAGTAAAAGTAAGGGTAACAGAGATTTACTAACGATTACGGTAAAAAAATCTTATAATTAAATCTTTTAAGCTTTCATTTATTTCGGCAGGATGAAGAGTTATGACATTTCGACGTACACGAAGTGCCATTCCTCTTGCATTTACACTTCAGACCCTCGCATTTCAAAGTGCACGAACACTTAAAAAGAGAGCGAGCAGGCGCAACTGTTCTTGTACCAACAGTCTTGTCTAAGGGTTGTTTTAATCTACAGAACCTGTCTTGTACTTCTACAACCGTGTCCAAGACGGACTGGGCACCACCACTTCCAGGATCGTTTTCAGGGATTCTGTCTGTTCTTTCGGTTTGAATGAAAAAAGAATCGAACGGTTCTTCTTTTATCGATTCGAGTTCTTTCATCGACACATCCGAATCGGTTGTCATCGAGTCTTCCTGATACGAACCGATACGAGTACTCGGAACTGTTGCACTTTGAAGATAGTCATCGTTTTCGAACGCGTGAATATCTTCTGTCGTATTTTCTAGATCTTCCTCGGACTTTATAAGCTGCAAGGTTTTATGTGGGACGTTAGAACGAGGTAGCTCTTGGTTAGGTAAGCGTCCAAACATAGCTTCGTAAGGAGTCCGCTTGATATCAACGTGGAACGAACTATTCTTCATCATCTGAACGAACTTTAAACCTTGACTCCAGTTGGGCGTATTATTTGCCTGCATCCAAGTAACGAGCATGTTTTCTACGTCCTGAATCTCTCCTTCTCTCTCTTTATCGTGGATTATTTTCAAGTTGGGCCAGAAGTTTTTCAAACTATCCATAATTTTGTCGACGTACTCTTTACCGGTGTCGGATTGCAAAACAGACGGTGGGCCAAAAAGTGCGAAGATCTCGATGATATTTTCGCATACCTCGTCTGCTGTTTCCGATTCGAGCGGTTTAAGTATAACGAATTTCGTCGACCAGTCTTGATAATGTAGTATAAATTTGTAGTCACCGTCTGGATGCGACCGAAAGTCGATTAAGTCTACTTGACATCTAGAATTGAATTCCTCTAACGACATCGGTTTGACAAACGCATTCTTATGTTTACATTTTTGCTTCTGCTGGCACGGCTCGCAAAGATTGAGGAAGGTTTGAACGTCCCTGTAAGTTACATTCTGGTATCTACTTCTCAGTTGCTTCATCATTCGGTCTCTCCCGCCATGACCAGTTGTAGTATGGGCATCGTTTAGAACGTCGAAGAGCTCCTCGTCGTACACGAAATATTTGATAGTACCGGGTTCTTTGATAGGCGATATTAACCTGTCGATTCCATTCACTTCCAGCACATCGTAGCGTTTCAAAAACTTGTACTCGTTACCTTCTTTTCTACTCTTTCCTTTCACGCTTTTCACTTTATTAATTAACCGCAGGTATTTGCCTTTGTCCATGGACACAGCATTGAATCGAGAGTGCTCGCGATCCTTCCTGAGTTTGTCGTAAAATAGATTAAACTGACGCATTTTTCGAATGAATCGTCAAAACAGTCCTTTGAAAAATCTTTAATAATACACCGCAATTGTTACTTTAACTGTAACGGATAAACCGCGGCTGCGCGTCGGTGTTCATATTCTAGAACGTTCGCTAACGATGAGAAGCGGAGGTACCGTTTCACCAGTGAATGTGAGCAGATAATACCGTGTAATGCACATACACTGATTACTTTAGTGGAGGTGTACATTCACTAGGAAAGGTTTCCGTTCACTGACCACCCGCTTCCATTCTAGCATGTTCAGGGTGGGGAAATTAAATGGGAACACCTGAATATCTCTGTTACCTATGGCCGCATGAAAGCACTACTTAGGCTAAAATCTCACTGTAAGCAATATGCGGAAGACGAGTTTTCTGAAAATAATTTTTTATATAATAATAATTCAGCTCGCTGTTTCTTTTTCGGTTAAAATTATTATGCATACAAATTTTAAATACACATTTTTGCAGAGACGTGGAGAAACCAGTTTTTTTCGTGGCCAGCAGAGGCCATCATGCGGACATAGGAGGCATAACACCTGGTTCTATGCCACCACATTCAACAATGTTGCTTCAGGTGAGGCAACATTGAACGTGTCCTCGACTTCATAAAATTTAGACCAGTCTTCATAAACGGATCATACTTTCTTACAGGAAGGAGCGACTTTCAAGAGTTTTCTATTGGTACACAAGGGCGTATTACGCGAAAAAGAACTGACGGAAGAACTAATGGCTCCAGGATTGATTCCGGGAAGCTCCGGGACCAGGAATTTGTCTGACAATCTCAGCGATTTGAAAGCTCAGATTGCAGCTAATCACAAAGTAATTATACGGTACCAACGTCCTCTCTTAACAGCAACGAATTTTCGTTTTCCTACAAATTTTTCAATTCTTTATACAGGGTTCGCTGTTGGTGAACGAATTGATCGATATATACAGTCTCGAAGTCGTCCAAGCGTACATGGGTCACATTCAACGCAATGCAGAAGTCGCGGTGAGGGACATGCTGAAATCAGTCGGGAGGAAGCTTCTTGCAGAAACCGGAAGTACCAGAGCAACCGCAGTGGACTATCTGGATGATGGAAGCCCGATTAAATTTGCTTTAAGCATCGACATCGAGAAAGGCGAGGCACTCTGTGACTTCACGTAAGAAATCCTTTAATTGTTTCGCGCAGATAATTAGCTAGAAAAAGACTGCAATTTTAACGAAGTATTGATACCGAAGTGGTACCGGATACGAAGTGTGGGGCAACTGTAACGCACCTCGCGCCATCACTCTTTCAGCGTTGATTTACTGTCTGAGGTCAATCGTTGGCCGAGACGTTCCTCTGAACCAGGTAGATCAGAAATTTTCTAGAAAATCCAGGTTCGTGTACGACTGTTGTTTAACTTTCTGCGTAATATTTGCCTACCGTTAGGGTTGTTTGGAGCCCGTCGAGATAGTTATACCCAAGGGATCTCTCCTGGATCCGTCGGAAGACGCAGCGGTGGTCGGTGGCAACGTCCTCACTTCTCAACGTGTCGTTGATGTTGTTTTGCAAGCTTTCGGAGCCTGTGCTGCGTCCCAGGGTTGCATGAACAACGTGACACTGGGCACCGAAGAATGGGGATACTACGAAACTGTCGCTGGCGGCAGTGGAGCTGTGAGATGTCTCCTTGATATGCGCTAATTTTGTTTTCTGTATCCAATTTCATAATCGTACTAAGAAAATTGTTGCCCACGGAATTAAAAAGGGTCCAACGTGGGACGGCAGAGGAGGAGTACATACGCACATGACCAACACGAGGATCACCGATCCAGAGATACTGGAACTTCGATATCCGGTTATTCTCGATAGATTTTCCCTTCGTCCAGGAAGTGGTGGGGCTGGTGCTCACCGTGGTGGCGAGGGTGTCATCCGTGAAACAACTTTCAGGTAATTAAACGACTATTATGAAACTGCGTAGAACGACTCGTAATTGCACATCGATACTATTAGACGAAGAGCTGGCTACGAAAACCCAGGAATGATAAGGTGGAGCGAAAATTTGTATCTAAAAACACTCCTTACTAGATAACAAAGAGCATAGCGTTTCAGTCCGAAGGCGAACCTAGACTTCAATAGCTTTACGCGATTTCTACAGTTAAAAACTATAACTACGCAAAATTTCAGGGTTGCACTCAAAGATTTTATTTTGATTAAAAATTAACATGTTTGACCGCCCGCCCACGCTTCCAGCTCCGGGAGCGCCTTCCGGCTGCAGCGCTATGGTCTTTGTTATCTAGTAAAGAGTGTTTTTACTATAAGACTATATGTCTTCATTGTAGGGCTCCCATGACGCTGTCTGTGTTAACGGAAAGAAGGGTGCACAGTCCACCAGGTTTAGCGGGAGGATCGGCTGGACAATGTGGACGAAACACTTTGAGAAGAGCTGACGGTCGGAAAATCAATTTGGGTCCGAAAACTGCTGTACCAGTGTATCCAGGGGTAAGGACCACGCCAGGATAACTTCGTCCTTTCACCGTTTTGCTGGAAATGCCAGGCCAAACGGCAACTGACCGATAGTCGATAATTTCAAATTATTTAAAGGAAAGAGCTAAGGGTGAACAAGTCCGCTTACAAATTTAACAAATTATATCTGTCTGTCCATAGGATACATTTATCCTAGAGACTCCTGGCGGTGGTGGCTACGGTCCGCCAGGTGTAAAGGTTCCGTTAGCGCAAAGAAATCCCCAAGGATTCATCGAACGTGGAAGCGTCTTTGAATACCGAAAAGCGCAAGAGTCTGTCTAATTGTCGACAACCACTCAACGACGCTACTTACCAAGAAGAGGATAAAGCACAATGTTTCTATAGTTTTGTTGAACAAGAATAATAAATGTCTCTTTTAACTCTACGAAAGGTTCTTCCCATTCCCTTCCTTTCAAAATTCTTCTCAGAATAACCAAATAACTTAAACGTAATATCAAACGAGAATATCAAACGGTTTCAATTGGTCTTCCATTTAATTTGAAATGTCTTGATGAATAGGAAGCGACGGGTGAATCGAATTTACCGAAACTAACATCGATTTGCCAGCACGCTTCATTGGGCACACGATGGCTCCTGTCCCATTTCCGGTCGCTGTAATTGCTGGCCGAAATATCGCGACGCTGTGAACACATACAGCTTGAAACTTCCGATTACATTTCCATTTGCCCAGCGGCACGAAACGCTTCTCTTAGATGCTTTTATTGTTCGCGAAATGCAGGTGCTTTCACATAAACCAGGGGCGGGATGGTTCGCTTCCTAAATTCCTCGCAAGTGCAATTAGTGTACAGAGAGTAGCAAAAACATTCGAATCTCCTCAAATACTGAATTCAGACCGCTGATATTTTCGCAAGACAAATAGAATCCTTGTTGGTGAAAACGTACATTCGTGGAACATCGATATAAAAACAAATGTCAGGTAAACAAATAGAGAGGTTCGAAAAAGCACAAAATGAGATTTATGAAACATTTTATGAAATTTGAATCGGTAAGCCGGTTTGTATATTCAAATAGAAATTTAATATATACCGTTTGCTGATGTTTAATTTATAAACGGTAAAGATACATAATTAATAACGGGAACGTGACGGCGCGATTTCTGGTATAAACCGTATTTGATACGCGAGATTTATAGAAAATTATTCGATACCCTTTCTTCGTAACCATTAAATGCAAATGCTAGGGGAATTGTTATCGATGGGAGCCGACGCAATATTGCGCGAAAAAACGAACGAGTCGAGCTCCCATTCTTGTGGATTTCCGCACAAGCAGAGGACTCCTTTGTGCTCCGCTCTTTTCACGACGGAAGACGCCCAGGGTAAAGGAACTCCAGCCGGCGGGGCATGAAAATGCAACACGGCACGCGACGTGTTACGGTTCGTTCACAATTAGCTTGTCTGAATGAACGACTGATCCTGGCGGTTGTACGTGATGGCCAGCAAAGGACCAGGGGCCCCGCTAGTAACGCTGCTTTCGCCGAGGACGAGCGCAAGCTTCCCTTGCCTTCGTAAAAAAGTGTCAATTACGACCCACAAGGGGCTCTGATTGAAAAGATCGGAAGAGACTGACGCGAGGCGGAGGTATCTGTTTTCACGGTTATGATCGGACAAAATTCTCATTTAGATAAGACTTTCGAAATACGAACGAAAGATAGATTCGGTTGATTTTCACCGCAAAAAAGTTCGATTATTTCAAAGTTACTCGAACTCTTACAGGTGTACGTCACCGTGATTTAAAAATTATAAGAATCACTGCGCTCAGCGTGTTTCAAACTGCAGCCGTTTCAGTTCATCGCGGGAAGGCCCAAGGATCGAGGACACGTACGTCGCGTTATGATCGGGAAACGATAAAGTTTCGGCGAAAATTTTACGAATGCCCCGGCTCCCGCGAAAGAGGTAGCAGAAAAGTTGCGTGAAAAACGACGATAGTTCGTGGAAGTTTCGCCTTCGTTCCTGCAAACTTATATCCTTCCAGTCGATACGGACGCGTGCCTCGCTCGACAGTAAAACCGATGCTCGTTTTTCCAGAAATCCTGCTGTCGTTGTAAGAAAATTTCGTACGGAACGACGAGAAAATATTTTCAAACTAGCGAATTCTAGCATCAACTGCTGAGAGTTCTGAACGGTGGCGGGGCTCGAGGCTGGATAGAACGTCAGAGTTGAATCGTTTCGAACATGATTCGATGAGTCTCGATCGGATGTGAAATTCTAATAGGCATTTCCTCTCGAAGCGTCCTCGAGATGTCACGTAATTTAACGGACAGGACCACCTGTGTTTAACTAGTCCGTCGACGATTGTCGATTCCCTAAAATTCCATGTATCCATCAACTTCCTCAAACGATCTCGTACGCGTTCTGTGATCGTGATCAGGACGCTGCCAGACTGTGCAAACACCAATTAGCCGACGATCGTGCCGCAGGTAGTAGCTAATTACAACTTTCAACGATATTTTATCGTTGAAACGATAAATCTTCTCGAACACATGTCACGGGGTGTGGCTATATAACAACGATTTCGTACATCGGTTCATTCGATTCGTATCGATCGAGAGTACCAATCTAAGATCAACATGGAGTTCGCGATATCCCGAGTGCTTCTTCTAGTTACGTGTTATTCCATCTGCACGTTCCCAACGATCTACTGCGACGAACAGACGTTCCTTGATGGCGCCAACGGAAATTCCTTGGACTTGGAATCGAGTCAGGAGAACTCGTTTCCCCATAGACGAGTAATTACGCCTAAGGACGAAACTATCAGCCATTCCTTTGACAAACTTCTGCGACTTCTTCGGGCAAAGTTCCACCAGGTAAGACGTCTTTCTTGCGACAAAGAGCGTTAATTATTTCTGCATGCTGTTTTCCATTCGTATCTTCTTTGCGTCAGGAAATAGAGATATATTCGAAGGATCATTTTACATTCTAAATTTATTGGAAACATACGACTGGTTCAGTTTGTCTTCTGGTTTAATAAATCTCAACTCGCGATTGCATAAAGATGAAGGAAAATGCATACCACGAGTTTCGGGTTAACAACTGGAGAAACGAGTAGATATTTGAACGTCCGAACTATTTCAGAAACCCATTGTACCGTGGAACGAGCAAATATCCGGACGTGGCGAGACGCTCGACGCCTCGAACGAAGATTTAGGCGATGTACGACCACTGGTCCACCGCCCTGATTCAGACATTACCGGTTCGATGAAGAACGGTACCGAAGACAGCCCTTTGGGCTCTCACGTATTAAATCGGCGATCGGTGACCGCGTTAGAAACGAAAGAAGACGAGGCTCGACACAATGCACGTGCTTCTGATTCCGTTGAACCGTCCAATCCGAACGACAAACCTAGCCCCGATCCACGAACCGATTCTTCGTTCGTGCCTTCTCCAGTGGATCGTTACGAGGATCAACACTCCGCGATCAATTCACGCGAGCAAGAGGCCGACACTGAGGTTAACTCATTCAAACCTTACCACGGTTTGTCAGGGGAAAGAAACGCGAAAGATCGATCTGACAGCTATAGATCACAATCCGACGAACAGCTTCCGGTACGTATTACGTAGGCGATACTAAGATCACGATATTTAAAATATGAACTGAGTGGCTTCTCACAGATGCTGGACCTGATACGAAACCGACGTTTCGAGAACCTCGGATTTGGCTTACCTGGGCAACCCGTCAGGAAGCTAGTTGACTTCGTGATGAACAGACTGGCATTGAAGCCTACGAGTTCTAATGTGAATCAGCAGACAGACTCTAGATCTCCGAGAAATTTACTCGAGCATGCTAGGAGCTTGCTACGCGACGTCAAGGGAAACATAGAGTCTGGAGTATCTGGTATGCACAAGGCAGTCGGGCTGGGCAACTTGTCTGAAAATTCTAACACGGGAAGATCGTGATCTCCTCTTAAGTTTAGATAAAATTAATGGCACGTTACAAATGTATACGTTATTTTAATTCATAGGTAATTCGGTACAAATGAAGAACGCTATATGTATATTTATCTTGTAACAGTATTGTTTCATCTTACCTAATGTTTTACTGAAATAAAATACGCGAACGGCGGAGTTGGAAGTTTCATCGACGTTTGTGTTGTCTTAATCTCGTTCGGATAAGTAAACTGTCGGGGGGATCGACGAACTGGACATGTATAAAAAGAGACGAAGAACCGAGGAAAACTGTCGAGCTTAAGCTATCACGAGAACAGAGACGGTTTTGAAATAAAACCAAGGAAACTCGAGGGATACTTTCGCCGGGAATGAATCGCGAAGGATCGAATTGTGTGCGAAAAAAAAGAGATTTTATCGATTCATACAAGAAGCGTCGCGCGCTCGGTCAGATTTCTCGGGAAACTAGATGGCGAAAAATTAGTTAGCGAAATATCAGTGGCAATAAAACGGATGGATCGATAAGTAAGTCGCATGGTCGCTAATCTGACCATCATTAAAGGATATTACGATTGATGACGAACACAGAGTAATGAATCGTGCACAACCGAATACATAAACGATAGTTAGGCCTCCGAGCAACGATCAGAGTGGTTCATTCATAGACTACTCCTGTATTCCTTAATCGTGATTCGATGATCAATGTATAATTAACGAGCAAATCGGTTACCCATTACTATCGTCCTGTTTCCATAAATATTTGTCCGAAACTTCGGCTTATTAAAATTAATTGGTTGGAATTTTGAAAAGATTCGATTAAACGTAATTGATTAATATCTCAAATATTGGATTTCATGTAATTGGCGCGATTAGCGATTCGTGAACGTTCCCGTCGCAAAGTCTGCTACCTCGTTCTTCCCTCGTACCGGGCGATTTCTCGAATTCCTGTAACATTTTTCTCTCGCTGCAATCAGACAAGAAATACGACAAGAAAAACGACAGCATTTCGACGAAACAACGGAGAAATAGCACCGATAATGCTCTCTCTGATCGATCGAAAATTCTGGGAGGGAACACGATATTTGTTTCGCTTCCTTCAACGCGAATTATTTCTCACGGATTATCCGCTTTTTGCGCTTTATTCGTCCGCAGCCGTGGCCGTAACTCCGTCGAATGGAGCTCGAAGAGTCGGGTCCCTCGATCACAGTGTCTACTCGAAGGAGCATCGTGCGGTGCACCCGAATTACTTCGCTCGTCGACCGAGGAAAAATCAAGACGCGAAAGATACTGCAGCTCGTAAAAACCGAAGCACCGATCTCTTTCCCTTTCGAGTCGATTCTCGACGAAAAACGGAAATCGTTTAATTTCACGTAGCACGATCCGGCGTGCGATGTCGGGATTTCCCGTTCTATGCATTTTGAAATTCTAGATCATTGACTGACAACCGGAACAAAATTAAAGTGAGCAAGTTCACCTGATTAAAAACCCGGAAACTTCGCTTAATTTTACGGGAATACACATCATAATTTCACTTCAATTTCAATTTCAACAAAATCCTCGACACCGTCTGCAAAAAGTGATCGATTTGGCGTGGAATGACCTATGCATGTTACGGCTGACGTGTATGAATTACGTGGGGGAACATGCGATAGATGTTTGGCGAATGGAAACAAGCTACCAGCCTTGTCGTAGAACATTCAAGGTACCGGAGAACCAGCAATTTTAAGTTTAAAACAATTAATTTAATTTTTCCTCTCGCGCATCATTTTGCCTAGGGAAGTGAAATTGCCAAAGAGACTAGGTAAAGAACGGTGTTTTGGGGTGAATTAATTAGAGTTCAGGGGAAAGGTTACATTTTCTATGCGAAATGGGTGAAACACGCGTGTACGCGTGATGTTCATGGACGGACCGGAATAGAAACGGAAACTTGCGTAGCACGGCGAACGACGAAGGGGTGGTCACCCTCTGCCGGTGGCACGTTACCAACGGAACCACTGACATAAATCGTATTCCTCCCTACATCACCGACCACGTGTAACGCATCTCTGTAAGTGTATGCAGAGTCGATCTACCGAAGAGAATACTGGAACCGTAGGGGAAGTGCGCTTAAAAACCTTTTAAATACAATTACCTACAAGGCTGGGGCGAAGAAAGTAAGTATACTCAAATATCGAGAACGATAGATAAAATGTTGAGACAATTCCTTTTACCCCTTCGCCACATAGACGTCTTAACGATCGAAGCGATGGAGGCGAAATTAAATGCCAGCGAACCAGCCATCGGATGATGATGGGAAACGATACGAGGCAAACATTGAAGTTTCGGTTTCTAACGTGGATTATCGTGCCTGGCTCCGCTCTATAAGCTCAAGATTGCTATCCTACCTCGTTGCCTACTAGAAAAGACAAGTTCATTTCAGGCACAAACTGTCATAGTTTCTCGCACGGACTTCGTCGTGCCTTAAAAGAAATGGGAAGAGTTTACAGAGTAATAGACGTATCTTCGAACTAACAAGACACCGGATGCTGAATTTTAAACAGAGTTAGTTTGTTCGGGAGGCGATCGCGCGAAAAGTTTACGAAAGTTGATCGACGAATAATTTTTCTGCTCGGCGACGAGCAACCTACTCGAGTCCAATGACGTCGCTAGATGGATGCTGCACGGTGTGGCACCATTGGAAGCGAAGGTACTGAAATTACTAGAAATGACTATAAAATTTGTTATTTTATTATTTTGGTAAGTCGAAACAGTAGGAAAAGTAAAGAATTGTCCTAAAAATAGTCCCCTAAAAATATGAAATGTCAAAGAAAAATCGGAGTCTTCGAGGTTACTTCGTGGGTGACACTGTCCCTAGTGACGCCATTGCTGGAGCCATTCCGGTGTTTGCTCAATATTAGAATGGCCCTAGAGTAATGACGTAAGGGAAGAACGAGCGAAGCAACTGCACAAGAAGGAGGAGCGCAGACGTGTTTGCTGGTCCTGCGGAGCATTGTCCCGTAATGGTATGCGAAACTCTTTAGAAGTTCTTTCCGAATTGGGGTCGCGCGCCGGAGGAGTCGTTTCACGCTCTAAAGTCAACCGGTTTGCGAAATCTTTCCCTCGATTACGGGAATCTCCTACGCGGAATCACGATGGAATCGATCCATGAAAATCGTTCATCGTTGAAAGTTAGAAAAGTTTCATCAGGAACTCGTAATTATTGGTTCGAAAGTTCGATCGCAGTCGATAGCTACATAAACTACCGTCTTTGATCGAACCAATGCATTTTTTAGTAGTCCATAACGTCTATTCGAGCAACGTGTTCGTCTACTTCCAACGCTATGACATTTCACTTACGCTTTAGCTTGAAGACGAAACAACTATATTATCCTTTATACATCTAGCGATTAAGACATCTGACGATCGATTTCCCAACGACACGTGTCAGCTTTCTCAAAGGTTACCTTCGACGTTTCAATTTGTCGCGATGTCGAGAGTATCCGCGATACTACGAATACCCAAGCGTGCATCTAGCTGTGGACCGAGTCGAGATAGTCAACGGTCGAACTTTGGTTTCAAAATTAGGAAATTTTTGTTCAATTGGTCCGGTTATAACAGATACGGACTCTACACACACGACGTGTTCGACCACGACGACCCGTTGGTGAAGGCGGCTCTTCGTCGACTCCCGAAGAACGTATTGGACGCAAGAAATTTTAGGTATCCCCTGAAATATGCTTGTCAATCCTTCGTTGATACTCGGTAATTTTGTCGACGAATTTCTGGTATCGCGTCGCCGCGAGAATATTCGTTGACATGCATATTTTGCTCGTGACGGGTTCCTCCGAAACTATGTAACCCTCGGGCGAACGGGATTCTGGAATTTCCAGGATCATACGGGCGATGCAAACGGACTTTCTGCGAACGTGTCTGCCCAAGGAAAAATGGATCACGTACGAACAGGACCTGGAATACCGATATCTGAATCCATACATGCAAGAAATCGCGGCAGAGAGAATGGAGATTTACGAGTTCGGTTGCGTTAACTACAAGGAGAGTGACTGGCCTGCGGGTGAACTGAAATAAAGCGGAAACGGAGACTAGCATCCCCTCTATTCGCGTTGTGAAATATGCATGAGGGATACAACAAAAACGGGACACGCTGAAAGAACTTTGAAGGATGACCTGTGCAAGGCGCGCGAGACTATATGCGCTTCAACAAAATTCATGCGAACGCGATACATCTGCAACGATCAATGCGAGAATGGACCTCTGGCTTGCATGAATAATAGTGCAGCAGCGATAAAGGTAATAAAAACGGCGATAGAACGCGTCGCCGTTGTTGTTTTTTTGCCGATCAAATGATAAACAGATAGCTGTTCCAGTGCAATCGTAACGTCTAGAGAAAAATAAAATTATATCGTACTCTTCTACATTTGGATCGATTAAAAAAAATGAAATTACATACTTATCTTCGATACAAAATTTCCAGATGCGAGGTTATTTTTTCAACTCGTCGCGACGGCGTAAAACGTTAAGTAGACGTTCTTGAAATCCGTTGCATTCAGTCTCAGGTTGTAAAGGTCTTTTGATCGCCTCATCCTCGTCCATTTAAAGCTCGTCATTCTGTCTCCTCGCGGGAGGCACGTACGTACGAGAGGTGTGTCGCCACGTATACCGCTATGCCAGTTCTTCACGATATCTTCGTTATCTCGTAGCCTTAATTATGGACCGCGCATTCGAGTGGCCGCCGCGGCAAGGATGTCACTCGAGATTTGGAAGTTGCTTCTTCGAGTGCATAGCGTTGCGGCCGGTGGCTTCAAGGAGCTCTTCAAACTCCACCCTGACCTAGACAGGATCCGCTCGGTTCGCTGGTGTTCAAACGTAGCTGGCAAACCGCGAACGCTGCCTCAATTGCACGTTTGTCTTTATGGGCTGGTATTTCGTCGTGGCTCGAGTTCATTACGAGCAAAATATGTACACGAGGTCTCGGTTAATTAACGGCTAATTATCGACGACGCGTTCTTCCACTATGCGATATTTTTTCTGTACAACGCGTGTTATTTCCGCGAGACTATTATATTCAATAAAACGAAAAAGTAAATTTGATAATATAACGAAAAGAATGTTCGAATCGAGTCGAGAATATCTCAGAATAAAGCAAAAAGTTACGTTAGCGATCTGCTGTAAAGGAACAACGTTCGAAGCAAAAAACTGCGTATAATATTCACCGTCGCTCGGCTTGTTTTAATACACTTAGTCCCGCGTCGCGTGCATCGTTCGTTCCTCTTTTTTGTTCAAAGTTAATGGTTGTAACATACGAGCAACGGCAGGTTTACTAGATAAAATCCCTCGCGAACAGTTGATCGGAAAAATGGAGCTTTTTCAGCGAAGGGCTCTGTCTGATACTTGCCGAGCTGCGTGCGTGAAATATTTCAGCGGTGAAAGAACTTCCCGAAAACAAATAGAGTTCGTGAATAATGGCCACCCAATGCTCGTCACCTTAATCGCGGAGAATTTCAATTAGCGAAATCGTGTCCGAGCCGCGGCAAAAAAGTTCGCGAACAAGCGGGCTCGTCGGACCGGAATGGTTCCTCTCGGCGAAAAAGAGCATCAGGATCATAATGCCACCGTAAACTCGGCGTAAATGGGATTCCGGTAATTTCAGCCAGTGCTAAATAACGCGTTCGATATCCAGATTCGCATAATTATAGTAGGCACGAACGCGTGCAGCCATGCGGTATTTGAATTTGGTAGAAAATAGCGATATATTCTTATACTCGATGTTTCATGCAGTGGCAACGAACGTGGCCCGTTTATTCGGGCGGATGCAGGGCGGAATAATGTTAATTCCGCTCTTCTCAAATACTTAACAAGTACCGTTTTCAACCAGCAGAACTTGGCCAAGCGGCGCGAACCGATAACTCGATAGTTTTAACGACCTCGAAGGCGAGCGTCGCGGATGCAGTTTCGATTCCATTTACCTCGTTTAATCCCCTACTTTTATCCAATTCATCGAGCAGCGGAACGAGCTGGAAATTTTAGGGTCGGAGACATTATGATTTCATGCGATATCTTTCCCGAGATTGTGCCGCGCAACTTATTCGGAGATTGGATTACAAAAATTCGTTAGAAATTGTAAACGACAGCAATTTCGAGAACTCGGCTCGCGTGCAAAAATTCCGATTCAGCGACCCCATCGAACCCCAGTGGCTCCCCTCTTTCTCGTTCCTTTTTTTTTTTTAAGGCCAGGATCTCTTAAAAGTTTGTAAATCACTGGTCGAGGTTGGAGTGTGTTGCTTCGAATGCCCAGCCAATTTAGGTAAGCGTTGTCAGACTCGATTATTCGATTCTCCGGCGAAGCGATCGATGTTGTATGTCTGTAACGTCGAAGTTAACTTGCAAACGCAATACGGGCCTCTCAACTCGACGAGCACAATTACATTGGACGCCGTGTTACCGAACGGCAAGTCGAACTTTGACTTTGGGGTAACGGTAGCAGTTCATCGTTTTAGGCTCGTTTGCAAAGGTCGACAGGTCTCATCAAAGTTTCACCAAGAAACTCCGGTCTTCCCCTATGTAAACACTTGCGAAACTACGAGAAGGTATTCGCAGATTACGCGATCGATTAACGCGAAACGTGGCTTTGTCCGAGATTGGAACTAGTTGGATCTGCCTGTTATCGATGGATGGACTCTAACGGGATATATTCCGATTGATCGAACCTGACAGCACCTTCTCTTGCTAATAACGAACGTCTTGCTCGTTAATGAATTAGATTAAACGTTAACAATCCGAAGAAGATCTTAATACGAGCCAAAAATGTTTAAATAATTTCACCAAGGCTGCAAAAATGTAAGAAGTTTACTACAAATTAGCACCGACGCGTCGGATAAAATTATCGGACAGTTCTTAATAGAAGTCGAAGTAATACCACCGCCTTCAGGCCTTTAGAAGGCATTTTATTGCATTTCCGTCGTGTACCTTCCAGAGATCTTATTGCATTTATTTTCTTTGAAAATTGATAGACAGGTATCTTGCTTGGAGCGAACTACATCTTTCAATAAACAGGAAAAAGTAGAAAAAAGATTTGATTAGCCCCTTGTTTCCAACGAAGAAGCGGAGCGGCGTATCGTTTTTGCAACGAAGTAGACAATGAACGTGAAAACGAGGCGGGCAACTGAATAAGCATCTTAATTTATAATCCTTAGTTTATCAAGTGATAAAATGTGAATTTCAGGAACGTGTATTTCGGAAACTTCTGTTTGAAAATTGGAATAGTTATATAGTTCCAACCATGAACGTATTTTCAACATGTTAAAACCACGTCAAGAAAAGTCGTTCCGAAGAAAACGGCTTTAAAGTTTTAAGTTGTATTCTGTGACCTGCATAGCGTCCACTTAACGGGGCTGTAACTTATTCGAATCTTCGAATATCGGTGTAAAATTTTAACGATGTTATTTTATGATCCAACGGCCCTAGTAAAACGCAATCGACGAAGAAGTCGATTTTTCAAGCGGTCGAATTAAAATCCCGCCACGAGACGAAATGGCTAACAGTCGTCGGCCGTTTTGGTTTCTCGACAGCTAATAGAACATTGCTGGCGTATAAATCCCTTTATTATATTCCTCGCGGCGGATCATTATACAGCAGACGGTTTATTAAGACGCAGAACTTTACTCGTATTCTCTCTCCCTCCCCCTCTCCCCAGCGTTAATTTGCATACATTACAAGTCGTTTCTTATTCCTGTAAACTCATTCGAACTTATAGTGCGTTAATCAGGAAGGAATTATAGGGCGGACACCGGTTGAAATTACCTTGGCAAGCGAGTACGCGCGAAGAAGATTCTCAGGAACAATTAAACAACGGGGAAGATTACTTTTTAATCATGCTTCATCCCTATTGAGAGTTCTTACTTATCTTTACCCTCTTCGGGGGCGCAATTAGAGGGCAATTTTTCTGCGCGACTTCCACAACAGCAGTCTAATTGTCGCGTCCTTGCTTTCCTTTCAATCTGCGATCAGTCGTTTCACAATCTACGTTGCGTTCAATGTACCGAGTTATTCGAGGAAGGAAATTATAAAAGAATTCCGTTACAAGTATCGAAAACATATATCTTAGTTTCCTAACTATCGTTCCACTGTCCATTGTCACTTTTCCTGAAAAATGTCCTACATTTATCGTTAGAGCGGAATTAAAACTTGGCCCAACAATTAGAATCACTCTGTAGAGATCACGAAACGAGCACGCAACGTATCGTCGACACGGGCCAGCCGTTTTCGGATCGTGACAGACGAAAAAGACCGCGGTAATCAATTTCCGTGTCCGCCGCAGAGGGATTCTCGCTACTGAAAAATCGTATTTATTTTCGGGACCGAAAATGAAAGGAAAACATCGGTCGCTTCTTTGTACCTTCGATACGCGTTTCGTCGGAGCGTGTTTTTTCAACATTACATTTTTAATACGACACGGTCTTCCATCGTGTATAAATTTTCGCGACGATCAAACGCGTTCGCGGACTTTTCCACTTTGCCAGGGAAACAGTTTTCCCTGGAAAATTCATACGCCGCCGTGGAAAGATCTCACGTCCTTGGCTGGCTGATATCGCCGTGGGACGAAGGTTTGTTTAATTTGAATAAATAGATTTGGAAGAATAGAACTCGGCCCGGCTCGTACGAGGAGCTGGAACGGGTCAGTTGAATCAAAGCCACTTTGGAACAACGGGGCCAAACGGAATTAATTCGCGCGTCGTGAGCGCGAATTAATAATGATAGCGAGCACCGGTTTGCGTGAAATCGAATGGATTGAAGATAGGTTTAAAAATTGATCGCGTTGCATCACGTCTGACGGCGATGCTGCGATCGCGAAGTTGTCGCGTTCCAAACCCTGGTGGGATTTCGTCTCGGGTCTGTTATTAAAAATCGCTGGAACTTATCGAAGTAGTTGGCAAAGTTCGTTTCAGTAACGTGGCGCGGCAATCAGGATGCGCGCGAGCAGAGTTGGGCACGTCTTGGTCTTATTAGCTCGTTAATTTAATTATCCGATGCGAGAACGCATTAAGCTCGTGCGCGCATGTGTGGGTTGACGTAATCGAATTGTAACACGCCTTTGCTATGCCTACGTGAATTTCTCGGCGAAGCAATCGATCGGCGAAATTGTTATCCGGTTAAAAATTGCTTACTTCACGCTTGAACGCTATATTTCGCTGAAGCAACGAACGCTTTATTATCAATTTTATTAGATTCTGTTATTTTTAAAGCGTTGCACTCTTTCATTTCAACCCTACAGCGGTAGGGAACGTCTTACCGCAAAATAAATGAAAGAAGATACAAAGGAAAAGAAAATACAGGAATGTCATTAAAACTCACGGATGGTTATGTTGCAGCATAAAATTACACTTTTGCGAATTCAAGCGAATGACGGGAAGACTTTAATGAAACCTGACTCCAATAAGAAGTCTCGGCCTCGTGTGCCCTCGCTCGCAATATGTGCAGTAATAAATTTTTGTGTTGATGATTTTTCTGCCAACCAGACCGTGGAAAGGGTAATTTCACCGAATAAAGTAAACCCGGTGACTGTTTCGCGATGCAGGAATCGCGTCGAATATATTCCCCTTGGCGCGTAAAATGTTCGTCGAATAAAAAAAAAAAAAAAAAAAAATATGCACGCTGCACAGGAAGTAACAGATGGACGTCGTTATGCCGCAACGTGTAACATATTTTACAGACATTGCGGCCAGCTAAACGGAAAATTTCTGCAATTATCATTTTGCATTTTGTTCAGATAACTGAGGTTTCGGGTGGCTTTCCTCCAGCGATAGCCACGACGATCAATTTGGTTGCTCAGACGTAGCGAGCTAGTTCCTCTGATGTTACGATTAAGCGATCGAGAACTATAGTGCTGTACCTTTATGAAAAAGTTGCGTGAAATAATGATTTGAATAGGATCACTGCGTAACTACGTATTTCGCAGAGCTCCATCGCATATGCATCGAGCTGTGGAAGCTGGTCAATATCCGTGCTATTTCCACGTAATTCCACGCTTAAAAACCATGGCAAGGCGCCTAAGTATCGTATGCGCGTTGTCTGAAAGGAATCTCCTGATGCAGGTACTTTAGGCAATTGGTGTCATCGCGAATATGTTGGATCGATGGTGTCTTGATCGTTTTTCTATTAATTATAGGTTCTTATCCGTGACACCTCTCTTTCTGTACTACTCCAATTCCTTGGCTTCGGAACGAAAGATAAATGGACGAATGAATCACTCCGCGAATAGCTCTTTTACATGTGCGGAAAATTGTCGTAGTTTCAAGGCCGCGAACCGCGATGGCAAGATGCCATCGGTCAGAGGTTATTTTCTTTACGGATTGCTGGCAACTTTCTCGACTGTACCCGATAATCGATTTGACATTAAGGAGTTTCTCTTATCACGCCGAGTCCAGAGACTTTCAGTATCCGAGCTACGCCAAACAGGGCCGGCATTCGGAAGGGCTCGGCAGAGGGTTCGGCTTTGTTCAACTCTTCTTTGAAAGCTGGTATGCAGTCGATAGTAACGCGTATTGTATGCGATAAGAGTACCCATAGAAACTCCATTTATTTTGATGTTATTTAATTCGGTATAACATAAACTTTCTTGGGAATAAGTCGGGCAAGATGCGACATCATTTATCATGGATGCTTCCGAACTCCTTGCAGAGTCGACGATAAATCTGTGCCAAAAGATTTGCGTATACATTCGACGAATAACAACTGCCGATTTTCATCTTGTAACGTTACATTTAAGATATTTCTCGATATTTCGATATCGTTTGCCGAGGTTCAACCCCGAATCGATTCGTTTGCCCGATTTAACGCACATCGAAGAGGTGTGTCGGTTTCATTTTAATGCCGAGGAAATTGAATCGGTTTCGCAGCCGGCTCCCTTAACGTCCCCGATGCTACACAAGACACTCTCGTTAGGGCCTTTAATTTCCGTGCTCGGGCGTATTTGCATTTAAATGGAACCGAACCTGCAAGGGCAGTGTTTTTAAATCGAAGAATCAACGTTCGCCTGCGGGCTAAACTCCCAGCCAACCCGTACTGCGTGATCCGTAAGCACTTATCACTAATACCAACAGAAAGCTAAAGCCGTGCCAGTCTGCTATGCGGATGCCCGTTGTTCCGCAAACACTGTTCAACTCGTCTGTTTTCCGCCTCGTTTTCGAACTGTATGGTTTCGTTCTTTTTTTTCTTTCTTCTAATTATCATGCATCTTAGTGCTTCGTTCGCAGCTTTTCATTCCACGAGCCTGAATCGTACTTGCACTTTGTAAATCACACCGCGCTTATTAAAAAGACAGTCTGGTAATTTCAGATTGAAAATATATTATTTTTTGGCATGTTTAGGGATTTAAATCTTGAAAAAAATATCTTGGTAAGATTGTACTAGAAGCTAAGAAATTGAAAAGTCGTAGGACACCGAAAGTAAACTCTTTTGTATTGTAAGTCCGACTTTTCGGATTATCAAAAGAATATTTAATCCGATAGGCCAGGGTTCCTCGATACAAACGAAAAAAAAATAGCACGTCGGTACAGCTGATAATTCCGGAGATAAAAATTCATTCGTACAGCCCATTTCCATTCCAATATCTCTGAACTTTTTAATCTCTTCGATCCTGATCATCGGGTAGAATCAAATATTCTTGACAAGTGCAATTTTAGTTTATCCGACATTTTAAATAAGGAGTTTAAAAAAATGATCGATACGGTGTAAAATAACTCTGCTAAATTTCTGATGAAAATGGCGTCACGAGCTGGCAAAACGAATTCCGTCACACGTTTAAGCTTGTTAACGTTCATGTGCACACACAGAAGCTCTCTCTCTCTCTATTAAATCACACGTATTTGCATAGCTAGTGGGCCTCTCCTCTACGTTGGTCCCGCGTCTTGGTTAATATCAGCGGGTTCTGAAGGCGGCGTTATGCATGCCCGGCGCATTGTTTGCGAACGCGAGGACCATTAAATAGTTCTCAGACACCGGCTTCCGTGGCCCTGAGGGCGCGTCGGCGATGACTTCCTGTTATCGTTCGAACGAGTCCGCTAATTTCGAACTATGGTCCCTGCTATTGTTTATTCAGTTCTGTTATTTACCCCGACGATCATTATCTACCGTGTCGCGAGTACTCACTGGAAAATCAAACCCAAGCATTTGTTCTGGACGAGAGGATTCGAGTCGATATCTAGTACCTCGTTCCATTTTTATTTTAACCCTACACGTCGAACATGTAAGCACTCCTACGCGCGGCATTCCACGCACATACTTTTTAATTTTTTTTTCTACTTATTTAAACATCGTGGATCATTACGAATATCGTCTGTAGTTTGACCAAGTACCGTGCATCCAAAAATCAAACACTCGGAACAAAAGCCACGCGACCTCGTAGATGTAACAGTGGCCATTGTTTGCCCCGAACATGCAATAATTAATCACACTTTTACTACGCGAGCAGGAGGGCTCACTCAAGGCTAATTCTGGTCGAGGCCGAACCGTGATTGCCGACTAACTATGTTAAACGCGAGCTATTATTTCGACCATTATTCACAGAATAACGTATATTATGCTTATTCATACTTCCTTTGTCTTATTCATTTTGCGATGTAAGGTATAAAATCCTGAATGTAAAGATGGAAGTGAAATCATTAGACCAGAGTTAACAATAGCATATAAATCCGTACAACTCGATGTGACGTAACTCGAGAGAGTTCCACTTTGGAATCATTTCATATGATATTGGTACCAGTTGTTCGTACTGGTGCCGTATTTGTACCAGTAATGTACGTATCAAGTGTGTGTTGCGCACCGATACAGGTATCAAAGCCGTTTAATGTAAAATGATAATTTACTAATTGGTGTCGATGATATTAATTCAATATTGGTTCTATCGTTACCTGTATATAAAATGGCGTTAAAATGGGGTGACGACTGAAAAGACGCGACGACGAAGAAAGAAAGGAACGATAAAAGTTTTAATTATATAGGAGATATTAATTTATTAATATCAAGGTAACCGAATTGCAATCGGACTGTCCACCGCAATGTTCACCTGTCTGACCGAAATCGATTACAATTAACGCCCTGCTTTAATACCCAGTGCAAGCATATTTCGACTCCGATATATCACGTTTATCCTACGCATTACTTTTCTTCTAAGAATCACGACCAAAGCTCTCCCTCGACACGACTCACCGTAGAGGTTAGCCACAAATCGCATTGCTTGGCATCCTGCAGAAAATTAAGCTTTATCGTAATTACCAGCTACCGCGACGATACAACAGCCCATCACCCTCGCCCCAACCTCGCCTCTCCTCGTCGCAGGATGCTGCACCGACGACATTAAGGATCTTTACGTCGCGGCATTTTCCTCTCGCATTTTCCAGACTCGTAATTATCGTACGAATTAGTCATCTCTCCTCCTCTCATCATTCAAACTCCGCGGATTCCCCAGGTCTAACCGCGATTCTGTCCTCGACATCGCTGTAACCGCAAAAATGTATAACGCTCGAACAAAATTGCAATATCAAACCTAAATTAATTGAATTTACACAGCAATTACAATAAGCTTTAAGATTTATACGCGAGTCTCGGGCCATATAATTAAAAATATTCTTATAGAATACGCTCAGGAAATTTTACGTAATTGTTTCTGTTAACTTTTCCTGTTCGATCACACGAGCTCTCGACGAGCCAAAAGTCAAGTTCACTCGGACCCAGTCTGCTCTTAGATGCTCGTTCTACGGAGACTGTTTACCCTACACTCAAGATCGCAAGTGACGCGCATAGCTTAAGCAGTTTAATTGCGAAGCCTTCCGAAAAGCAGACAGCCGTGACTTTCTCAGCATAAACGCAAACCTCTGTACGTAACGCAAAATGTCTGTTTGTACAACCGAAGGAACAGCTTGGCTATTTTAGATTTAAAGATCTGAATTTTATTACGATCCAATTGTACTTTATTACGGAATAGAAATAAAAATTCGATTACAATTTTCGTTCCAACGTAACAGACAGCCCCATTATAACGTTCAGGGTGGTAATTCGTTATCGCGAAGAATAATCGGAATGGAAAGGTGGTTGTACGGTGACCGCTGTCTTTAATTGGACCACGCCTGTTTTGAATGGGATTAACATCTCTCGGTACGCACGTGACCTGAAGTGGAATTCAACTCATCCTCAACGTCTCGTTGCCGGCGCTCCTCGGGGACCGCAACTCTCTCTCTCGTTCAGTCCTCGCGGCACCTCTTTCAACCCTCAGGAGAGCCAGTAAGCCAAAGCCAAGGACCGAGTTGCGGTGGTCGTTGCACACCGAAACGCACTATCTTTTCACCATGGTCTGTTCACACTGCCACCCACACCAGCGTGCGTATTTCCATCGTTCTCCTCCTTGCTGGTCGGCCACCGAGTCGCGGGGATCGGTAAAATCCAGACGTTGAATCGAGCGCACCCTTGGGTACGAAGATTACCCTGCCCTTTCTCTTCTTTTCCTGTCAGCGCGCACTGTCTACGCTCGTGCTTTCTCCATCGAGATTTTTTCCCCTCGTTTTTCTCCCAGACGTTCTCTCTATTTTTCCGCCAGCCAACTAGCCACCCCCCGTTCCGCAGAAAGCCGATAAACCTAAGGGCGATCGAGAAGCCAGAAGCGATGACGACGCGGATTGACCGTTTCGTTCCGCGTAAGGATATTTGTATACCGCGGGGTCAGAGTTGAATGGTTTTTATTCGAACGACGAATAATACCTTAATATCGTTCGAATTTCGAATAATTTGCCCGATAGTACATTTATTACTGTACCAAATGAAAAATTGCGAAGCTATTGTATTCGAAGAACATGCATATAAATGCAGCGAGTGCCCTAAGACTCTTGCACGTCCTGTGGAGGCAAGAAGAATTCAGAAAAGAGGGGAATCTACTTCCATAAAACCTTTTGATCCTGAGTTCGCAACTCTATTTCTCTTGCGTATCCTCCTAAAATACTCGTGATCAGAATTTCGTATTTCAACAACGTTATCCTCCCCCCCCCCTTCCTCACTCATTCCTTTGTTGGTCGTGCGCTGTTCGCAGAAATTCTTCAGAAATTTTCAGTGCGAAAACGCAAGTATAATGTGAACTATTTTTTTTTTAAGAAAACGTCAAACAATAGAAGTCTTCGAACCTGTAAATTGTGATTTATTCGCAGAATAAGTTGTAGCTTTACTTCTTGTTATATTCTCCTTTCATGTCACATGTTTTCGAAGCTTACCTGGGTCCGCGCATCAACGGAAAAACGGATTGAATCGAGAAACGGCCGCGACAGAAAGAAACGAACTGCTGGAAAAACAATACCAGAGACGTCGGGGTATTTGTATCGGGATACGAAGTTCGCTGGGATTGTTATTAAAGTGTCAGGGTTGTACCGCGTTAGCCGCAGGGATAACAACCCCGGTCGACCCAAGGAAGTAGAAACACGATCGCGGACAATTACGAGCAACTTCCGTAAAAGGAGAAGGTTGACTCGCGGAAGAATTCTTCCGTTGCCATTAAGACAGGCATCTTGGTTTGTTCGGTGATAAACGGAATCATTTCTTGAAACATTTGTTTTGAAAGCAAATTACCGCGGGAAATTCAGATATGCCGCCGTGATTTCCAAGTATGAAAAACCGAAGGAAAATTCCGATTCCTCGAGGAGGATACATCGTCGATAGTTGCATAATTTACACTCGAACGCAGCTTCGATAGTTACAGACTTCGACTCGAACCGTGCGGAAATCTACGGTGGGCTGATAGTCCACCGCTGCGTTCGACCAACTATTGGATGCCTAACTTTGTTTGCGATAAAGCTAGCTGGGATATTTCGAGTACGCTAATGATGGAAGAGTACGTTAAAGGAACTCCAGAGGCAACTGGCGGATAGATTTACAGCTCGATACTGATTAGCTTCGCGAAACAAGAGTTGGCGTGTAACGACCAAAGAAGAAAGGTTACCGTAACGGTGAAACCGTTAAATCATCGAGTACCATACTTTCCTCGCGATTCAGTGGCGCATCGTTGGGAACGTAGAGTGGTTGCTTAAGAAATTCTGCGACCACGAAATTCAAAGCAAACCCCACTGTAACAAGGGACCGTGATTAAAGGGCGAAGATCGATTTCAGGGATTTCCCCGAGGCGTTATCCTGACGCGTCTGGCATCTCATTTTGGTCGAAGTTGCCTTATCGCCTCGTTCGTCGAGCGAGCGTAATTAATTCGACGGATGGTTTCCTCGAAGTAGCTTCCTCTCGACTTTCGCGCACCTTCCAATGACGCTACCAACTATCAACAAGCTGGGTTAATACTCGTTCCACGAGGATGTTGTTCGTCTCTTTCGTTTTAGCTGATTATCGTTCACGCGCGCGCATCTCGTGCCTTTCCACTTTAGCATGTGACTTTCGTGTTCCTGCGGAAATTGAAGGAAAATTGAACCGACGCGGTTGCGCGCGTACAGTATTTGAGTCGTTGCTAAAATGAAAATAAAAGGTGCAATTTTCCCATAAATCTTCGATCGACTTGTCCTCAAAAATGTTTTTTGGTCATTTATGTTTTCACGAGTTATTTAATCTACGAGGTAAACGATAATTGGAGATATAGGTAAGAGTAAGAAAAACTTGATAGCGAAGTTTTTCCATTAAATTGGATCGTCATCTTCTCTCTCTATTCTTCACAATTTATATTCATTTTTTTTTTTTTTTAAAAACACGAATGAATGAATGAAAACATTCGACGATAGCTGACTGTGTATACAATGTGATTGCGTTGTGTTTCGTTCTCGATTGCGTTCGAATGTTGAAAGAACCGCAGTCACAATCAAACTTTTCGAGGAACACTGAACGAGTCGTTCCGATTCTCTCTTTCCATTCGGCCGAGCGAAACTTCGCGTTTGCGTTTTCATTCAACAAGTGCTTTTCCGCGCAATTGTTACTAGAACGCGCGTATCGGAGAACAACAGTCGAAACAAAAGGAAAAACGGTGTACCTCGCAACGTAAGAATAGCTGATTTCGGTTTTCGTTTTCATCCGGGCACTTCGCTACCTTCGCAAACTTCCGGCTCGCAAGGAAGTTCTGCGAACACTTCAGTTTGCCGATTAATGAACTGATAATTTCGCGAAGGGTAGAACGCCGGGGCGAAAGCAGACATATCGAACGGCTCGACGAAACTTTCCGAATCGATGAGAAACAAAGTTTGTCGGCGGACCCAATCCACTCGTACCCATGATCTTGAAAATTCTCCTGGCAACTTTGAAAGTTTTCGCAAACTGCAGTTCTCAAAAGGGAGAAGATAAAAGAGTAAAAAAATGATTTCATCACAGTTTCTGTCAAATAATATAATAACGTAGCACTAATCGAGTATACCGGTCCTTTAATGTTCGTTCTACGGGCCAAACTCTTAAAAATGAAACGGCCAACCTATCTATCTTTTCGAGCGATTCGACCCGGCAGACCTTATTAATATTTATCGACGAATGCAGCAACAGTAAGAAAGTATTCTGGCGCGGAGTCAGAATACTTTAAAGGTCGAGCGGTGGGAATCCTGTCGGGTTAATACCCAAAAAGGTGGGCGATGTAGAACCTCGACGAGACCAGCGAGGATTTCTCGCGAAGCGATCTCTCAGACTCGGGATTTAAAATCGAATCGGCCTTAATCTTTTGCTGTGGCGGCTCTAATGCCCTCGGTACATAAGACGTACGTGCCATGCTGCACTTCGCATTGTACCGACCGGAATTCCTTGAGCACGATACAATTGAAGCATCGGCTCAACCTGCTCTGGCTACATTCTGATCGCGGACCATCGTCTTATTGGATGCTTCTAGGAAATCGATCGGCATTTTTAAGCTGTCCAGAAGCTTAACGCTCTCCGCTCGTCTCGGTTATGTACTCGTCGCATATATTGGTCCCATGAACCCGATTCCCGAAAGGCGGTCACGTAAAATCTCGCCAAAGGGTCCGTAAATACGTAGCGGTATCGAGAAATCTTCCAGACTGGCTCTATTAAAACTGACAGACCATCATCTGAGATTCCAATAGCAATACCAGATACTTTGCTGGACGTCAATCCCTCACAGCGATCAATCTTACGCCTATGTAGTGACCGTCTAAGTAAATTTTCGTACGGTTCGATAAACCTGTTTCTTGATCGATGACTTCATATTTCGTGAATCATCTTTCCTTTCGGAAGTTAACTCTCAGAAGGGGAAGTCAAGCGGAACAAGCGAGAGTTCCGAAAAATTCGCCGCAGCAGGTATACCTTATCGAGTTAAACAAGAAGGGGAGAACTCGGTGATTAACTCGAAAGAAAATGAGAACGAAGGGAGAGGGGTCGTCTTTGTAATGGTTCAACGATGATTAATATACGAGCTTTGTCAACCGGCAACTCGTGGAAACTCGTTACAAATTAATTAAGCCACCAAAGTCCCAGAGAAGCGTGATTCATTATGTCGGATTACTATTATCCATGAATGAAATAACGGGTACGTAAACAATTGTACGAGCCACGTGTTAAATAAATACAACAATATTCCGTATTTGGAGAAAGCAAACATCAGCAAACATCGGTATGTAATAGCTTATTAAGTGAACGTTTCGATCATCAGGCAGTAAACAAATTTATGTACAATGTATCCGTGTCCACAATAAAGAATAACGATAACCAAATAGTATTTACAAGAGAACGCAACGAGCTCCCGTCACGTGACAAACATTGAAATATCGCACGCACGCCGAAGGTAACGCTATAAAACGTAATGAACTATTCATAGTCTGTCACGATTAATTAATTTCCAGATCGATGAGCCATCGTCGTTGATCGCTCGAATTTCCCAAGCTATTAATCCGAAATGGAAATTGTTGTTACATTAATGTCGAAGTTTACTGCATTGTTCGTGGGAATTAATAGTCGGTATTCCGTGACAGTTGACGGGTAAAATCCGAAATCGGATTTCACGGGATTTTTCCGATTCCGAAGTCAGTTAATTGATTCAGAATATTTATAATTCGACTTTGTTAAATCCCGTCGGCTGTACAGAGTTTTGCAGATTAATTTCACTTCGACTGTTTGGTCATACTTCAGGATTACGTACTGTAATTCCCGCTTTCAAGCGACAATTTTTGCACTGAATTTTGAGCGGTGGAATCATTTCCACCATTGATCCCGTTAATTCAACTCGACCGACCAGACGAGAATGCGAACGAGAAGCAGGCGGTACCGAATTTTATTTAAAATTTGTCTGACTGTTGATGCTAGCATATTTTCGTAATACATTTACAACGCTTATTTCTGTCGACGTTTCAATTTAACGAAGAAGTGGTTCGCGAATGCATGCCCATTAGACGTTCCTCTAAATTTGACGATCCATAGTGTGTTTCGCATTAAAAATTTCATCCACATTTAATTGGTAAACCAACTGTCTGGCAAACGATTTCAGTTTGAATCACGGTTCGACGCTTCTTCTCCTCACAATATGGCCTCGCCGTATAAACCGTGCAAGCAGCGCGCATAAAGGGCGGTATTCTTCGGGAAAATCTTTTCATGGCTCCGTTATCCAGAAGGCCTCCATTTCGAAGAAGCGAAACACGTTATCGCGTCACCGCGAAAGGGTAGCTTCACGGATCCTTGCCTCGCTATCCGATAAAGCTTTCGTCCGTCTTCGGATTCGCGCTCTTATTTTCTCACCGGTTTTAAGTCTCGTTAGCGGTGCGTATCGAACTAGTCTTAAATCGTTGCCGTGAAACTGATACAAGATACGACCGAGAGAACACTCTTAGTTATCTTCTCAGTCGCAGATTTATCTAATTTATCTTACCACGGTTCGTATAACAGAGGGAAGAATCCAGTCGGATCTTTCCTGCGAAAATTAAATTACGATTCAAGGGATTACTTTTTAATTTGATCGAGATATCGTTTCTCCGTTCCATTTGCACTGGTTCACTGAAAGGTGGGAGGTAAAAAGGTTAACTAGATTTTTCCTCTCGCTCTATCTTCGAGGATCTATCCGTGAACGGGGTATTCAGGCTGCAAACGAAACGCCTTTTCCACGTTGCGCGTGTCATCCACGAGGCAAGAACTCTAAACAGTTGACGAAAAGGTATTTGTGTTGCAAATGTATCGAAATAAACTTTTTTTTTTAAATTTATTTCCCATAGTTTGAACGATGAAAATGTATCGCGTCGAATTGTGTTCGGCTTTCCTCGTTCGAATAGAATGGTCGCGTGAATAATCGAAAGGGTACAGCCGAAAAATCCTGAATATCCGGAGAGCGTATACACAAAGCTGCGCTTTTAACGAAAAACTTTCGTAGGTTGAACCATCGAGACTTGCGTATTTTTCATTCCAGGACCGAAAGCGCGCATCCCTCCGATTTTTGTAATCATTTCTGTTTACCAACCCCGTTCAATCAAACCTGAATCGCTAAACTTTCACGTTTATTTTTCATGTCGAATAGGTATGCGCTGCTTTCGTTGTTTGCAACGCTCAAATGAATCTCGTTAAATCCATGCAACGAGTAAAGTTAGGGAAAAACGTTATCACTATGCGGCTAGAGCGCGAGGTCGTATACCTAAGCGGCAATTTGAAATTGCTTCATTGAAAAAAAAACGCGTTCGATCAAAGCAAACGTGGCGAAATAATCCCACGCGACGATTGTTGCAAGGAAGAAAACCTGTTGTGCTTTTGTCCAGGATTCGATTAATCCAGGGACAGAGGGATTCGCAGTTTGTACGTCGCATATTTTCCGCTTCGAAGCAACCACGTCGAACCTGTTCGTCGAGCCTCGGATGTGCAGATACACTGCGAACAAACACGTGCAACCTGTAAGTGAAACGGGACTCGTATCGACAGTGAACAGATTGCGTTGTATTTCACGTGCCGGACCGGCCATTCCAATTCGTGGTCCTGACCAAAGGTCCCGGGAAAGCTGATAACGTAGCGCAGGCAATTGTCGCCGCGACACAGCGGCCATCGGAAATCAACCGAAACTACCCTCTAACTAAAATCGCCGGAGAGAAATGGCCTCTACCTCTTGGAAGCCTTAAGGGATCGCAGCATCTTGACCAAAGTCTACTTTTGCAAAATTTGGACTCCAAAGGTGCTTGGAAATTGAAACTTGGGCAATATTATTATTTTTGGGTGTATTTATAAAAGTAGATTTTGCAGTGTTACAGTCTGCTGTACCTCCTTAAGAAACGCTCCGCTTTAAAAGTCAACCAGGTTGAAAAAGTATGTGTTTCGTACTATAGAGTTTTCCTTGCGCCGAGTCTACCCTGAATTGGATTTAATAAAAGTCGATAAAAGTATCGTACGATTCTTATCGCATCCGTCAGTGGGAATATTGGCGAGCTAGGTTGATATCAACGGCCCTTTTTCAAACTCCCTCGCGCAGGAACAGTATCAGGCAAAAGGTTGTCGATTCTCGCAGGATAAAATGGTAGTACCAGTATCCAACTATTCATATGTCTCGATACACAGTCGTGTTTCGCAATATCGCGACCGATATGGTTGACCACAGTAGACAACGAATAATTTATCGAAATAAACGCAAAAATGCAGGTGCCGTTCACAAGCTGTGTGCATATGCGTTTGCGGTGAACCATCACGCCACGTTGCGTCGAATACTCGTTAAAGCAGTGAACGGGACAAAATGCGAAAAGTGACTAGATTTTGATAAAACTTGGTATACAGGAGTATATATGGAGTCCTATGGGTCGAAATTGACCCATTTATGAACGAAGCCCAGACCTGACTCCGATAGAATGTGGGCTGACCACGTTTCCGCTAATTTTGTCCAGTAGTTTACATTAGAACCGTGGACTTTACAATTCAAGCACTCCACGTCTGAGCAAACAGCAAATTGTTGGAAAAGCCTTGACGAATCCTTTACAAATTCCCAGGGATTTTAGAACGTGAACATCAAGTCAAGACTGTCAGGGATGCGATGCATTCAATTTCTATTTTTGCATAAAGTTCAAGCCACTGGAGATTCGCAGTGTCCGGTGGTAGCGAAGCCTCGGCGATTTAATTTAATCCTTTCATAAATCTGCTGCCCGTCGGAGGCTAGCTGTGTTGTCGGAAAGTGCGAAAATCTGACAGCGAAGGGAAGCGTCGTTTGCGACAGCGGCGCAATATATATGGTAATACGACGCCACGAAAACTATCCCGAGTTTTAAGCATTCACTTTTCTTCCTGTGTTTCCTGACGACCACCTACTGCCAGCATCTAAACGGTCCCATTCGACCGCGAACGATCACAAAAATGTCGATCATTCATTTCCACGCGAACGAAAGTACGCGGTAATTATTCTACTCTGCTCTAAGTATCGAGAATGAAAACTGTATCGATGCAGGAATCCTTTCAATGGACTGGTTACGATTCGGATAACAAAAATGCCACGTGGAACGTGGAAAATTGACACAATGGGCGGTAGATTGTCATGGAGACCATTCAAATTTGATTCCGGCTCAAATAATAACTCCATTGTTTTCAGTTGGAAGACCGCTATCCAGGCGAGTTGGGTACAACAATTTTATATCGAATTATTATACGAAAAAGATACAAATACGTTTATTAGACACCCGTAAGTGTACGAATCGATGACTAGTGAGATGTGTTTCGAAACGATGGAATCTGCCCGCTCAAAAAGGAGTGGCTACCACCGTGGACAGCGACACGATAATGAAATTCCCAAGAAAATTAATTAATCGAGCCCCTAGACGTCCGTCCGTTTAATTGTCGGTGTCTGCCACGGTGAACACTTGAATATCGTGAACTGTATGATAACGTAGTAATCGAGATGAATGGATCTTCGAGGGCAGATATCGTTGCATTCGTTATGAATTGGAATATAATTATGTTCGCGAAGAAGCGCGATTCAGTCGGAGGATAAACGCTGGGATAGAGAATTAATATCGCAGGGAAAACTAATATCGGGCTAGATCCGTTTGAGAAGATAAGGATCCTCTGTTCGACTCTTTCGACGGAATAGAGCAAATTCGTACACTCGAAAACTGCCTGGAAATACTTGTCCGTGGCGACTATGAAATTTTAATAACTCTGGACGTGAGTACGAGTTTGAACGTGTCGAAAAAAAAAAAATTTAGAGAACGTAAAAGGAAGAGAGCGAGGTTGAGGGATGAAAAATCGATAGGAAGAGCGAAGGTTCCGAGGGGATGCTCAGGTGGCGTCCATTTCTGCGACGAGCGAGGGTTCTCTCCTCCGACGGGAACTGCTTAAGATTGGGGATGGCTGGACGGGCGTGGAAAAAGAAAAGGCAAAATCAAGGTTAACCTGCGAGTCGTGTTCCTACCAGACCACTTACCAACGTTTCTTTCTCAAGCCCGTTCTTCCTTCGACCGCACATTTAGCACTTTCGTCCCCGTTATTTCCTCTCGATAGCTTTTACACCCCGTCCACGGTCCTCGTCCGGTCGATTGTCTGAAAAAAAGGCCACGACCTTTCTGGCTTCCGTCGATTTCAACGAAGGAAAAGCCACGATTGGTTGTAGGAGCTTGATATTCACCGAGCGGAACTCGCGGCGAATTAAATTAGCCGCCTTTTTCCCGCGCGATTTCACGAAACTGTACCGCCTCGGACGATCCGAAACGCCCGAAAACGTTCGCAGTGAAATGGTCCAGGTTTAACGTAAAACGTCTGTCCGCCAAAGTATACGTTCCACTTTAGAAAATCCAACGAATTAATCGCGTAAATCCCTGTTATCGATTATTCCTTTTTGGCCGAATTCCTTTCTTCTCTTAAAAACCTTTTCATTCGTTGTTCGCGAAATACTACCGATTCGAAAACCTCGTAAAATTACGCTCGGCGAATTTTTCTAAAAAACCTTCGACTTCCAGCTCATCGCATCTTCAGTTTTATATTCGATCGTCGAACGCGAACGCGGCTGCATATTTCTGTCGTTCCTTGCTCGTCATCGCCGTAGTCATTTTATTTTCCCCCATTCACCTCTTTCTCTCCTCTTTTCACGTTCGCGCATAGCGATGTAAACGACGCGTCCATTATCTGCCCTTAGTCAGCCTGGAAACGAGCTGGGACGACGAGTGGTTGATCAGCTTCGTCGGCCGCGTCTTATGACATTTAAGGAATATATCTTGCGGAGATCGGGAGTTTTGCAAAGATGGAAGCCTGCGATTGATGCTTTACTCTTTACTAGTATCGATGCGTTAGATGATTGACGGGCGTTGTTCTGTTCGGAAAGTCCGATAAGTCCGTAAGAAATTCATAAATGAATTCACTTCGTTGTTTAACCTTTTACTGAACAGCGTCCGTCAATCGCAAGGAAGTAATAGCATGCCGCGGGACAGAGGATACAAAGAACGGACAATTAACCCCTACGGGAATGGTAACGTAGACGAAAAGTCGACAAACTAAAGCACGGAAGTAACGTCGACGAACTTGGAGGAACAAGTTTCAAAGTTTCCTCGAACGGGCAGTCTTGTATGTCCCGGAGCGACGCATGGACTCTTCATTACGAGCATCGTTTCCCTTATTCGCGTTACTGAAAGCATTGACTGAAAGCACACGAGTTTATTTAGATATTTTTTCATTGGAAGCCTGACTCCGCCAACAAATATGTCTTACAGAAGAGTTTTGTTCCGGAGGTTATCACAAAGGATACGTGGCTACTCACACCTCCGCGGCCGACGCTGTCTTTTTCTTCAATAAGACCCATCAGAGTGTGTCACTAGTAGTAACCGACATGGAGAACGAAGCAACGTGCCCAACATGGATCTACGAACAAATAAAACAAGTTGATTGATAATTATTTGGTAGAGGAGAGAGACTCGTACGGGTCTTAAAACTAACTTAGTTTAAACTAACTTAGAACCCACGTCGCGGGTCGCGGTCACGTCTCGCCATCGAAGAAGAGTGGAGCAAGGGTGACAGTGACCACGTTACGGCTGATACGAAGGCTAGTTGTACATTAGGTTGTCTCGAAAGTTTCTTTCGCGAGTTGCACTCAATTATCGTGCACAATTAAATAATGTAACATAAAACATAAAATATTGTGCACGTATTACTTATTAATAAAGCGAAAGAAACTTTTGGGACAACCTGATACATCGAGAAGAAAATTTACGAAATATTAATATCGCAGTACCTTGTTGTGTATCTTTTTGTTCACAGATTCGCAGTTTAAATATCATTTAAACTCGCACTCGTCACTTCTGCCGAAAAAGAAATTGGACGTCGATCAGTGGGATTTTATTGGTTTTCCCACATTCCGACGAATGCTTCGAATTTCAAAACGAACATTTGATCGGCGCAGCGGCGTCGCGATCCATTGTATCCTCAGGCAAAAATCAACGAACTTTCCATTTGGTGCCGTTTTCATACGTTTCATGCTAAACGAACAATGCTTCGACTAACGGTCTGTGTATTTCAAAACTTTTCTAAGCGTCAAAGGTTTTGCCGATACAAACAGGCGCATCAAAAAAAAAAAAACATATTTACATCTAATACTGATAGATAGTTTACACACGTCGTCAAATCTGTTGCGCAAATACATGCAAATATGTCGTCCAGAGAGAACGCGATATATGGAACTAATATTTAACGTTTACTTCGCTTTGACTAGCTTAAACATATATGCGTCAATTAACACAGTTTGGACGCATTATTTGTTTTTAATTATTTCAAGAATCGTACGGCAAGTCTCGATAATCCCCTGTAAACATGATCTTCAAATACTCTACGATTTATTCACCTTCGAACTTTGAACATATACAAACTGTCATATACACAAAACAAAAAAAAATGAATACTTAAAAAGTTACAGGTTAGAATATAAAGCGTATTTACAACCATGTCGTCAGAGTGAATTATATTGTACTTTACTTCAAAGTGTACAATCGGAATTTCCTTGGAGCCAAACACCGTGACTCCGATTTATCTCTGAAAATGACAATTTGAACAACTTCCTAAACTCGCAGCAAACGACGACGCAGCCGGCGCGCGTCGCGTTTGTTCTGCTGCGTGTTAGGTGTTCTTGCTATCAGGTGCATAATAAGCGAACCTGCACACAAAGTGCATACATACGTCCCTCTGGGTATTTGCAGCACCGTGTTAAGGCTTTCCTATCTCTGTGTCGGCAATTGGATAACCATCGGGAATGATATCCTCTCGTTCGAACAAAGGTTCAGCCTTCCAATCGATATGACACGCAGATGCAATCGTTTATAATACGTTTGCACCATTCATAAATGAATCATCATACATGATGCAACGTGCCAAACAGTAACGGTGTTTAAATCTAAACGAAGGGGGTGAAAGAACGAGAGGAAAAATGGATCGATCCTCTACTTTTAATTATACCGTGATTCAGCTCTTGAAGCTATAAACCTTCTACAAAGATGGAAAGATATGTTTGTTATGTTTTGTGCAACCTTTTCTCATCAAGTAATGATAATTAAAGAACATCTCCCGGGGCTCTCTTTTTTTGTCGAACAATTTGATTAAAAGCAGCGAACGAGAGCAATTCCTTTGGTTCTTTTGTTTATGTATACTCTTATTGCACAGAGATGTAAGAGTATTGCATAAAGGATATAACAATAATGTTCCGAAACTGACGTCTACGTTTAAAATTGTTGAGAGTTGAATAAGTTGAATAGTTGCGAGAGCCACTGGTCAAGGATTATATAATTTTCGGGCCTATGAACGTTTTTATCGGGCATGCTTATATGCTGGATTTCGAAGAGTTACAAAAATGTAACGCACGTTTCCATTTTCTGATTTTCATGAAATTCTCCGCAGCGGAGCTCGGTTTCAGTGACTTCGTGCTCTGCGTTATTAATACGTCAGAGCGAGCGCAAAGCTTTTCTAATTAAACGTCTTAGTCGCTACGAGCCCAGAGTAACGCGCAATTAGGGTAACTAGGACCTTAAATTAACGCTTACGGAAAAATATAATTTTATTTCCACTAAAAGTGGACAGAATTACGTAAGTCGTTTTTGATGGATGATGATTTTTTAATCGAGCAGAAAATATCGTCTCGTTGACGATTGTTTCATATCTGTTCTATCGATACTCGTTAATGCGTTTCGTTCTCCCACGTTCATCCTTCATGCTTTCACTTGTTTTTGCCAATGGTAATTACAACAGCAAAATGAAGTTTCGTTTTTTTTGTGTGAGCGTTAAATTCGCGAAGGACTACTCTCCGAGCTAAGATGGATTACCACCGAAGCAGCTTCAGGTAGATAGAGTAAACGTTTCCAGGCTGTACAGGGTGGAACCATTGAAAAATGTCATTAGAAGATAAACAAAGTGAAGGTATTACCCTTAATAAAAAAGAGAATGGTATCGCACGATGGTTCTCTCGAAATCGAACATCTTCTCGAATGATTCTTTTTCATTTTCTTTCGTATATTTCGGTCATCCGTTTTAAACGTTTCACCCCGTATAGCTTGGTGTTTGCAGCTGAATTCTCTGCAAAGCAGTATCAGTAGTTATCAATTTCTGGCATCTGCATTGTCCAAGCTCGCTCAGTCGCAACTGACTCGATTATCTGAATGATCAAGAAGGGTGTCTTTGAATTAATTACCACGCTCAGCTCGAGAGTGACATCCAAGCGGAAGTTTGCACCGTTCCAGAGATACATCCATTAAATACTCAGACATGGAAGAGCTCTCTCCGAGCCAAGGAAGACACGGACGAGGAAAACAAAGCGAACTAAAGGAATTGGTGCATTCTTAAAAAGTTTCGAGTTCCTTTTACGCGGAAGAAGAGATCGATTGCCTGCCGCTTAAATTTCAAATCCTCGCCGACTTAAACGAGACAGCATTGAATGTATGTCGGACGGTGGAATGACTATAAAACCATGAAACAGTCATGAAATTAACATAAAATATTTTTAAAATGTAAAAAACTTATTTCATTTCTTATCGAGCCTTAAAGTATCCGAAGAAAGAAATTCCACCGCGGGCTAACGGTAAACGGTAGCAATTCTTTCGAAAGTTCACCCGCGATTACGGTGACTTCCATTACAGCGATAACTTCCACGGGAGCCGAGATAATAAACTTTATTATACTCTAGAGTCAACGGAGGGAGATTTCTTGAGAGGGCCGGATAAAAAAGCGGTATATTGCACAATTCGGGCGAAGTGTCCTCGTTATCCTGTAATTCAAGCCTCGTATAAACAGCGGGATGCGATTCGTCGAATTCATCGGCCATCCTGGCAAGGATTAAACTTTCGCGGCTTGATCCACGCCATAAACCTTAATTGAATATATTCTGGCGTGCTCGAGACAACGGCAAACTGCCGATTGTTCACGGATGCACGAGCGGATTTTACCATGAAACCCGATGGAGCATTGGCCATCCAAGAGCTACTCGTTTATCGAGTTTTTCATTTAAGTACTCGAGGGTCTGAATTTTTGGACGCTTCGATAACATTTGCCTTTCATGAAACACTTTGGAAACGCAAAGGATCCTTGGAGACAATTAGCATCAGGTCTTGATTAGTTTAGATCCGCTACTGCGTCGATCCAGGAAAACTTGGGTGCGTTCGGGATGCAGGTAACTTCTGCGTGGTTCATTATTCGCGACGGAACTGCTGGGCAGAACTTTCGAACTTAGTTCGGAGGGTGCGCTTATAAAATTTAATTCGAGTATAATCCGAAGCGCGTCGAATGCTAATGTAATCAAAATTTCGTCGCGGTTCTGTATCTGCTTGAGCCTTGATCCTTTCACGCCATTGCGTGGGCTCAGGTTTTCAACGGAGGCACTAAACGGCTCGTCCTTTACGAACGCGATTGCATACCCGCAGTCAAACCATTCGTGATAGGTTGGAACAATAAGATCGTATCGTCGATGTTTCGCGGCGCTGTTTAGTACCGGCTACGTAAACCACCGAAATGCTTATTTACATGGCGTGGAGATTACAGGTGAGGTAAATGTCCTAATTATCGACACATTTTGGAATAGATCCGCGGTGTTAAGCTGTACCTCGTATATTCAGAATTAGAAAAATTTTCAAACAGAATAAATTGATATATAAACGCTACCCCGCCGAATAATTAACAGAACCATGATTGCACGTAAAATTAGTATTTGGAACGTTGCGCTTGTGTCAAAATTAGATACACTTACCTTACCAACGATGATACTGATAATTATTCAAGCTTCGTATACGATTTAGCTATGATTGGTTTTCATGGCAAAGAGAGGGAGAGGAGGGGTGGGAAGAGTTTGCCTCGACGAGGCTCGGCGTTCTATCAAATCAATTGGTTGGAAATATTGCCGGTTCCGTCTTCCGTGAGCTACTGGGTCGCAATAAGTCAAATTGCCGTGGAATATTTTTTTAATAATTCGAACTGTCTCTCTACAGATTTCGTTTCGTCTGACTCCTGTCGGCTACCGACTCTCTACGGGAGCAATTTTTTGGTACGGTTGTGAAATATACAGGACGTTCTAAAATTACTGTTCAAGCTTATTCCACTCGGCTGAAGATGTAATTGGAACAAGAGAAGTGTACAGGGAATACCACGGGAACAATGTAATATATTTCGACGATAGGACTTGCAATCATAGGAAATTGCATCAAAGTTTAAGGGCTGATAACAATTCACCCCAACAGCAAGCGTTGAATTCTGACTTAATAATGACTTGTAGCTGTATTGCCTAATCTTGATCTCGAATTTTCATTAGCGGCCAAGGCTCACTCATTGAAGCACTAATAGAAGTAAAGCTTTCGTATCGATGGCTAGAGATGAAATGTTAATGGTTCTGTTTTTTTTCTCGAACAAGTCGGCCAATTTAAAATGCCCGTAAGCTTCAAGTGCTGCGAGTCCAAGAGCCATAGCCTGACTATATATTTTCTCGTGTTCGCGTAGAAGCATAACAAAAAAAAGATGGAGGATCGATATCGAAAGTCGAGCGGTTTAATCGATAAGACGCGAAATAATTTTATTTTACAACGAGACTGCATAGAAGGGATATACAGCGATAGGCTTTACACGGACGAACCTCTTCGCGAAGTCAATTCCGTCACGGCAATCCAGCAAGAGGGCAACTTCGATGAAAGAGGCAAGCGGATTCGCGAGGGCGGAACGGTATTAAAGCTCAACAGGACGAATTTACCAGACATCCCCTTTATTTTTCAGTTTATCCGGGTTAATTAAATTTCCATTGATTTGACCCCTTCGCCAACAGATATGACGCTCTCGCGTCGTGCGATCTGAATTTTCGAAGCATCCTTTGTGGACGCACGTACTGGCTCCGATCGTTGTTCCCACCCGTTTCCGTTCGAACCGTTCGTTTCGCTGACGTTTTGATATTCATAATTCAAGTCGAAAACGGAGCAACTTCTACGACCTGAGCGCGTGTCACTTGCAAATGGTATCCACCGTGAATTCGTTGCGCGTTTCAGTTGAAATGTGTACGGTGAGCAGTCTCGATGTAACATGTTCCAAAGGTTCAGACGAATCGAAGGCAACAACGATTTTACAATTTCTTAGTTACCTAGTCAAACGTTCGCGAAACGCAGCCTTCGTACATCGAAACCGAACACCCCGTACGCGTGAGCCGAGAATCGGAATGCGGGAAATTAAAATGAACATTATTAGCGTCAATCAGAGACGACAATCGGGGAAAAATGGCAACGTAATCCCATTGCCACAGGGACGTATTTATCGGTGAAACGAAATTATGCGAATTGATGCTGTTTCGAGGTGTATCGAGCCGCATATTTACATTTTATTAAAAGTGACAGCAGCCGATGGGCGCGCATAAATCGTGATCCCGCCGATATTACGAGTTCTGCACGCCGCAGCGGATGCAGATGTGCAACGATGCAGATGCGAGCCTGATCCGTGGCCATCGCGAAACAGCACACGCGAAAGCCGCGCTGTAAAGCCCCAGGCTTTATTCTTCCATTTGCCTTCTTGCCGTTTTTCGTGCCAGACGTTCCTCCAGTTTTCCTGGGTTGTTTTCTCATCGCAACATCGGAATGACATTGTTTACCGGAGGCAAATCTCTCGCGAGTACGACGATCCATCTTATACGCGACAGATCAGGCCCCGCATGCACTCGAGTGTCCTTATTCTCATCTACCCAAGCTTCTCGTTTTCCCGAACTTCGACGAAACGACCCAAAGACGAAAAAAGCTAATAAAGAACAAGAATTCTGGGGAAGTTCAAACCAGCGAACTTTAATTATCGATGATAAAGCGTATCGATAAGTCAAAAGAAACTTCTGTTCGCGGTCCGAGTAAAAATTGATCAGGGTTTATTAATTATCCGGGATACCGTGTAATTTATGAATACGCGTTACTAAAGTTCCAGCAAGTTATAAGGCGAACGACGGTTGATTAAGGTACCGACCTCGGAATTTCTTAGAACCAATCGAACGAATAAATAGATCGAATTATTGACCGTACGTCTTAGAACAAAGTAACGGTTCACCTAGCGGCAAAGTTAAAGTATTTCTACTGTATTTGTATCAATTATGTCGTGAGACGTTCCGTAATTTAGTTTAATGATCCCGAGAGCCCAGAGGTAACAAAGACAACGGCATCGTCTGCCAACCGATGGGAAACAATAGATTTCGCCTGACTTTGGAAGAAACTTCTGGTATCGCGTAAACGAAGACAAAGGGAAGGGTGAAACCGAGTCGGGTGGTAGTCCAAGTATTTGCACGGAACATTAGCTTCAAATCCGTAATCGACAGTACCATTAACGCCCCGGAACTTAAGACGCAAAGCCGAGGTCAGGAAGCACGTGGCACGAGAAGCGGTCGATATGTCGGTCGTTAATTTATTCAGCAACGACCACCGAGTGCTCGTGAGTGCACGTGTTCCGTTCCAGTTTCGTAGCTCGTTTAAAACGCTCGTCCAAGATCGACGAATATTTAAAAGGAACAATAAAACGTATTGTCCAATTTTCGCCTGTCCGCCGGGTGAAATAAGTAGGTCGATCGCGCCACGAAGGACACAGCCATTAACGTGTATTTATGCCTCTACGAGACGCTGGGAAATATACGGCCCTTCGAGGAATAATGGTCCATAGAACCATCGACGAGAAGAAGTGCAATTTTCCAAAAGGCATTCTTGCCACCACCGACACCCCGACGCGTTCTAAAAGTTCTTTCAGTGGCCGTATATCAATCCAGCAGACGTCGCGACGTCATGAAATCGAGATCTACCAATGGGCGTACATTTCTTTTCACGTCCCCCGAAACTGCTCTTTCGTGGCAAATTCTTCTTCGATCAACTACACCGCGAAACGGCCTCCTTCCGCCTCCTTTCGTTCTCCTTTCCCCGAATAAATTTTCCAAACCGCGCTTCAGCCACGGCCATTATGTCGCGAGTTCTTGCCGGGAAAAAAGCATTAATTTTGTGGAATCCGATGACCGTCCTTTTTACTTCCTTGTTCTACCAACAGTGAGAACGTTCCTGCGAAGTAACGACTTTATCGACACCTATATTTTTGTCCTATTTAACGGCACAAGCACCTACTTCGAGATTGATAGTAACACGCGGCTGCCCTAGCACACGGTACCACACAACCCTGTTTACCATTTACTAAGTAACACGGAGACCCCTCGCCTGTTTGTTTCGTACCGTAACAAAGCTGTATCGATAAACCGAACGACGTTGGTGCATCGATCTCGTTTCAGTATGCCTCGAAACAACCCCGTAAAGATATTTGGCCAGCGGTATTTGCTGTCTACTGTCAAACAGACGAGCCCCCGGATCCCGGAGAATCGAAGAGAGGCGGTTCTTCTTCGTTTTCAAACACCGCGGGAAGAAGGAAAAGAAAATTTATTTCGCTCCGGCACGGTAAAAACATGGATCTTCTCCCGCTGATACAGAGAGGGGTACTACCGAATGTGTGCTCGATGGTTGTGTGGAGGGGCTACTGGAACATTCACGACCTACAAACGTATATTTACCACGACGTCTGGTGCTCAGAACAGTCCGCCCTCAACCCTCTTTTGTATAAGCCGGATACCACGACCGCTGTGTGTCTTGTTCTCTTTGCACCGCGAAACGTCGGAAGGATCCTTCTTTCCGGAAGCTCTCGAAATGCTTATTTTACGGCGGCGGCGTCATAAAGGCGCGATCTTCCAATGAGCGTAATAAAACTCTCGGCTTCGATTCCTCCGCAACCAACGCACGCCACGATAAACACCGATGGGGTGGAAAGTAGAGCCTTGTTTCTTCGCCGTATCGTTCACTTTTGCGCCTCTGCGGTGCATTCGTTCCTACATCCGAGTCTACGAGAAGTGTCGACGAGGTAACGCCACTAGATTTCTCGAAATATTCAGCAATGCGATTAGAAATCGAAATACTTACCCTCGGGAAAATTCGCATTGTTTAATTTCTTCGTCGCATCTTACTAATATCGCAGAGTGGAAATAATATAAGAGTATGAACCATTTCATCCCGGGGCGTATGTAGACTCGGCGATCCAGCGATCGGACGAGTTTCCTCTCGAGGATGGTTCAAATTGTAAAACTTTCAAGAGAAGGAGACGATATGTACGAGGGGCCGCCTCTGCCACGAAGACGACCTCGCCCCGCACTCGACTTTACTTACGTTTTCATATCCAGATAACGTAAATCGATTTTTGCCCGCTTCGACGACCGCCTCGCTCGACTTTTTATTTATCGAGGACGCGCGGTCTATGATGAAACGATCACGTGGGAGATCGCTGGAAGAATACTTTGGCGAACGGCCAGCGCATAATCGTATCCGATAAATACTCGTCGCGTCTGGGAACGGAAATGACTGACAATAAAATAACGAAGAAGACAGCAAAGAGTAAATGGAAAGAGTGCGTCCATTGGGATAGTCGGACAAATTCGCTTCGCACGCGTTCAACGGAATTCCCTCTAAAATTGATCCTTCTGGAGTTGGCTCTCTATGCTCTCTCGCAGTTTCTCACGCTTAGCACCTCAATGAAACCCGTACTAAAAGATTGAAGGCTATGGTCCCCGACTCGAATTGATCATACCAATTCAATGCTTCGTTTAACGGTCTCGGACGATTTCCGTTTCTTGTATATTAAGTATTACTTTCGATTAATTTCATAGGTACTGTAGAATCGAAGTTATCGTCTCGTTCACGCTAAATGGGTGCATTGAATTTAGAATAAGATCGACATGGCGAAATCGAGATACAGTAATGGAAACGTTAATTTGCGATAAATTATTCTTTGGAGAATAATTAATTCGAGTAAATAATTATGGTTCGTCAATCTATTTCGATCGCGTATATTCTGTGTTTACCTTATGACAATATTAATGTCCAACTAATACAACATTACGTTAACAAACTCTCGTTAAATTTTCAGTTAATTATAGTTAATGCAGATACATGAAGCTTAATTACGTGTACAAGCATACTGCCAGAGGAAGGCAATAGTATAGTTTGTGTTTGTTGAAATTCATCTTTCAGTTTATATCTCATTATTAGCATTCATTATCCTAAACATCCTGTCGCATACATTTTTTCCATCATAATTTGACTCACAGAGGATTAACCGTAATAAGCATTAGAGTTTTAATTGTTTCTGCAAACTGCACCGTTCTACGTTTCCGCTGGTGAATGCAAAGGTTTCGTTCGAAAGTTTCGCGCGATCTATGGAAGTTTGTTTTCGTATCCCTTTCGCTGACTCCTGTTTTCCCTAGCCGCGGGTTTCCCATGAAAAATTTAATTCGGACAACAGCGCACGCTTCGCTAATTACTCCGCTTTCAGTTCATTATATCGTGCTGCGTGATTCAGTTTGCATCAGGTGCTGGTCAAACAGGAAAAATAAACTAGCAGAAACCACAGATTGTTTACTTTCGATGTGCAACTTAACGCCAGTAGAACGCTTGGAAATTCCAAGAAAAGGGGAAGAATGCATCGTCGAATATTCATTTTCGTCAGGTTATCAACAAAACTTCCGCAACAAGATAATGCCCGTTAATCATTTCTGAATTTTGGTAGCAGGGGTTAAGAAGAACAGCCATTATATATGTTTAGAGATATCTCGTTGTCGCCATACAGCCTCTGACATCGACGTGACTACGACACTGGGCACGTACATAAATTACAAATTATGCGGAAGAGATAAAGGTGACCGAGCAGGGTGGCACGTACAGACATATGTACGTACATGCTCCGCGTATGTACACGCGTATTATATGTATATACAGGACGGGGAATAATTTCAAAGGGAACTACCGGATTTTACCAGGATTTAACTCGTCCCTTCAATATTCGCGTTTCTTTGAGCCGCCTTGTCAAACGTCCAGGATTTTCGTTAAATGAGCAAAAATCAACGTCCGTCGTCGCTTATGCAGTTTTCACCGTCACGGGGGCAGTCAACGATATTAATTTCCCGTTGCTCCGCGCGAGTCAAATTTAATCTTCGACGACGATTTTGACGGAAAAGATACTGCGCGGCTGTTAATATTAATATCAGTCGTTTTAATCTTCTTATCAACGAAATTTAATCATTTAGCGCCACGAACGGAACAAAACTAGGCGATAGCTATAGAATTTCAAATTACTATTTCTATGTAAAAGTTCGGTAGTTCTCAGACTATTAAAATTCCAGCTTTTTGCGCTCCACATTCCAACGTAATATCATTAAGATTTCTTTAAGATAGCACGGCCTTCTATTACTGCCCTTTAAATACTTTGCTCCTCCATCTCCTTTCTTCCCTTTCTGTAAAATTTGCTGCAAAAAATCCAGATGAACGAATACTTGCTTTTTTGCTGGGTGGAAGACGACGACGTTCCAGGAGCGGAACGTTAAAGCGATGCGCGAAACAGCGCCGGATACAAAAGCATTGCTAATTATTACGGAAAGTAGATCTTTGCAAGCGATCTGAGAATCATTTAAAACTAATTAAAAGCCACAAGGAGAGCGAGGTTTGTGCTAAGAAGCGGAATGCCCCGGGGCAACGAGGAAGTTAATAACGCCAAACGAGTAACACCGGGGTGAGACGCTTTCGTTAAGCCTTGCGCTCTTGAAAAAAAGCTTTCATTAAAATATTATTAGCGCGGAAAGAATAGTGTCGACACCAGGGCGATGCAGGTCCAATATTTATACAAATACATGGTTTTTCTTGATGCGTGGATGATCGTGAGCTACCGCACCGATCGACGCTAACTGCATCGAACGAAATGTACGTTTGACTAAATTGTTCGTGAAGGTTTATACAAAAAAAAAAATAGAAAGTAAAATAATAATACAAAATGTGCCGTTAAAAAGTTGAAATCGGGCTAACTGTTCGCGTCGCAGTACGTCTCGCGTCAGCGGTCAAAGCAAATTAGTACTTCAGCGAATGGAGGAAAAATTTTTGCACGTGGAAAAGCCAGTACACCAAACAGACATTCGAGCAATTAAGCCAGTCAGAGTGCAAGGTTATCGCCTAGCTTGTAATAAACGAACAAGCGAAAATGCTTACGCTGTAGAAGTTATTCCATTTAAACTGTTACCTGCTTATATCGACAAATATTTTAAACAAAATGTTAAAGGCTTCGAGGAGCAAATAATCTGTCGCGAGTAGTTCTTTTCGTACGATTTCTGCAACTTGTAGAAAACGGGAAATATCTCAGCACCGATTTTATTTCTCAATTAATAGGTTAATCTGGGATCTAACTGCTGTCCAGCGTGCAGTCCAGTCCTGTCCAACATAAGCTCTGGAGCTTATAAAGCTTTCTCCACTAGGTGTTCGTTGTAACAGTATGAAAACATTTGCTGATATCGTGTCATGTGCGCGCGCTACCTACATAAATATAATACGATGTACGGCGGGGGTTAAAGCAGCTCAAAAAGCTCTTCTGATGGCGCGGTAGCGCAGACTTACCTTCACTAAAACGTTAAGCACCGTGAAAGTCCCTAAAGAACCTTTTACAATACGCGATAAAAATGGAAAGAAGTTAAGTTTCTGGAAACATCTCATTTTTTGCGAAGATTACGTTACGTTACGAGAACCAATGATTTAAAATCTCATTGTCGTTATTTATTCGTAACATGGGAAGAATATATTCCTAAAATCTAATGAAAGATTTTGCATAGAGTGAGCCGAGTTAATGGAGGTAAACCTAAAATCATGAGAGGGTCGGATCAAGAGTCTGTGTTATTTTAAAAGTACTATATTTATTATTCGTCTGTCGTATCACTTTGACAGACGATCATGCGTCATTTATATACAAATGTGTACACTCTGTACATTTTGTCCTATAGGATAAACGTTAATACGTAACCTGTACAGAAGCGAGAATTTTCGATTACTAATCGCTAGGTTCCTGACAGCTTTACAACGTATTTATATCGGTTACAGTTAACACGCACGTGGTTCGCACTTTTTTCTTTTTTTTTACATATCTTCCTTTTATTCTTGTTCGATCGCTTAACATTTAATTGACTAATTTAATTATTCGTCTGTTCGCGAGCACGCGGCCCGCGAAAATTTCATTCTCCTCGAAAGACTGTACCTCGTTTCGATAGATCGACCAATCGACAAACGTTGCGGAAGCAGAAAGCAATGTGAATTAGAGATGGCGTGAACTGCTACCTTTCAATCCACTCGTGATTCAATCACGTTCACTCTCAATCACGATGATTTTTCACAGTGATTCGTGATTCTTCGTGATCGCTTCTGATTGCCAGAGAACATTCTTTTCACTACTCACGAATTACGTTGTTCTTAGATTATATATGTATTATAATACGGTCTAAAAGCAATGGTAATATAATTTTAATACAATTTAAATTTAACTCATTTGTAGTTTCTTGAATTTCCGCTAAGGGGAGACAGCGGGACACTAACGATAACAATTAACATGAACCGCTTCGGAAACGCCATCTTCCGGATCGAAGTTTGATCACCGTGAAAAATCACTGTTAGTGATTTTTCACGCCATCCCTAATGTGAATGCGCGTGCGCGATCGCGGTCTTCGAAATCATACCGAACGGATTATCATACGATGCGAAATTTGCTATTACGCGATCTTGGGGGCCGGGGAATAATTCGGGACGCCCTTTGGAAAATTCGCGAAACTGGTAAACAAACATTTTCGCTTATCGAGACGATTTCTTAAGTTGACGGTGGCGGCGCGACGATCGGCCTCCCCGATCAACGTTACGACTTGAATCAAGCATGTCCGACTGAAACGCGTTACCTACTATAAATGCATTCTTTCGACTTTCCGGACCGAGTGCGACCGACACGTTACACCCTCGACTATCAGTGGAAACACCGTGGAAAAATAGTTTGCTTAATATCGTAGTGTCGTATTTATTCATACGTTAACAATATTCGGCGATCGAGCCGCGTAATCGATACCTCGTGTACAAAAAGGGTTAGGTCTAACGATAGGATCAACCTGAATATCATTTGTGCGTGAAACGAATTCACGTTCTCGGATTAAGGAATCTACTTACTCGTTGGCCGAAACGAACAGCTTTCTCCGTACAGCTTGCACCTTTGTCCAAAGTATATTCCGAACACTTCACACACGTTCACTCGATCACGTAAAATTCATAACCACTCGTAAACATTTCGACATGCCGACCAAGAATGACATTCATCGATGGACGCTCGAGCACAACTGCCAACATAACAAAATTTACGTTCGGTTTCCGATATGTTCACGTTCCGTACAAGGGTATTCCTGCTTGCAAGAAAAACATCGTTAGTGATCGTGGGTAAACGTTAACCGTCGTGCTTTGTGCTTCGAACGCATGTTTTGTGCCACAAGGTCACAATCGTGACAAGCCCTTTGTTCGCTGATTTTCAACGACGCTGTAATTAGCGAGAATGCGGTGGAAGCGGTTATGGTAAGTAATTCGTCCTAAACTAACTCCAAACACGTCACATGGCGCGCAACGAGCGACTCGAACTTTTAGCACTAATCAGTTTCGTTTGCTTCGCGGATGGAAATAATAGATTAATCATCCTGCAATGCAACTTCGTTTTAGAACGATTAATCGTTAAAGGTGCAAAGATGCATAGATATACGTGTGTAATTTATCTTGACCATTTTCACATTTACGTTGCTTTCAGTGGTACGAAAGAATGTCGAGATGAAGATAGGATGATATTCTCTATAAAAAAAAACAAATTGCGACCGATTCCCTGAAGAGTAACCATTGGGTCCAAAAATTGTTTCGCGAATTTGCGGAATGCAAATAGTACAAAAATTGTTTCGGAGTGAAATTCTCCTTCTCGCACATTTTTTCGCAGCTTTGGAAGCAACGCCGATGGCTACAAAAATTACAACGGTGCATTCGAAATGTCATTTTTCAATTTTCGTGGCGCGGCTTCGTAACCGAAACAAAATGAGATTATATATTTTTTTTTTAAAATCACCTTTCACGCGCACCAATCGAATAGGCGTCAGAGACGTAACAAATTTTATTCTACGGTGTCAAGTTTCAACCGTAGTCAATTGACAACGACGATTGCAGCAATTATTACACGAAAAATCGTTACGTCAGCGAGCCCTACGACAGCAATGCTTTTAACTTCAGTGAAATCCGAAACGTTAACAAAAGAAACGCGAGCGCGGGGACGTATCCGATCCAAGCGATAACAATTCCCAATTTAACAATAATACAGCTGATATCGTTTCCCCTTTTTCATTTGTAATCCAATCGATCCAACGCGTCGAAGAAACACTTCGGTTAAGAAGCAACCACTAGAAAGGTATGGTTGCTCCGATCTCAAGATCCATCGATCTCTCCGTCATGTCGATCGACCTGACGACGCAACGAAGAGCACCAAGAGACGATCTAGAACCGTCGAACGAGCTTTGCGTACCCACGGTCCTTCTCGAGGGTCGAACGAACCTTCTGGCTGTTCTGTTCGGCCATGTTCGATAGAAAGGCTCCTGGTTGTAGCGTTTCAAGGCACTACAGATAACCGACGACCTTCGCGGCGGTAAATGAGAATGCGAAGGGCAACCGCAGTGCTGCCACGCCAAAGTCGGCGCTTTGCACCGAAAGATAGGAGCCCTGAAAGCCTCCGGAGGCCTCAGAATCGGGAGATCGCTGATCCTCAAAGCCACTCCCGCGCCTAACGGTTTCGAAATCGGAACACCGTCGAACGACTCTCGTCTGTCGCGCTCGGTAGACCGTAGGATCGCGACATCGCCGAATAACGTCTCTGTTGTTCCGGTAGACTCCGTACCGGACGCGTTCTTCAGATTCCTTCCGCCGATTTCACTGATATTCCCCTGTTGAGACTCCGTCTCACTTATTCTGTTGACTTCTGGAACGTCGTTCCGCTTGACTGTACCCGAGGACCTCGACGTCTCGGATTTTCGAGCGACCTGTCGCGCAGAACTTCCCGAAGGCGCTAGATCGTCCTGATCCGAATAGTCCAATTGGTCAGGCGGTTCGATCGCACCGTTATACGTGGATCAGGAGGATGAATTCGCCTCGACCGTCGAGCTGGTCGAGGCATCGTCGTCTAAAGAGCTCTGCGTGGCCACGGTGACCTTGTTCCCACCGTTCTTGCCGGACAGCTGACGATCGGTAACAGTTTGACGGGGATGGCGTCTCTTGTAGGGCTCCCAATCCCCAGGACCCCGGCGTCAGTGCGTCGCGATCACATCCGGAGCACTCTTCGTGCTCTCTATGCTGAAGGGTCGCCTCTGATCGACCTCTATCACCGCCTCCGCCCTGTACCTTGGATCGTGCGGCATCTGCTGATGGCACTTGGGTGTGCCAGAATGCTGAGTGCTCGACGCATTGCTGGATCCGTGGCCGGATCCGTAAATAGAACCGTACCTCTCACCGGACCCGATCGTCGCTTGCCTTGCGAACTTGGGCGATTGACGATAGACACTGGTCTCCTTGCTGGATTTCGGGCTCTGGTACCTCTGGTGCGAAGGATAATCCGGAAGGTCCGAGTAAGGCGAACCTTGGTGAGGAGGTAGTTGATAGCTGGACTCGTGGGTCGACCAGCCGGGTGGAGCTGGGATTGGATTGTGCTTTGGACAAACACCCATGCTACCGTCCCGATCTCTGGACGCTGGACTGCAACCGGAGCATTGAGAGCTCGGCTGCTGAGGACTCTGCTCCGAAGACGGCTGCGAACTGTGGTGGGAAGGTTGAGAGCTGTGTCGCGACTGCGGCGGACTTTGGTGGTGGTGCAGGTGATGATGACGAAGGTGGTGAAGATGATTGTTGGTCCCGTTTTGGGAAATACTAGGTGTCCGTACGCCGAAAGTAGTAAAGCCTATAGGCGTTGCGTTGTCCGGGATTCGGGGTTCGAAGAGGGTCTCCCTCGTTTGACAGAAGTTGTCGCGCATCTCTGGTTCCTCGTTGGATTCCTGCAACCGTTCCTGGGTAGCGTTACTGACGTTGTTGCTCTGGTGGATGTCGTTCATGTCCCTGGCGTTGTAACCCATCTCCAGTACCAAGTCCTTCGTGTATTCTTGGGCTATTAGGGTGGTGGGCGGTAAAAGTTCCTTGCTGGGCACCACCTCCAGACTCGGTGACTCGCTTCCTCGGTCCCTGATGTCTGTCCTGGAAGACGAGATTGGACAGGGTGTCGCCTTACGACCGAGTTCGTCCAATCGATTTTCTCTGGACTGCCTAATGTGCTCCTGAGGGAAGACAAACGGATTTTTCCAATTAGTCGAGCAAATATTTAAGCTTCAACGGGGAGCGGCCGTTGGAAGTCACCGTAGTAATTTTATGGCTACAATTAGATGGCATAATTCTCGATATAGTTTAATAAAAACTTGAACTATTGTTAATATAGAGTACGGCGACTGTATTTGGAGGGTCATTGCAAAGGAATCGTAACATTGAACGAATAGAGAGTGCCGGTGGTATAGCATCTCTCGTTGAAAGAATTCAAATTAACGGAGATAATAGCAGGTCTGAATATCCGACCATTTTTGCGCTCGTACGTCTTCTCATCCGTAATTGAAATAGAAATTACCTTGTTATCATTTGCACATATAGCTTTCTCAATGTATTGTTAAATCGGTTTTTCATTCGGCACAATGCAATTTACATTGTAATTGGAAACCTGAACGATCGTTTTTTGCGTTACGGGACTTTTGCGTTGAAGTGAAAAAAAAGAATATATATATATGCATATCCAGCGAAACGCTAAAATAAATATGATTATAGCTTGTTAGAATGTTAACGAGCAAAGTTTCACGAGGCTGTAATATCTCCCAAGTAATTACCATTTTCTGAACCGGATCGTTTGTTTGAAATTAATTTTCGCTCGCTTGTTAATGCTTATTGAAGTTCAGCACTTTACTATCATTCGTGAATGGATGAAACGAACCGTGGGCCCATTTCGTATCGCGTGTTATCAGTTTTTCCCCGTGTTGCGTGCACGTTGGCCACGTAAAGCCATACGTGACAAATTCGTGCCGTGAATTGAATCGAAAATCTCGTAGATTCGATCCGTGATCGAAATTCAAGAGATGCCTCGTTGCGCGATCGGCGCACAGCACACAAAAAAGCAACAATCGTTCGTGATTTTTCGATACACATATTTTCTTTTTTTTTTTGTCTGTTTCGGTGATATTGTCGTACAATCTACGAAACAGTTCGCAGGGTAAATACGTCTTTAAAGAAACGTACGTCCATTCATCAACCTTTAGTTTTGACAACCGAACGTTTTAATAGTCATTCACGAGAGTTAACGGTTTTAATGGTGCATAAAATGGTTGGCCGTACCAAATCGCGTGTAACACTGGCCAGATTTTGACACAGAGGCAGAGAAATTCACGTATAAATATATCCATCGTAACGGGGCTTTCATAGCTGGCAATAAAGGCGCTGAATCATCGAATGCCACGCCACTGGAGGCTTGTAAAGTTTTCGATTCACCGCGATACCAATACGTGTAGCGTAAACAAGCATAGTTCATTAACAAGTGTACCGATTAAAGATCGTAGTTCTCTCGCGTGCACTCGATTACGCGAACGGAACGTTCGACCAAAGAAGTGCTTATAGGAAAATTAATCAAAAGGAAATCAACGTTTCGCGCATTTTTACTCGACGCTTTTCGAGCATCGCGCGATCACCGACACACGTTTAGCGATACTTTTAATTCAGCGTCTAATCAATTTTCCAGTAGACTGGCACGATTACCAGGCGAAGCGACTGTTAAGAGCAGACTCGCTTACCCGAATGATTCGATGATCTCGCACGAGCTTCCGTATACAGTTGAAAACGAAGGCGAAACTCATACCGAACAGAATCAGAGAGAAAATGATGAGGATTATGACGATGTGCTGGGAATCGATCAGCCGTGACTTCTTCGTCTGCAACAAAAAACAAAGGTAAGAGGGTTCTTTATTAATTGACGCGATTGCTTTCTCGCGTAATCGTTACTTTCTCGTTCAAGCATTCCCGTAGACAAGTTCTCGCAGTTACGGTTTCGAATGGCAACGTATATGCACAAACATGGCACTCAACTTGTCAATAGACGGAGTTTACCATAAATTACTCCAATTTCGTTCACGCAAAACGTACGCATATTAAGTAAATCATGTACTCGTTGAGTAAATAGATGAAACGTGAATAGACGCGCAGATGAGAACCGTCGCGGCTGTGAAAGGAACTGTCTCTCGTAACTCGCTAATCATCGGCAACGGTATGCAGAACTTTCATAGAGAGCGGATACGTGCTCGTGTTGACAATGGATGACAAAGTACACATTCATCGAGAACAGTTACTGTGGCACGATATAGGAAGTTGCGCATAACGCAGCAAGCCGAATCTCATTCTCTTCTCGCCCTTTGTGTACCTCGTTTCTAGCGTTTGCCGGCTGTGAAGCCGCGGCATTAAATACCCTGCTAAAATTTACAGAGCCGCGCGCCATCGACCATTCGCGCGCGTGTACGTAGATCAAAATTCGAGGATGAGATTCCTGGCATAGCGCATACGTTGGATTACGCGCAGGGTTCCGGATTTCTTTCTCCGTTCCGTCTTACTCCGTCGAGTCTTTCGCAACTAACGCATCGTCGACTACCGGTGCCTTATTCGTCCTGTTGTAACTAAACCATGGGAATGCGAGGAGTGCGGCGGACATATTTCGTCGCGGGCTTAATTCTAAAATCCTCTCTCTCTCGAGCTGGAATTTTCACAAACAGAAATAAAAATAGCTGGAACGGTTGCGCGACTAGAAAACGTGGTCGCGACATTTCGATAGGAATACCAGAGGCTAGATCGTATCAGCCATTTATTAAAATCGATCTATGGCCACTGTATTTTAGGAAATTGTACATCGAGAAAACAGAATACGAAAACGTTCGGGATAGCAAGGACCGCAGGGTGCAATTACCCATGATGGAACGATTACGGTGTCATGACGATCTTCCACGGTTCTATCAACGATTCGGTTTTGTTCTCCTCTGACCACGCCAAAGGCTAATTTGCGAAACATCGGACTGCGATAATAGCAACAAGAACAATGCCGTATAATGAACACATTCGACTGCAAGTTTGGGCAATTAACATTGTAGACGGTGATATCGTGTTTCTGGTTTTTGTGGCGATGCTCGTGGCCACGAATGTCACGCGAATGAGATTTTCGTGCATCGAACGTTTACGTTTTTTAAAGGGAAAGCAGGAAAGGAACCGGTAGTGCGTTCATGAGATGGATAGGAAAGAATGCCCAGAGAAGGATACGCGAAGCTCTTGGTTGAGGGGTTGGAAATGCCTTCTTCTTTTTCCGTAAGCCCGAAAGGTTTATTGTTATGCTTATATGGACGAGCACACTCTAGACATATGTTGCTCCTGTTCGCGGGAGTCCATGGAGAAATGGATCTGAAACGGCAACTGCATTCGCAACGAGGGAGGATACTTTTGATGTGTTCTTTCGCTGTTTGGAGACAAAATTTATTCCGATGCTCGATATTTTTGCCTTCGTAGCATTCTCCAGATATTTAATACTTCGATTCTCTGCGCCTCATTCCACTCTGGCTGGAAACGTGCTACTGCTTTCTACCGGTACATCCCACAAAGCCCCATTCCTATCCAAATTCTACGAAAGACTTTACAGTACTCGACTTTAGGGGTTTATCGACGCAAACCATGCTTTAACGAACTTTCAGTCTGGCTTTCGTCGCGCATTCGGTTTTACTCGCTACCGATTCTCACCACGCTCAAAAGCTTTTGAAACGCCAGATCATGTTTCGCTAGTTACAAAAGTCCATGCCTTTGGCTTTTCACCATGTACTCTGCCATGGATACCTCACTCAACGCGCTCAGCGATTATCCACATATTCTTATCATTAGATCCTCTATTCTATCAATTCTTTATTACGGTTTGAATGAAACGCTGTGCTCCAGGTTCGAAACCATCTTTGGAATGTTGGGTTTGCATAGGTTATTTAGGATTAATAATTTGTCAGACATTATGTTCTCGTGTTCTTCGTAATCAAGCTTCTGACCGACGTTAACGAGCCGCCGGAAACGATACGGTTGTTCAACGTCAGTTTCTCCGCGACGCTTTCAGGTTTCGATCGCGTCGACGGAAGTTCGTATCCATCGACGTTTCGCGAACATGCCACGATAAGGGAACATCAAACTGTCTGTCGGATAAGTGAAATGGACACGGAACGTTCTCAGCGTGTCCTTCCCGTCTCGCTTGCGTCTGCAGCAAGATCAACCGGAGAATCCTTTGAACGATCCAGCGGATTGTGTGGCCACAGAAAATATTTACTCTCTATCGCATCAGATTTATGGTGGCTAACGTTAAGGATACGACGACTCCGTACAGCTCGAAGCACTCGCGTTATGAAACTTTCCCGTAATCCTTGACACGAATCGAGTAACAGACTTTGCTTCTCTTGGAGCAACCAGCGAACAGACGATGAAATTATTGCAACGAATTTATCCACGGTCGAATAGAATTCCACAGAAATCGCGATGGAATCCCCGTTACGAGCAATTTTGCTGTATTCGAGGCGGGTGTTATGGAATTTCTACGAACGCGAAATGTTAGATACGTCTGTCTTGGCAAAGAAAAATGTTGCATCAACTCTTCTTTTTCAAAAGAAATTTCGAAGACGAACGAGAATCGTCTCGTCTCGCGCAGGTTCATCCATTCCTTGACCCGGATCACTGCACTGACAGAGATTTGCGAGCAGGCGGTGAAATTAATGATAGTCCGGTGAGAATCTCTTGTCGTCGCTCGCGGAAAAGAAATAATTAGTCGCAGGGGATAAAACCACTGAAGAAGTTCTCATTAACGGGAAATAACGACTATACGGATTTTGTTATTTTCTCGAACTATATCGGCCGAGAGGAATATTACTGGAAGGAACTGATAATTAAAGAACATTCCCAGCGGTTTAATTACTGCAAAATCTTGACGCAACAGACTACGATACGATCGATATTTATCGAAAAGATGTCGGCCGTGATGGAAATAAATGGTGACACGTCAGCGACTACTGGCGAAATACAAGCGCAATCCTCTTGGGAAGATAACGGTACGCTTACTATCCGTAACGCGAAGATTGATAGATGAAGTTAAACGAAATCGAATGTCTCCATTTACACAGAATCCTGCGAAGAAAGGATTCCAGCCTTTAAGAATTCATCCTTTCCCGACAAGTGATTCAATCGAACGTTTGAAAAATTAAGAAAGATGATTCGATTCGACAGCTTTACATACGTGTGAAATAAATTCTTATCGAAACAAACCGAATACAAATTAAATCATATATAATTATGTATACTTTATACATAATTCATGGAGTATCATTAATTTGTCGATTGGAACAGAATTGTAAACGTAATTATTTCACGATTAACGAGTTCATCGTGTCTAATGATTACATGTATAATGATTACATCGGTTCGTAATCATGAATTATCTATTATTGGTCTCGAGGTTTAAAATAAGAATTTAAACGCATAATTTTGCACGAATGCGAAAGCTTTCCGGCGTGTTTGATTGCCTGTGCCGCTTTGTACGATACGAGAATACATTTCCCGGATGTTCCGACCGTTTTTCCATCGTGACTCTTCCCTAGCGTTCGGTTTCCATTAGTATTTACCTGGCGAGCGCGAAACGAGATAAGTGGTATGGGTGCAGTTTCCATTAGGCGGGAATAAAATTGGATAGGACGACTGGCATGGTGTATCTCTCCACGATTTCGTCCTGCGTTCTGTCCGTACCGTCAATTTCGTGGCCACGTTCCCATGCGAATTGGACCGCTGTCGCGGTGTACAATCGTACATTGCTTTATTGGAGTTACAAGACAGGATGGGGTGTCAGCCACACGACGAATGGGCAAAAAAAAGTCGGATACAAGACGATACGTAACCTGGACTTGGATCGTTATTCTTGCACTGCAGGACACGAATACATTTCAATTAAATTTAATTAATTTGAGTGGTACGCCATATCAAATGACGAAAGTTAATATTATTTCTTATAAATGTTTGGTTAATGTGTTAACACTGTAATAGAACTTCTAATATACTAATAGCTGATATATTTTAAGTAATTTATTTATCGTACCTTTTGATGGTAAATACAAGGCAAGCAAAGCATATCTGATACACGCATGGCTGTTTCGTCTCAACGTATTACATTACTCGTCCTTTGAAATTGCTGGCTGTTTAAATAGACCCGTAAAAAATGCCGTTGTCGCTCGCGTAATTTTCCGCGCAGCAGGTAAAAGATTACGGGAACTTTGCCGAGAAACGAACGCGGGGTTGGTATCATTTTTTACATCGCTTCTAACTTTGCTTCAAGAGCGATGTCCTAAGGAGAAGAGCTGCGGCCGTTACAATGACTTTTCGCGACGACCGAGATAAATTCACGTGGAACGTAGACGTCGGGAAGTAATCGATGAATGGTTTCAAATCAATCAACATCGATTTACAAGGAATTCGTTTGGAAGGGAGCTATAGCACCTTTTCTCGAATTTCTCTAAAACGGAACAAGACGCGACTTCGTTCGTGCGATCAAATTAGAGGAATCCTTTTTTATGCTCGGTGTATCTTTGATGAATCGTACAAACAGAAAGGAATTCTTGAGCCTTCTTTGCCCGCGGCCTGCTTTCCAGGGTAAGAAGCTGGCGATCTTACGAGTGGATATTGCTGAATAACCAACCGCAAAGAGCTTCATTTTTGCGGTTTAACCGAAGGGTTTCTTTTTCCTTTGCCGGTGTCGAGGATCGGGCTGAGCCGACCTTATTTGTGGCTACTTCTTTTAATCCGAACGTTTTACTTAGAAGGAAGGCTTGAACTCCCATCTCGTCTTTGTCGCGGCCGTATCTTCGACTCGGCCTAAACGAGCCACTCGATAATATTTCCTTTCCCGAAAGCGGTGCAAGAAAGAATACAGCGGTTAATTGAGTCGTCGTCTCTCGCTTGAGAAAAGGATCCGTTTCGTTGTAGTAACGATTCTCATGGAAATCTAGAATCGGAATGTTAATCAGATTACGAGTCAACCGTGGTCTTGGACGATTCCTGTTGAGGATTCATCGTTCGGATTCACCCTTTCGGTTATTCTCGAATCGAGGAGGCAACCATATCCGTTACGCACCGATTAAAATATCACCGAGGTGTCGATTTTCGTGCACTGGGTATCGTTCACGCATCATGCATGTTGAAACAAGGCTGCAATCGGATGGCAACGGCATTAATTGCTGATGGATTAATATCCCGTCGGTGCCATGGTGCTGTTGTTTCGGTGGTGGCTTGTTTTGGTAGTTTGCCAACCGCGCATACTATTTTGCGCCCCCGGAACCGGAAACAGCTTTCCGTATAGCGGGACGATACGCATTCGGATATCACGAAACCGCGAGTCGGAGGTCAGGGAAACGGAACGACTGGCTCCGGCCAGCAAAAGCTGGCCTGAATAAATTAATTAACCACTGAGGAAGCGGGCACAGAGACAGCTCCGAGAGGCTGGAGGATAATACTGGCTCTGCTACGGTCCCACACACCGGATCCCCGTGGTTTCCTACAAAGAAGTCGATTTCCTAATGAACGCGATCGAGAATTCATGGAATATTAATGGATACCAATGGTGACAATAATCCTGGTAATTTCTATATAAGCTGTCGATGAATCGATTTCGCGAGATGGCAAAAACGCGAATGGTTCGCGCGAATTTAACGAGAAAGCGATGATCCGTTTTATTAGAGGCTCACGGGCAAAGCTGCGGCGTACATATTAAATACAGCGAAGACGGTGGCTCGAGTCTAGATAGACGTGCTGAACCTTCTTCGAATAAATTAATTAGACCCCTGGAACAGACGAAGACTGCGCAAAAGGATAGAAAGGGATTAGGTCTACGCGATGTGCCATTCTTACGGCGCTGCATATCCTGGATCCCCGGTTTGGCACTAACAAATGAGAAACCGAGGTAATTCCAGCCAGGATGATATTTTCGCACGACGCGAGGACCGACTGCTGCGAAACCACGTCGTATTGCGTGCATCCATTCGTTTGCTTTTGCTATACGGGGGAGCACGATAGACATCTTATACGAAGGATTTATCGTCGACTTCTTTAACAGATTACTCCTAATAACAGTTTCTAAACGATGCTCAAGAGCGGTACTGTTTCGATGCAGCGAAGATGATTCCGGAAATCGGAAAATATTTAACGGCCAGCGCCTAGATCGAATTGCATTTCGACGTAATGTTCGTTCACTTACGTGGCAGGCCTGGTCTTCTTCGTCCCACCGGAAACGGCAATTGACCCTTCCGTTGCACGTTAAGTTCGCGTCGATGCAGGTCGCGTCCTCGCAATAGTACTCGTCGTCGAGGCAGGCTAGAAAAAAGAAACAGAAGAACGAACAAATAAAGACGTTACACGCTCGTACTTTTATATCATCGTACAAGTTTTAGTATCATCCGAGGGAGGGCGTGGTTCGGAATTTTCGAACGGAAATCAGGAGTCGACGCGACGTCTTGTAAATCCAGCAGATTTCAAACAAACTCGAAGCTAGCGAAACGATGAATTAAATTCTTTTAAACGATTCAGTTTCTTTAATTACGCGCTAAAACTTTACTTTAACGCGAGGAATTTTTGTATCGCCCGGCACGATCATTCGAGACTAGACCATACTAGTCGGGCGAAGAACTTTTCCTTTAAAGTCTTATCGTTGGAGGAGATGGACGAGTAAGTGAATTTCTCGGTTCTACGGGCAAGTCACCGGTAAGATATTAGTTTCGCGGGGATGGCAGGTGCGGAGAGCCGGGAATTCTTCCCGCGATGAGATAGAACGGGGAATTCCGTACGCGTAACCGCACTACCGCTGGGTTACTCCATTTACCATTCAGCTGTGGCTTTGCCGCCATTAATATAGGATTCGAATCCTTTAGCAACCGATTATTCCCTTCGGTATGAACCGGTTAAGCAGATTACCTCTTTTCGTCGATATCGTTGCATTTATCGGATGAAGCAACTGAACGGAGCAGGATTGGATCGGATCGAAGTCGGTCGATCGTACTAATTGATAGCTTTAAACGAACGATTCCATTCGTTTCACTGACTGTTTAAAGAATGCCCGCATAATAAGAAGAAATACACCACACTTACGGAAGATCTTTTTATCGCGGTAATTCTAAAGGGTTGTTCTCCGTTAAATCGGTCGCTTGATGCGGTCGACGTTAGGAATTTTTATAAAATTCAAATATCATAGTTCGTTCGTACAATCATAGTTGGTTTAGCTAACTTCCAATTCCAACGATCAGTTCTTTCTCTGGTCTACTTGAAAAATAAATTTAGCGTATCCTGGCTCGTTCGACAGTATCAGTATTCGCATAAAACACAGTTCGGAAATGGGATGATTATTAACGCGTCTCAAACCGAAGACCGCGAGTCTTCGTGGTCAATTGCACGCTCCGTTCGCAAATTGCAATTTTGAATAATAGCCCGGAGTTAACGAGTCACGATCTCGCGCGGACCCCAGAGATTAATAAAGCAACTTTCGTCGCGTAAAAACAGCACCGCGCAAAAGGGTTTCGCGGAACAATGGAAACGGTCGTGTACGCTTGGATTACACACAAAGGACGGTTCGCTTTATCGATGGATACGTCGATATCGGTTAAGTGAATAAAGTTGTTAATTAATCGCCGTGGAACGAGCCTCTGAAAATCGAGAAAACCTATCCGAAGTGACAGAGACACGCGAGCGTCAGATGGTAGATAATCCAATTATATTTTTTTAACGATCCATCGCGCGATAGTTAGGCCACGCACTAGTAATTGCCGCTCGTTTGCGAACTAGAAAGTTTAATTTCCATTAGACTGCACGCCACGGGAATATTGCGAGAGTCTTTGTTCGCGGCACGCCTGTAATTTCGATGTTAAGTTTCATTAAAGTTAACACCAGACGTACCGTGTTCGACCGAGACCGTTTCGTGTCGGGGGATTGAGACACACGGTCTAATGGGAACGTACTAAATTAACGGAGCTCCGCAAGTTTTTGCAGTAATTGAAAATAAAAGTAATTATGGAGAAGACTAATCATGGAAGAGACAAATGGTTATTATTTATCAGAGAGACTCGGCACGCAAATCGTTGGAACATTAACGATACGAATAGTCCATTATACGGAATAACTTCGAGTGGCATTTTACCTAACCGATCTGTAATACAAAGCGGCAGGGTAGGGGGTGTAATTACAATTGTACGAGTAATTTCGCGGTAATTCAGGTGCTGCTAGATATATAATTTGTAACCGAAGCGATCGATGGTGCACCGAACAACTTCGTACGATAGAAGATCCTTCGTCCTTGATCCAAAGGCGTGCTTTGGGTTTAAAAATGTCACCATCCACTGTATAGAGTGGTTACATTATTCCGTCAAATAATATTCTCGACGATATGGAGACCGAATGAAAGCTACCACAGGCTGAACAATTAATCGACCATGTGTGCAGACTCACGTTTGTCACCCGGGTCTCTGTCCCTGAGCGCTGTCATGACGGCTTCGAAGCTGCTGTTCAGCGCTTTAGGTTCAGCGTAAAACCTGACAAAGGCGATATTGGTGTGGATGACGACGGTGTCGGCGATGCTGCCGCAGAAATTCTTCTCTCTCGAGGACATGTCAGTGCGTTCTTTGAATATGTCCACGAAGTTGGCGTCGCACTCGTTCGGTCGTTGCAGCTTGAAGGGATCCGAGAACGTCAGCTGAATCTGAAAATTGTACGTGTTTCCACGATGAATGCCGGGAGGATTCTTTTTCGAAGCTTAACCGCGATGCTCAAAGGATTTCTATCAATTAGGCGGTGCGCTTTAAGAGGAAAACGTTGGTCGGGATCGGCCAACATTTTTGCGCGGCATGCGATCTCGTTTTCAGAAAGAGAACGAATGCCCCGAAAAGACAGCAGGGATTAAAGACATTTCGACGAGCTGACGAGGCGCTCAGTCTTTGAGCGATTTCGTTGAAAATGCACGTCACGTTGACGATCTTTCTTCTTTTAATTGTCGAAATTCCGAAGATCGTCAACGCGATGTTTACCAGCACGAACGGGAGAGACTAAAGGCTGTCTTTTTCCTAACAATTATTCTAGCTTCCTACCTTCCATCCCTCCTTCACCGTGATGTTCCACATGCAGTCCAACGGGGTGCCTTCTTTTTCGGCGAGTTTCTTCCGGTCCAAGACATCGTCGCTCTTGATAACAGCTTCCATCCCGTTCACGTATCGTACGCATGGCTCTGGTTCCGGTGGCACTCCAGCTGCGAATCACGCCTTGTACAATACAATACAGCGAGTCCCCAACTTACGCGGTTAATTTGTTCTGAAACTTTCCGCGCAAGTCGAATTGTATAGATACGACTAGCAGTCCAGGATCGGTCTTTCCATCGATTCAAACTTCGAAATTGATTGAATATTCAAGGCATGTCACACGTCGGGGATGAGTGCGAGTAAGAGAAAGCAGAGGTAGCGTAACCATGCGTTCCACGTTATTTCGAGATCGCGTAACTCAAGGACCGACTGCATCGCGTACGCTCGCGTTTCATTTTCCACCGATACCAGCTCGTCGATATTCGAGCACGATTCACTCCAGTCGACGCCACGAGCCAATGGATTGCACGCTCCTCGAATTACCAGCGGGCTCCGGCAGAACAGCCACGAGAATGCAAAAGACCGTCCGCGTAAAGAAAGAAACAAACAAACAAAAAAAATGCCAAGCCCATTGTTCGCGGTATAATTCATTTCGCATTCCCGTTTCGAATTGACGATGTGAAGTTCCCCGACCTAGCTGGCGACGCACAATAAAAGCGCAGGAAATTAATCAACCGCGAAAACAGATTCGACCCTCGTCCGATTCATTTCCTCCTTTTGTTGTGGCGTTGTTCCATCGCCCACGGCGTGCGCGAGAAGAGCTACGGCGTTTTGGAGCGTGTCAAGAGTAACAGTATTCGTAGCCGCGAGGGTGGAAACGCGAAAAACTAACGAGGCTTATGAATCGCGAACGAACATCGTTGCACCGTACTCCGTCTTGTGGCGCGTGTTGAGATCTTCGAGTAAAGGGAAAATCGTTTGTTTATATCGCGGTTATTTCTCCAGTTATTTTTAACGTCACCATTACAGTCGACGCGAATAAAAATCTCACAGTGACACCAGATAGTCGAATGATCCCGGTAGATTGGAAGCTTCCCAACGTTAGCCAGTGTTGGGGCTAACGTCCGGATGAGAATTTTGATCCGAGAATCACCCGCCACCCACCGCTTTTGTTTTAAACGGATAGGAGGACGTGACGGGTATACTCTTCTATCGAAAAGGATGAACATAAAACACTTAATTTGCAATCGTTAACGGCAAATTTATTTCCCCTCGTTTCGTACAGTCCCGTGTCCGTCTAGTAGTTTTTCATTTCCCCGTCTCAAAGAGTCAACATCCGAATATTTTCGGCAACAAGCTATAAATTACACGTCTGACGGTTATCGCCTCATCGTGCGTTCATCTAATAAAATGATGATCGTATATATCACGTAAGTCAAACGATTAACGAGCCTCGCGGCGATCCAAAGATGAGGCGCCACTGTAAGGAGATCTATGGAACAGCTCGATGGCTCTTGCCGCGGGTGGATCCCGGGTATTCATAGCCTTCCCCTGTTCTTCCTGGTGACTATGAATTAATTTTGGCTTCCGTTCGCGCTCGCACGGTACTCGGTGTTCATCCATTCCCGACGTGTCTCGTAATTTCTCAACCAAGAACACGACGAGAACAACCAAGTATTCGCGATACAGATACCCTCCGTGAAATGTTAATAACGATGGTCGTTATTCTTTCTCCCCGAGCCCGCTTTTCCCCCTGATCCACAAAATGCGCGACCATTACGAATAACGACGAAACTGTAAATGATGAAACCAAATTTTATTATTCGTGCCGTGTCCGTAATGAAATGTAACTGAATCCGGAGTTTCAACATTCGTTAACATTGTTCGCGTACATTCGGTCACAGAGATATTCGTCATAAGTTATGACTACTTCGTGTGTCTCGCGAGATGATTTTTATTACGAAACCGAGATCGTTTATCGAACATCACGAGGCATGACGCGAACGAATCGCAGTGTCGCGCGTTAGAAAGTATCGTGCATATCGCGAAACGTGACGGACAGGAAGAAGGAGCGTAATTCCGTGGACTTACGATAGGTCGGTCTTGGTATCATGCTCCAGACGGCCTTGAAGCCCTTGCCCTCGATGCTATCGTCGCTGTGGAATCGCAGCCAGAGGTATCTCGTCTTCGACGTGATCTCTGGGGGGAAATTCGTGCCGCAGTAGTTGCCGAGGAGATTGGAGTAGCCGTGCTGGCCGTCACGTACCTCGAGGAAATCGTAACGGCAGTCGGCGCTATCCTCGAGCTTGAACTCGTCCCGAAAGTCGAGCTTCAGTAGCATATCTTTGTCAGCTGAAATACGAGAGGGGAAACGGGACGTTAGAGGCTGAAGTGGAATGCGGAGACGTCGACCGTCTTGACGACCCGCGATTCATCGAGGCTGTAACTTGAAAACGAACGCAGCATTTGAAATACAAAAAATTCTAAGGGGATAGGGAATTGGAGTCGTTTGCAATCAGTGTTCGGTATTTAAATTACCTAGTGAAAGATAATTTGCTTTTTGAAAATTGTAAAGTCCGAGGCTATAACAGCAACAATTTGCACGAGGAAAGTTTGACCAAGGTTTCGTGGGAACGACGATCTTGGAACGGGAAGTAGGTGTACGTTCATTGGATGCAACATTCCTAGCTTGTCTTTCCAAGAAAAACAATCTCGCGCGCAGGACACACATTGTTCGAATCCCTGTGCAAGAATGTGCTCGGGATCGGTCCGGTTACACACGACAAATATTCTGATGTCGTTAGCCTCGAAAGTCGCTCTGGCACACCGCCAGGTTGTTCGTCGTAGTCCTCCAGTTCCTCGTTTTTTTTGGAACGTCGAAGTACGCGGCTCCGCGTGCAGTTCGCGCAGTGTTTTGCCGTACGTTTTTATTTGGCAATGGAAAAAAATTATTCCATCTCTCAAATTGAGGCCATATTTCCAGAAGTCATAATTTACTATAGCACCTCGGGAAATAAAACGGTGCCAACGGTGATTTTTGCTTTTTTACGCCATTCGAATGGGAAGAAAATAAACGGAATCCTTGACGTTCGATAAAGCGCGCCTTCCCGAGATAGACGAACGCGAAAGACGCCCTTGATGACGCTTTCCTCGTTCGACAAATCGAATTCGGTATTCTCTTATCTGCCGCACAACCTTGGGCGTATGGCGGAATATGAATGCGCGATTTACAAAAATCACGATGTTCGTGCGCGGGTCTTGCCACCCCCTCGACGTGCGTAAATCCCGACGATACGAGTTGCAATCTATAATGAGGCACTTGGGATGCAAACGGGTTCTCGCTTTCACCGCACGTACGAAGATTATCCCCGAATTATTCAGCGCGATCCGATCGTTAGAATTCACTTTATCTTCCAAAAGGCGGTTGCCTTTGCGGTGGTCCCCGTTACGAGCGGCGAATTTTTCATTCGCGATAGTAATCGCGAATTACAGAGGAACTTCCAGTTGATTGACTGACCGTTACGCTTTTCACGCAGTGCCTCTGCTTATACAGAATTGTTTGAACGCTTTGAAAGTGATAGCTCGTGTACCGAAATTGAATACTGGCCAGGTACCATCCTGTAACGATTCGATGATTGCACTTTGTACGAGGGTACGGCTATTCCTATTTCTGCTTTTCTCTTAAAGTCTTGAGCCCTGTTTACCGAAACGAATACGAGCAAAAACGAGGCTTTATATCGTCTTGCTGCGTATCGCAGAAGCGATTGAATAAAAGTTTGACTCGCAGCAGTTCCCATACCTGAGTCATTTCTCGCTGGCGAATAGTTCGGTATTCGCGTATAAAATATCTCGGTTGCATTGCCGTTCGCGGGCTGGATAAAGATTTACGCGCGGGTCTATGGTCGCGATAGGAAGAAAAATATTGCCTGGAAATTCTATCGTCGATTATCGGGCCGCGTGTTTGTTTTTGGGCGGTTATTGCGATTAAACGGCGCTCGAGAAATAGACCGTGTATTTCGGTGACGATTAAAATCGCGCCAACAACACCCACGAGTAATCTTTGTCGCACGAAATGAAGATTCTTGTCGATAGTCTGGCTGGTGCCCTTGCGGGACGCGTGCATCGAGTTACTTAGATCTGCGATCTCTCGACTACTAAGTAAGACTGTTTTGGGTGACTCGTGATAAATGACATCCGAGCTTTATTAGAAGCTTTCTCGGTACACGTGCAAGGATGTCGTCCCCACGAAGACGCTATTATTTTCGACGTATCGTTGCTGGCGTGTATTTTTGTCGCGGTATGAATGAAATTTTGGCCATCGTCTGCGATCAACCCACGTCAGTCGCGGTCTCGTTTCTGTTTCCGTAGAATTCGCGCGTCGGTAAAGAATGAGAATAAACTGGAGGAAGTAGTATAAGAAAGTAACGGTCAGACATAATTTAAACACTTCTCCACCGATGCGTTCGGTCTCTATACTTTTACAATTCGTAAAAAAGAGTTTATAGTTGTACGTTTCAATCGTGTTGTTCGTGACAGACAATCGCGATAGGAAATCTTGCGGAAACGGGAACCGCGTAGTCATCGCAAGAGTTCCGGTCTCGATCGAGGATGTCATTCCAAGCGGCGCGGCGAGTTTCTTGGGCGAGCAAACGCTTTCCGTTCCGCGAACGGCATCTGAATAGAGAGTTTCAAGACGCTCCAAGATTCTCGTTTAGTAAAACCGCGTTTTTCGAAGCGAACCGAGGAGAAAGCGGCAAAAGAGGGAAAGGTGGGAAAAAAAGGAAGGACGAAGGTCTCCGTCGCGACCATTTCCTTGGAAGGAAAGAGGAAACTCCAAAGCGTTGGCAATCCCGCTGTCCGCTTTCGCATAGAAAATACTGGCATTCCAGTCTTGGAACGGTCGATCGCGTTTTTTCTTATCGTCAGATTCGGAGTGTCTTCTTCCCGTCCTTTTACGCTTCATTATTTTCCGATTGTATCATCGTCCGGTCTCGCAATCGACGCGAGATTGCCGCGATCTGTACCTCGAAACACTTTTCGATGGTTTCCCCTTTTTTCCGCGTTTGAAAAAATGTTTATAAATTTGACGAAAGCAGTAGCTGCGATGGTTCTTGTTGCGGGGCGTTACGGAAGAAACAACGTGATTTCGGAGGAACGCTGGGTCATTATCGCGGGTTGACGAACGTTTACGCGGAACTGCAAAGTCAGACATTTCGTGCGAGAACAGTTAATATCTATCCCAAGTTCGTGTTCCCGTTCCCGTCGATGTATACCGCGAACTTCCACGATGCTCGAGCCTCTGTGAAAGTGGAGCTTACGTAAGGAATAGCTTCCGTCGACTGGAGAAGTTCTCTCCTCCGCGAGATTCAACGCTCAAGCATTCGCGCGGGTCTTGCGACCCCGCGAAATTAGCGTGGCACGATTTCGCCCATGGAGTCTCGCGAGACTCATCCGTCTCGGAATTGCGCCACTTTCCGTTGACTATCGGTCTTCGTAGTTCTCCCGCTAACGACCAGCGTCCTTTAATAAGACCATCAGGTTTCCAGCCCCGTTCGAGCTTCTCTCGTCGTTCGCGCTCTTCGTCACGGTCTGCTAGACCGCTTTTCTTTTTTATCAGCGATTTTATACATCGTGCAACTTTACCGATATCGACAGAAAAAAAAAAGTAAATAACTCCTGGGCTTAATCTCTCGCGCTGCGAAGCATCGCAAATCGCGAAGTCCGTTAAAACGTATTTTCGCTCTTTTCGACGGCTACCTTTTGAAAGTTACCGTGCGACTTCGAGGGTGATTTCTGCGCGAACGTGGACAGAGTTCGATTCCACGCAGTAACGGTTGATCTAACACTTTATCGCCGACTATTGGGCTACGTGGCTTGGCTGACATCGATCAGCCTCCTCTTCCCTCGTAGAGGGCTGGAGAAGCATCGACACAGATAAAAAGAGATATTTTCTTTGGGTGTCTCCGTGAAAAAGTATCGAAGCTCGAACGTGTTCCGGGTTTGGAAAGATGGCGATCGGTAGAGATACGTTTTACTAATTTTGCGCGCCATCTTGTATCGTGGAAAATTTTGTGTAGCGCCAGACGTACGCGTTTAGAGTGGCAATTGGCCTGGTTCCAAACTGACGCTTCGGAGAAATTGGAAAAAAACCGAGGTGACATAAACCTCGTACAGTTAAGAAAATGTTTCTCGACTTTCCGCGCTTTAGACTCATTTTATTTGGACCACTGTGTAATGCAAATGAATGGTCCAGTTGTTATTTTTATTATCCCTTGGAAGTAGGCAGCAACAACTCTTGCCGTTAGTTTAATATCGAAATAACCACTTTCCTCGTATGTATTATATATAGACTTCTTGGCAGAGTGGTATACATTTTCAGTGTTCACGTTCCGGGAATCGATGCACCTCTCTCGCGTCGGATGTGAATGACAAGTGTGTTTGTGTAGTACAGAAGGGATTTGATGAAGCATGCGACTGAAGGGATGCTGGCAATGCACTCGGAGTTTTGGACCTAAGAGATCCGCGGTACATACGTATGCTATGCATGTGACTGGCGAAGAGTGCATTGCGATTGGAGGGTGAGTTAAGCCATGGAGAGTTCGTTGGAGTTGGTTAGTCGATTGAAAGTTAGCGAGAAAGTCAGGGTAATTTTATAAAAATCTTAAAAACACTCGTGTCGCGATAAGATTTAACAAGAAAAATCATTGTCTATAGAGAACATCAACGTTTTTGTTCTGAATACAGTTACGGTAAAAAAAATATGGCTTCGCGAAGCTTCTTGCTGGTTCTTAGAATCCGTGGACCTTCGCAATAACGATCGCTATCTCCCTGGGGAGGTCATCGAATTTTCCATGGCGCTTTCCCTGGATAAGGGAGTGCCTAGCGTGGTTTCTGGAAGTTGCACGAGCCAACCGCTCTGTTCTAGAAACTCCGGCAAAACGGTGGAGCCTCGTTGCTTCACGCTCTCGCTCTTATTCAGTGTTTATTGCTTGTAACTGCGTGCCACCGGGCAATATTAGCAAAAATTTTCCGCAAGCCAAGAGCAACGGAGCGTTACGCGCTCAGTTTTTATGAAACCAAAGCAAGTATTCTGTTTGCTATTCTATTACGCCCGCGGAATACACAGAGTTTTTGACTCCCGGAGAGAGTGAAATGCTATGTCGAAACTCAATTTCACGCGATTGTTTAAATTACGCCCGTGGCATTGTTTGTTGGATCAAAGGATGATCGACAACGGTTCAATGAATACACAATTTTGCGTCTGTATTTTGCGGTTCATGACGTGCTGAACGAACGCTGTCCAGGGATGGGCAAAATTCTGATCTAGATAAAAACTTCGAGTAATGAGTGAAAAATAACATGTATGTACAAAATGTACAAAAATGCTATATTATAGAGTTATCAACCATTGTACAATTTATACACAATTAACTTTATTTAAATAACGGCTCGATTGGATGAAAATCACGAACAAATGGCTCCGCACTATTTCATTCGTCGTCTATTGTTCGACTAAAATTTTGCTAATCGATGACGAGGTCCCACGACCAATAGTGCGATAATTTATCCGAGGAAGCGACCCCGATTGTTTGCGACGTTAATTGCGTGCACCGGGTCGCCACAGCGTATTTCCTTTATCTCGTAGGAAGGGCCGCGGTAAAAAGGACACCCTGGCCGAGAGAAATGTCGAGTTTATGACGCGGAACTAATGTCGACTTAATCTTTTATGGAACGATAGGACACTGCAAGGTTTACGACGTCGCGACTGCGCTTCCTCCTCCTTACCGATTGGGTCCTCCCAAGGTTCTTCGTTTTTCGAATGTATCATTACAATATTTATCGTTTCTTGTTTTCCGTTACTGACACGGATGAATACTAATAACCGAATACTTATAGAGTTGGTACGTATAGTTCAATTCATTTGATTCCCAATGAAAATATTTTCTTGCGAAAATGGTATCAAAATTCGTTAAAAAATCTTTAGACTTCGCAGGACTCCTCTTTTACGATTTCTGACGTAAATAATTCATCGACCGCGAAGTAGATTTTCCACGTTCACGGCTATTTATTTTAATTGAATTCCAATCATTGCGATTAATCGAGCTCCTTTGCCCCTGAAGCGACGAAATTGCACGCGAAACGGTGCGACTGACGTTTCGTTAAAAATTAAGCTTCCAGCTTAATGGATGTAAATAAATTACCATTTGCTTAACCGTCGTTCGGTACATAGCGAACGAGGAAACTTTGCTGTCGAGTTCTATTTCAATTTTCGTACGAGGAAATAAGAGAAGAACGAAAATCTATTAAATATCACCACGTTTTTATTTGGCTCACTCTTAATTCCCTACGCAAACATGTTTCGCAGTCGTTGTAACTTATTTTCAATTAATTCTTTAGCGCTATGATCGATATCCTTGAAAGAACCCAAACGGGGAGAATACACGCGGCTTATTTAATTGCGCGTCACGAGTGTTCGTTAAATTTTAGTTGGCCATTTCTTGGTTGAAAGCCTCGTAAATATCGGAGGAAAATGATTTGACGCGAAGGCTGCGAAACTTTACTACGGTTTTCATTAGCGACGATGGAGCTCAATGACTCCGGTCTCTCGTAATGGATTACGTAGCAATATAAAACGCAATTGTACCGATCGATCCGATCAAATTTGATCGCTTATTAGCCGTCTACCATTTATTTCGATTTAATGGAACAAAGGTTTTTGTAATTTATTGTGGCTGATGAGGCGTTCAGGAATGCTGATTCGCGATGTAATCGACGATATGGCGAATACATTTACGTCTCACATATTTAATATTTTGCATGAATTTGTAATTCATGCATTACGAAAATTAATACCTTGAAATTTTGCAATAACTCTGATCGTACCACTTTGGAACCATGATCAAAGTACTTTCACATATTACTTGTAGAGACGGGGTAGTAAATTTTCAAATCCTCAAAATTGTATTTTTATGGTAACGTAACGATTTAAGAAAAATTGAATGATCGCAGTATGCATAGGGTCAATTCAGAAGTCCTTTTAGAGTCAAACGTTGTCGTTTCGAGATTTCCTGTTTTCGTAGCGATTCATTGGAGTTTGGGGGACAGTTCGACTATGGCACTCGTCATGGAGTGCTGCTACGGAGGATAATGGGGAACAATCGAGCCACAAGAAGGGATTAATCGATGCAAACTTTACCGGGACTAACTGCTCTAAATGAATTTACCGAATCGGACGCATGCCCAAGTAATACCACCGATCGCCACTGTTGAGTCTCGCGTAATTCCGAGTTGCAACGCAGATTGAATACGTTGTTAAAATGGACTTTAAATTCTGCATTATTCTACTGCGAAGAGGAGTTTCGGATACCCATTAGCATGATCGGTATGATTAATCATTCGGAATATAATGACCAACATGGCTTTGAGGATTTTGGGATACAGGGCATGTAATGGAAAAGCAACGTATAGAATTCTTTCTCTGAATCCAACTTATCGAACGGTACGAATGTATGAAACATTTTAGTAAAATTCAGAAAGTTCTATTTAATGCCTTTTTTTTTTAGGCAATAATGATCAATGGTAAGACGCATTGTGGTCTTTAACGGCATTTCGATTCAAGGACAAGCGCAGTGTCTTGCCGCAATTAATGGCTTCCCCTGCAGAGACTCTCGGCCTTAGAGTATTTCGATGTTCCATGAAACACGGAGACGGCAGGGGGGCGGTCGCCCTTGATTTACGTGAGATCGCATTAAACGGTTCTTTGATGGTCCCTTACTTCCTGAGTGGTTGATAACTTGATTTGCTCGTCCACTTTGGAACTGAGCCACGACTTCCTCCTGTCTCCGACGACTCTGAAGAGCCTTTTCTCCCAGGGTCTGTGTCGCAATTTCTTTTCCACCTTTCGAATTCTCGTGGAATGGCCTCGAGCACAGAAGGTATTAGCCCTAGTGTCGAGAATCCAGACAGAATTCTGTCTCCATCGGTCGTGGGATGATTTCGATCGCGCTTGAAGCATTCTCAGTCGACTCATTCTTTCTTACGTTCTCACGTTTTTCCTTTTTTTTGGGGTAACTTTTGTATCAGTAGTTTTCCTTAACAAGTCCTACGCTGACGTCGAAACTTTTTCGCTCGAGAGGTCGTCATCTCCTGGTTTGGACGGTATAAAACCACCAGATCTTATCTCTGCCACTTATCTCCCCACTTTTTAGTCATTAGCTCGTGGATCTTATTAAACTTGGCGAGCTATGCGTTTGATCTCGCGAACAGTCGATGAACGGAATGTTTGCAAGAATTAATAGCAGTCGGAGATGGAATTGTAATTAGCCCTCGGGAAGGGCACCGTAGCGTCGTACAGTGGTAGGAAAAGTTTTGATTGCGAGTTCGCAACTCGTGGAGTGAAACGTGGGTCTTAGCAGGAGTAAGAAATCCGGAGTCCGACGACACGCCTTAAATTGCGACTGCCGGCGATAGCGGTGAATTGGTAGCCGCGGGTAACGGGGTGATGAAAAGGGCCAAGGAATGAAAGGGTACCGAGCTACTTCGTTTGCGAAAAATCCTACGAACGTATGAATTATAATCATTGGATTAACCTTGGTGTCACGGCCAAGTTTTTCGTACTTCGATGTCTTTGTAAGAAAGAAGAAATGAATCGAAATGAAAAAGGTAAAACGGAGGTGTGGTTCGATTTATGCTAGCTTGGATTTATTTGTTAGCGATTATACGAACGAACTTTCGCCAGTATCTGCTCGGAACTGATCGTTGGTAACGTCGACGGCAATCTCGCGGATTAGGCTAATAATTCACAGGCTTTGTCATCGGTAAACCGTGCGGCATTATAAACTATACCATCCATTACCGTCGTCGAGCATGAACTTCACGGCCTTGATCGTCCACCTAGGAGGGGTATTCTACGAATAATTAGAAAAGAAGTTGCGTCTATTCGTCTCGTTACCGCCCCGATCCTCGTGGGAGATGAAGCGCACCCGTTTAACGAACTGCCGTTCCACGGGTTCCGTTTTCTTCGTTACCGTACCGAAATGGAATCCAGGGGTTGCAGGGAGGGAGGGGCAGGCGTGTACGCCGAGTTCGATCGCGTTTCATCCAGCGAATGCTTATCCAGCCTCCAACCAACTGTGATCTCATTAACGTGCCTGAGTGGCTCGGGCTGCTTAAAAGTGTCCCACATTTCATAATGATACCTCTGTAACGGCGTTATCGTGCTCACGAGCGAGCAATTAAAAAGGTTCCATTCGTGCAATTAGGACCTTCCGACGTGGGGCTCGGAAGGGGCAACTTGGCCCGTTCGCGTGCTCCACGATCAACCAGCTCCCTGAAAAGAAAGAATTAAAATGGAAGACGCTACCCCCAGCTGAGGTTATACAGCGGCGTCGATCCATTGAGCTCGCTTCTGTTCCACTTTCCACGGTTTCGACGAACTTGCCTGGGTACTGAGAGAATCTGTAGTTTACAGTCCAGCGATCCCTTGAAGCCGGATAACCCCATCCCCGGGACGGTCGCAATTCCGTTCAAAACTCACGAATCTCTCCAAACGCGAACTGTTACCTGCTCCCTTGAGGTAAACTATATTCGAAAGTGAGAGGAAATAGTGTTTCGACTTCTAAATTATATCGAAAGAATAAAAATTGAATTTCACTTGTATATCGAAGGGATGTTTCAAAAACATGCCTTCGTCGCGGAAAATCGTGGAAAATGGAGTTTGAGAATCACTGGCGTAGGTGGTACCGGTTCCAATCCAGCAACGATTGCTATCTCTGTTGTATCAACCCCGGGATTGGGCAGTCTTCTAGCTCGCGCGTTCATCAATTCGCTGGCAATTTCGGCCAAACACGAAACTGCGCGGACGGATCCTCTAGCTGCGAGCGATTTTGTCTTCGCATGCCGCGAAACTTCGAATTGTTCCAATTAAACTTTGATCGGACACGGTCTGCCATCGTTTGCTAGGACACCTAACCGAAAACGTTATTGGAACAGTGACCTTTACAAAAGCTGGATTATCCTCGAAAACTTTCAACGATCGTACTAACAGCGTTGCCGCGAACCAAGTTTCGAACGACGAGTTTAACGAGTTCTCGTCACGGCAACGTAAGAAATCGTCGGAACGAGCGGCAAAGGACCGCGAGAATGATGCTCGAAAGCGACAATAGGGGTACAGAAATTACCCTCGAATTTCGAAACGAGGGTACAGACAGAACGTGTGGGAGTCTTAACAGCAGGCAATTTGTGTAATTTGGAACAATCCGGTGTGCAGGGGTTTACCTCGATCGCGTTCAGGGCGAAACTTCCTTAATCCCTACCATGCCCATATTGACGTCCGGATAATTGGGTGACGTAATTCACATGGGGCGCTTAATATGCCATAATCACCTCGCTCGATGTAATGGCGGGTATGATGCACTGACAGACCAGTCCGTTTAACTACCACAGTTGTAGTCTGTTGTTCGTCGCACGCGATGGGGCTTAACCGCGTCCTTGGAGGAAGCCATTGTCCAGACACTTTGTTCAAACACTTTGTTCAAACACGGTTTCTTAATCGTATACTTTATTACATTTCGAATCGTCGCGTAAAATTATATCGGTACTTTTATAAGAAGCACCCAGTGTATCCCGTAGGCAGGTACAGCTCTTCAGCGTTTCACCAAGCGCTCGATTTAGACCTCGGTGTTCGTTCGCGTTGCACGATGCGGTCCTCTTTATACAAAACGTTAAGCAGCCAATTCGTTGCGAAGCACACACTCTCTTATCAGTTAGGAGCCAATTGCGGTGTCCTGTATCCTTATCAGCGACCCGAGACGAGCAACGGAAAGAGTATTATCATCGAGATACATCCTTAAACGTATTCAGCTCGCGTTGCGGTGGTTAAACCCAATGATTCTCGAGGTAGGGAGTACCCGGAGAAAAGGTACATAAATGTGGAGACACGAACATTTCTGAGTGGATTGTGGCAAGTATGTTCCGCTTTTAACAATTTGATAGCGATTACGAGGGGGTTGGAGGTTGCAGAGATAAACGGTACATGGGGGTGGATCACGAGTCGAAGAGGGTTGAGAAACGCTGACTTAACCAGCTGTACTTTTCGACATCCGTAGTCCACGACGAGCTTCACCATGCAAATCCGAGGCAATACCACGTAACACGAGTGAGACGCTTGGAAAGGAAATAAGGTATGTCGGCTTACATCGATACCAGCTGCGTATGATTTACAAGGGATTCGATTCGAATTTATTCAACCGCGACGTCCAATACCGTTGGTTTACAACGCTCCGTTGCGATACTTATATTAAATCGTCCCATTTTGGTTCTATCCAAGAGAACCCGCACGTCAGCCTACGCTACGAGTCGTGGAAACATTGCACGTCATTTTCTCGGTCAGGTTCGTAAAAGGAAAGCATCGTTGGACAGCCACGATATCTGCACTACTTACCACGTCGTTAACGCGTCGATCGAGCTCTGTTCCTAGTTGTTTACATCCACGTAAATTGTCTAGCTCCGAGACGAAGAATGCGAAACGGTTGCATCGTCCACGAGACACAATTCCGTTGACAGTGTTTTCTTCGATGATTAACTACTGGTAGACCTCGGGAAGTTTCACGACCTCGCGCGATGAAAACAGTCGCGTCTGCGTCGGTCGAGCCTATCGTTTCCAAAACTCGGCCGAGGACCAGCAATCACCGTCGGTACTATTTTCGTACATCAGAAGAAGATTCGGTGTACACGGTCCGCGGCTCGTCGACCCTGACTCAATTTCGAACGCGACCCTGCTGCCCTCGTTTGCTCAATCCGTCGCCTTTCGAGACGTTCGCGCAGCTAAAAAGACCGTCGAGTGGATACACGCGTCTCGTTTTGTTCTCACCCTTTTTATCTTCTTCCAGAGGGTTAAGACCACATACGCCTCGAGCTACAAACACATTTGTTTCAGACCTTTCTCAGCCCTTGCATCATAATTTTCCTACCCAGAACACCGTCGTTAAATTTGTTAATATTCAAATTATCGTTCATGGGTTTGGTTGTATCCGCCTGGAATCCAATAATTGTTCGTAAACTGCAGAGTTGCGCGGGACGATTTTTATCGAAAACAGCGTGACAGGGAACGTATCGAAGGTTTCACGAGTCCTTTCGGACGAATCTCCGCAGCGACGTTCGAAAACGGTCGTCCTAGATTTATCGATACGTTATCGAAGCATCTAGTTGGAGGGGACCACGGTTAGGGCGAAAGGACGCGGAACATCATGATTTATCGCTCCGAGCACCGATCGCCGACGTTTTATGCAATTACTCTTCTCGCGCCGCCGGGAATTCCGGGCGCAGAAAAAGGGGACAGGTTCGTACGCGGAATGCGACGAGGACCGAACACGGAGATGGTTGCTTGTTCCTCGCGAATCGTAATGACCTCTTTACAAGCAATCGGTACGAGACGAGACACGGCCGCCGGCATTATAATTCGCCGTGCTTGTTTGTTGAAAAATTCACGTGAACGAAATTTGCTTTTCTAATTTGTACACAAAATTTATATTTCATTTTATCGATCGCGATGTATATCGGTGGAACATCGAAACCGAGTGGAAATGTTTATCAATTCCTTATCCGCAGTTTATTGTAAAGTCGTTGCTCGTGGACCTGTTTGTCAGCGAAAACAGGATGCGGCGAAAAACTTAGGCGTTTCTTTCGAGCCAGTGACGCGCACGAATGCATTGTATCGGCGAACGGGAGGATTTGCAGGCTACTGGATCCTTGTCGAAACCGAACGCAACCACCGGGGTGTATCAATCACGACGTCGCGCGACCGTTCTACCCCTTTTCGAAGTTCGGCCGAGTTTAGGAAGTTACGACGAACTAGTACGTACGAAGCCACTGGAATATCAACCGCGAACTGCGACGTGCCGAACACCTCTTGCGTCGAATTAATTCCGCGAGTTAAATAGATAAGCGAAAATTCGTTTTCATAAGGGATTTACATTCAGCTATATAGCATCCAGGTTCGTCGCGCTCGAAATGAGACTTTTTGTTTGAACGAATCGTAGCGGAATGGTACTTTCACCGTTGTGTATTTTACATATTCATACGTGCTTTTGGATGTGTTACAAAGGACAGGGAGTCTGTTGAAGATTCTCCCTCTTCTCGATCTCTCGTTTTCCCGTTAAAATTCTCGCGCGGAGATGTTTCTTCGAGATTTTGTTTATAAAGTAACCCGCATAAACGGAAAAGATAAACGAGGACATTTAATTTGGAAAGATCAAGGAAGTTACATTTTCATCTTTTCAGGTGTTTGTTCGACGTTTGCGGTGTTGTATGTCGCGCATAGGGAAACATAGCTCGCTCACCTTCCAGAACTCTGACGCACTCGGTAAGATTGGGATAGTTATCCGGATAGTTGGGGCTGTAAAATTCTTTCTTGATCTCGTCCCCGATACTGAACTTTTCGCAGACGTCTGGAACGTGCCTCATCTGACGGCGTACAACGTCGCTGAGGACAAAGGTCGTCGGGGTTGTGGAGACAGTCGGTTCTTTCGAGATCTGCTTGTGCTGCAACCGAGTCTCGTTCGACGGCACTATCTGCAAACAGTTGAAATTCACGTGATAATTAAAAGAAGGTAAAACCTAAGAGGATAAATAGCGAACTATTTTTTTTTTTTTTTTTAAAGACACGTTGGTTCATTTTTCTTTGGTTAATTTCACAACTTTCGATGGTCTAAAACGAGAAGAGAAACCGCCCGGTATTAACTTCAGCTTGACAGAATCGAGAATTTATACGATCGATGAGCAATAATCCTCCGATACACAGGTGTCGGGTCGTTAATTAAATGAGAGGCCAACGACGCCCTGGGCAACTGGTATCGCGATACCGTTAAATTATAGGCATCGGCCCGCTACGAAATTATTGGATACATGGAAAATCTGTCGCGACCGTTATTGCGTTGCTGCACGCCTTTGTGAATCAATTCAGCCGCGCTTCTTTTGCTTCTGCTGTTTGCTTAGTTAAGTCTTGGATATCGACATCCGGGACTTCGTTAATCCGTTCGTGTTCCATTATCGAATATCGATTGCAGGTCGAATTAAAAACGTTAACAGGCTACGACAAGGTGACGAGCTGAAAAATGAGGTAGCATCGAGAATTTGTTTTTTAAGCCGACTACACGTCTTCTATGTTCTATGCATGTTACTTGGGACCCTTTGAGATAGCTACCTTATTTTTAGTCCGTCCCACTGGTTCGAGACGAATTAGTTTCGCGAAAAAGTTTCGTCAATCGAATACACGCGTTTTCCAGACGTCCAATAAACGTACAGAGATGTGTCACTCGACTTACGTTATCAAAACTTCTGGCGGGGAGAACGTTTTCCTCGAAGCTCGATCCGTCTGTCGTTGATTGGATAAACGTCCGGCCAGCGGATAGATTTATCTTCTGCCTCGTGTCAAGCGTACTCCTCGAGGACAGGGTCGCATTTTCGCACGAGATTTTCACTTTTTCCGCGTCATTCTCCTTTCCCGACAACGTTTCGATGCCCTGCATCTGGATCTCCTCCTCCGCCGTCTCCTCTGCTGGAGCCTCGCTGACCAGCTCTAGGAACTCGAGCGCGACCCGCTCCCTCGAGCTCGGACTCGAGTTTTCCGCGTGCCAGGAAGTTGTTTGACGAAACTTTCCGATGAATCTGGCCACTCCCATGCTACGATCCGTGCTGGTGGACGACCAAGGAAATGATCTGCTGGTCCGTCGTGTGTCGTACGTACTCCACAGTGACTTCTCCGTCTCGCGTGTGCCTTCCGCAGCGGTCCCAGTAACTGAAACAATAATGGAGAAATGTCTCGTTTACTGATTCCTCCGGTAATCGATTCTACCAATCGATTTGTTCCTTTACACGATTCGAATTAACGGTTCGATTCGATGCTCTTTGTTCCGGAAGAAAGGATTTATTTAAATTCTTTGCCTTTACCTCGCTAGCAGTACGTTTCTATACGTGGTTTTTATTACACTATACTTGGATGATTCGTTCTCATTTTATTTTCTTTGTATTGTTTATGCTTATGGGTAGATGAACACTATTTTTTCGCTCGAAAAATTTCAATTAACATAAACGTTTGTTTTGTTATCGAACAAACGATTGGTTGCTCGACCATCGAATATATTACCCTTTTAAATTCAATTTCATAATGTACATGAGAATAGCTACCATTTAAGGTTTAAAAATTCGTTTTTTGACGTGGAATATTTTTGTATCCTTAATACGAGGTTAAAGCAAATGAGACGATAAGGAAACACCACGATAGAATAATATACAGTAAGTACTCTCTCGAATGAGCTGAATAAATTGCCTTTTAACGAATTTCATTCGCAGGGAAGTTGCGAGAGTCTAAGGTTCTTGTCGATAAAGGCCTTTTCGGTCGTTCACTTTGCGGTCCTCGCACTTACAATTCATATTTGTTCGCAAGGGGGCTCGAGTAGAAAGTTTTCGCGATCGATCCACCGGTAGTAGCGTGTTTGAATACGGTTTATCCATCAGCGGGTTTTTACAGGTTTCGGATCCAATAAACGAATGTTTCATTCGTTGAAGCGCGCCGATAAAAATGCGACAGTTCGAAATTCATTGCCGACAGCGGTAAAACGTTAAAATTAATTTCGCGAATGGCGGAGGATAATTGGTTGGCATCGAAGTTAACTGGTTTCCACTTGTTAGCCCTTTTGCAGTAAACTTTCGCAGAAATTGGATTCGCGAGATTCCACGATCAACAGGCTTCTGTGACGACCATTTAGTAGGCCTAACGAGAGTTCCGAAATAATTCGCTGGAACATACTCAAAGGTAATCGAATCTACAGCAGAGAAGAGAGAGGTCATCTGTTATCGATTACTGTTAGCTTTCCCTGCAAACTAAACCGTTTCCATTTTTCCCAATTTTTCTCTAACCGCCGTAGACGCGCGACAATTTGAATTTGACATCGGTCGACGAACAAACGAGATCGGATTCGGTCCAGCTCGTAAATGAATTTGTCGCGGATTTACCTGAAAAACCCTGATTTTCTCGAAAAGACGACACGCAACGTTATCGAAACGGGCAGCGCGAACTCGTACTCGTTATCGCGCGTCGAAATTGCGTCGTGTAATGTGTATTAAACACTCATTCTTCTTGAACAAAAAAAAAATTGTACATCTAGTTTTTACCTAAACCGTACACTTGACAATTTCACTCTCATTTAATCGACAAGAACGCGTCGCTACTTCCTGTCGGCTGTTCGCTAATTTGCATTATTCTCGAACGTACTTTTTTCGTGGAAATTTAGTCACGATAGTCGCTTAATCCGGCTTCCCTGGATGCTTAATTGCGTCTCGCGGAACTTGCAAATTATATTAGCGAACTTTAGCGCAAAAGATGCGACCGTTTTCGCTTCGTATTTTTTCGCCAGTTTTGAAATAACCATGAAGAAATGTAGGAACACCGTTGTCGTACAGGAATTCGACGAATTTTCCCCTTTCCGTAAAACTTTTGTTCCGTGCACATTTTGCGTCGGGAATTCGAAGTACAAAACAATGGACTGACATCGAATTTACTGGTCCCTTTCAATCATCGAGGACGATACATAAAGTTTTATCAACTTTTCGGTTTGATTGAACCACTGCAAAGCTTTCACCCAAACTTCGTTTCTTTCCTGTACTATCGTGGCAGAATACTGGAACGAATATCTATGCAGCGAGTGCCTTCTTCGTCGAATACTGGGTGCACGCATGCCTGACAAATATTATAACTCTCGGTGAGGTAATTGTCTTCTTTTTCGTCGACTCGCAATCCAGATTCCTTCTCGTTTCGAGTGAATAGGAATCTCTCGTAATTTTTTGATAGTGGGACCGAACGTAGAGGATTACTGGACAGAGTCTCTCGAGGATCCAGTAATCTGGGAGCTAAAAGGATTCAGGAATGATTCCGCGTAATGCCAGTCGTCGCCAATAGGTTTGACTCCACCTTCTTCAGATTTCATAGTAGAACCGCGGGGTGCACAGGAAGTTCTCGACGCGCAGCGTTTCAGAGAGCAAGACTGTAAGGTCAACAACTATGGCAGAGATGTACATCTATGCTGGCCAAGTAAATCTGATCTTTACGCGTGCAAGACACCTTGCTCGTCCTCTTCCCCCGTCTTCTCTCTTCAACGCCACAGTTCAGAGATTGCTTCCGGTTTCATCTCCAGCATCGCGGGAAAGAACGGGCCGCGTTATCCTTCCTTTTCCGACGATGCAAGATTTTACCGCGTTGTTTACGACTTTGTTTCTTCTCTCCTTCGGGACCCCTGCGTTTCTTCGGTCGGGATCTCTCTTCCGATCCTGCAACTTGTTCTTACATACTTTTCGCATCTTTCTTCGCTGTGTAATTTTTTCCTTGGCAGCTGATCCATCATCTCACCATTTCTCGAGGATTTTATCCCTGACGGTGTAAAAAGTTTCCAGCTACCCAACGATTGCGTTTGATACTACATCATAGCGTTACGAGTTCGAACGATTAGTTATTAATATTCCCGAATATTTAACGCCACTCTCGTCCTAGACTTCATTGCCGACTGACTCGCAATTAACAGGTAATATAAATTGTACGTTATATAAATGTATAACTGAGAACATTTAGCTAGAGTATGGAATATATTCTCATTTCTGCTTCGGTTGATATTAGTGCTAGGAGAATTATTGACTAGAGGTATCGAATAGCCTATCATTGTCTGACACAACAAAGCTGTTCTAGTACGTCAACTTGATAAAATTTACGCATGAATTCAGACGGCGCGACTCGATGATTAAACTCCCGAGAGTTAGATGTTGCAAAGCGAATACCGAATCGACGATGTGTAACTCAAGCGTTACGTTTGCGTTGGCTGTTAAGAGACCTTTGACGTTTTTGAAAATAATATTACTACTTGCAAAGCAGCGTGAAGCGCACGATGACTCCAATGTACAAATGGCGAGGCAAGTTTAACTATTTATATTAGCTGCTGCGATGCTAGCACGCAGCGATGCTGTCCCGAGTATTACCTTCTATTTATAATTTCCCACGGGACAGCACTTTGTGGAACAGTCTAGCCCCCTATGGTACAGCTTCTTTTACATTTTGCGTCATTTAATTTCCTGCCGATTCATTTTCCCGTGGTCGAGCCTTCACGCAACCCTCCGCCAGCTGTAACGTTTTATTAATTAGCGGTGCGTGCTTTTAAACTCAATTTACGATACAGCCGCGAAATGTTTGAGCGTAACGAGTAGACGAGGAGTTGGAAATCGGACATTTAATTTCTTTCCTTCGTTGGCTGCTCCATTCGAAATAAATCGCGGTCGTGAGTTCTTCAGAGGCTCGAACCGTGGCTCAAAGTTAGAGGAGAAAAGTTTCGGCTAATCTGTTAAACTCCACCGTTGCGAGAACTCGAGCAAACTCGACGCCGAGAGCTGGATCCCTTTATGCGTCTGCAATGTGTGAATATTGTCGGGTTGGATCGGATCTGAGAAAGTCCCGCAGTTACCGTATACTCTTAAAGCAGCTGAACATTTTTGGAACTGCGAAGGGATCTAGCTTTGAACGTCAAATCTCGATTTCCTTGTCTTTTTTACACTTATGCATAAAGTTTATGCATTTTGCAGTAGCGATTTACAACGCATTCGTCGACGTTTGGCGATCGATGTCGATTAAGTTCGTATTAAAACAGAAAACGTTTTGGGTAAATATTTTCCGATGCGAAATTATTATATTCAGGGTACGACTGATTATAGAATCAGCTCGATTAACTGGCAATTGCTGCACCTCGACCATTAATAGCAATTTCTCCGATGCCTCGTTTTGAACAATTTTAAAATTCTTGAATGCAATCTTTGGAAGAACTTGAACTATGACGAAGCGTTTGGAAACTTCTTATGAAGATTTTTTATGAATTTCGCGACTTTGTTTCCAGTTAGCGATTTTTTTTGAGAATCTCTCGGTGCCGCTCTTGCCGCCATCGAACCGTAGCCACAACTTTCTTCTACGAACTTTTAATCCCTTTGCATCGGGAAATCTATTTGCTCGTCGAAGTTGTTGGCGTACCACAGCAACGCGAACACATCATGGGGAACGCTCGATGATAAATCGAAAAAGTTCCGCGCCAGGAATCCTTCAGAATATCGAGCCTTCGCCACGTTCGCGAAGGATTTTCGAACACGATCCACGCGAAGAATAAGACATATACGAGAAGAGCGTCGATGAAACGTAATTTTCACGAAATTATTCGGGTCCACTGCGCGTCGATTGGAGAGATCTCGAGCGGTTTAACGCGATCTTGAAAACCAAAATCCACGTTGTTAAGGGGCAATTAAAACTTGTGGCTACGGTAGAACGTTATAAAATTTGTAAACTTCGCTAACTTCCGTCCAAGAAATTGGCATAGATTTATAGCAAGCGGTAAGATGAAATTACCGGGCAACTATCGGCGGAAATTGTTCGAGCGTTAATAAAAATTGGTGTTCCGCTGAAAGACCTATAACTGCTCGCTTAATATCGGTGGTTTCATTTTTTTTCTACAAAGTTTGTTCCACGCGATGATAATTCTGCGACCCGGAGTAAATATGAATCGTAATTACCCTGGAGAATTACCCTGGAATAACTTTTGTTGAAAACTACAGAATCGCTCTGTCCGCAAGGGTTGAAAATTCTACTCGCATAAATGCATACAATAGGAAGAATACACTTAAAATAGAACGCTATTTATTTCTCTTGTAAGAACTGGTTTTCTTTCTCGAGTTATTAGCATAAAACATAAAAAAGTAACCTAGTTGACGTTTCCTTACGGATGTCTGCGATAAAAGTGTGCAACTGTATGCAAAATTGAAAGTTACGTGAAAATAAAAAGTTTTATATCTTTTCGCGCGTTACAGCGGCGAATTCCGAGTTCGACTGCGCGTAGAATCGTTGAATATTTTCAGTTGACAGGAAGATCAGATTCGACCGAGGAACCGGAAACAGTACTTTCGTACGATTCGGATGAATATCGCAAGCGCGGATGATAACTTCGCGACGAAGCACCGAATGCGAGATTCCGTTAGATTTTATTGTTTCGAATATTCTCGCATCGCTCGCGGGTACGCAAATTCCCTTACCAGCCAATTGAATTTTTCCAGCCGCGTTGCTTGACTTTGGTGCACGTGAACCTCGTCTACCGTACGGAAGTGCGTTACTATACGTACAGTCGGCCGAACAAGTCTACAGAGAACCATCGAAAATGGTAAACAATTCCAAAGTAATTAGATATCATTATCTTTCTTCAAATATTTGCGACTATAAGTGGAAAACAGTTGTTTGATCGTCGGAAGTACGGTCTTGCGAGTAAAGCCATTTACAGACTGTACGTAGATTTTTGCGACCGACTGTGTCACATATATGTCCACCCGCACGAGGACCCCACCAAGAATTCCATTTACTTCGTTCCCGTGCAACGTGCATGCTTAGAAATGTTCCTCGTAAAAGAGGTGAAAGCACGCGACGCACGCTTATTCAATCGAATTGTGGGCAAAGCGCCACCCTCGAGACGTCATCTATGCGATTATTTGCACTGCTCCACTGGGACGAAAGTACAAGACTCCTTGAATTCTCTTCTTCTGTTGAAATTCCGGAACCGCAAATTGTGACCGCGTAGATTAAATGCGTCGAGTCCTTTCGCCTCGTCTCGCAAGTAACGTCAAATCGTCATGGATGCTCCGCTGCTGTACAGTAATTAGTTCTATCGGGCAGTTGCGACGCAAGGAGGAATACGTGCTATTCGTATGTAACTGTCGAGATTCGCTTATGAAATTATTCGAACCCAAACGGCTGCTCAAAATTAACGCAGTGCATTAGTCTCCGTTGATTGGACTTTACCGAAGACCGTATACACAGCGTATGTATTACCTGTCTAATTTGTCACTAGCCCACTGACCCGCGAGAACATCGAAGGACGATAAATCGTTCCCGCGTGAACAATATTTGCGATGCCGGACACGTGAATCGTAAAGTTCATCGGGCAGCAGCCGTAAACAAAAAGTTTTCTGGTTACCGGTGCATTATGGAATTTTATCTATACCAGTGTACGATAAAATACGATGGGGTGCGAAGCCGGCTTCGAAGACGAGAGAATGGAATCTACGGCTTGACCCTTCGATAAATCCAGAGAGCAACTGTGATTTATGTTTCTCGGTGTCTGAAATTTTATTCTGCGGGAGCCGACGATAGGTGAAATTAATTTTCTTTCCGAGTGCCATTTTTCTGGCAGTTATTAATTACTCGCTTCTGTTACTACTAGAGAAGCGATCGTAACAGGAATTTCGATCGGATTTTTCGTTCGTGGGCGATAGAAGTATTTTTATTCCTTTTCACGATAAAATATTGTAATATAATATTACGTTGTTTTCTTGCTTGAATGTATCTCAATGGGGCGCATCGTTTGCCTTTACGCAAAGCTCGCCCTGTCTGCGAGACGCGTCGGTGGTAGTCGCGAGCTCTGGATCTCTTTGAATTTTCTTTCCGTTGCTTCCGACAGACCTAGATGCATCAGACGTCCTCTGAAGCTTGTTCGAAAGTATCTATTTACTGAAATGGCAGCGAGGAAAAATCGATATCCCATGCGTAACAACGGTTGCTCTTATGGAACACGGCTTAAACTCCTTTCACGAAACTTTCAAAGTTCTACTTGGAAGGTTTCGAGAGAGTCTCTCTTACTCTCTTCCTCTGTGGTGGTTTGCTCAGAGAAAATTGCACTCGTAGTTTGTTGGCGTTTAACAGTTGCATCCATTTTTACTAGAAACAAATTTTTTCTTACACGTACATCACTCACCATGTCATCTAGTCAATAATCCCAGCCAAGAGTCAGTCACTTACTCCCTGATACAACGAAAATATCGGTGAGAAATGGATGCTGGGCAGATTAATCGTCAAGGTATTCTTCTGATTTCCCAACTTCCCCGCGACAGCCATTGAGCCTGACACTGACAAAACATCGTCCCGTTCAATTCTGTTTTTCTTGTCTGCCGTCATCGAGAATTATTTCGTGTGTTTTTTGCAGCCAAAAGTCTCTCGATTAATTTACTCGAACAAAAATTTATATCCCGAAGATCCACGTGTGCCGAACGGTCCCACTCCGTTGAAATTTTGATGCGCAAGTTTTAGTTATTTGCTAGTACTTAAAAGCGAAAATGTTCGGTGGAATACAAGTTTTCTGCTCCCGGGACTCGAAGAGCACTTTCGTGCGCAGCTACTTACCGTAACAAGAACTCGTGCTTATTCTCCAATTCGCCTTAATAATTGAACGTTCCTCGAGAGATTGGCTTCTTTCCTGATCCGTTAAAACAGAGAGTTGGCGAGGAAATTTATGTAGCATTCAGAGTCCTGAGGTTTCCTAAGCGAAGGTAACGTTAACGTTGCTTTCTCTTTGCTGGGAACTTTCGAAAATTAGGATTTCGTTCTCTGTTTTATTCCGAGTCGTGCACGACTGTCCTAGACCGGAGCAGAAAATTCCGATTGGTGCAAAATGGTTTATGATTGATCACGGCTGATCATTGGACGTTTGAATCTGCTTCGTGATATCTGGATTACCAAGCTGATACGTTATTCCCTTTTCGTGGCGGTCGGGCCTCGCGCCCGGTTTACGGCTTCGCAGTTTCACCGATTCGCGAGGACTCAAGAACTCGCCGCAGGAAATCGGCACCAGTTTCCAGGATGAGCCCCGGTGGGAGAACATTTCCGCCGGGGGCTACGGGCTCGAAGCCAGTACCCATCGAAGGAGACGATCGTAACATTAGATCTCTTCCGGTCGAATCTCTGGTGAAACTCCACCTACCGTCTTTCGTGGCGCTCACCATCTATCTTTTTCGCTGACTACGCCCGGTCCACGGCACCGCGACGGACGATTTATAATGGAAATTCCGTGGGTTTCTCGAAACGTGGCGCACAATGGCGTAAAACCATTAGCGGGGGAGACATTAATTGCGCGAGGGTTCACGAGCGCCGTCTCTCGGAACCGTTGCTGTAACGAGCAACGCCGCGTGATCGTTCCTGAACGATTCCTCGACTCATGTTCGAAAGATAGCTGGTTTTCTTTTCTTTTTTCTTTTGTTTTAGCGGCAGCGTGCACCATACGTGTCCTCCGCAGTTTCTGTTGATTCACGGGACCGTCTATTTCCACGCCCACGCGACGTTATCGTATGGACTCAGTCACTGTTTCATCCTCGTATTCAAATAGATTTAAATTTAGCGCATAAATCCCAAGGGGGTGTTTCGTTTCCCTTTGATATACAGAAAAGAGGTTCGCGGCTATTATTATCACATTTCAATTACTCGTAACATTTTCTGTTTATTCTAAAAAATTCGACAGGCTTCGTTTCATTAATTATCCTATCCACCGTCATAGATAGGCGCAACTTCGTACTAATCGACTGCTATAGTCGTTTGGCCGTGGATTTACAGTTTTAGGCGGTCTCGGGACCACCGATTTGCCAACAGCAGACGGAGTTCCTAGATGATTACCCATCCAGCGATAAGCACCATCCCTTAACTGGCCAATGCAGTTCAACTTGGGCAATTAGAGCGAAACCAGTAGTAGAGCAGCTGGCCTAAAGTATGTATAATTGAGTCCTGTAGAATTTTGTAGATATACAGGTGCACGGTAATCGGGGTTCAAGTGAGGTACACGGTCATCATTTCAAGTATCTAATTAATGTTCTTCAAACCTGATTTTATAGTACAATGATGTACCATTGTTCCACAGATTCAATTTATTATTTTACATTAGCGTAGTGATCCTTCGTATTCGAACTTCCTACACCCAACAACGCAATTGCGCAGAGTTTCGGCGCTTGGAACTGCATGCGAGAGAGTTGTTTTCCCCGATTTTCAATCATTTGCATAGGACGTCTATTACATCGCTGTAGCGTCTTGGGAAACAGGAGAACAACGCGCGCAAACTTTGTAACGCGAACCACGATTCACTTAACCAAGTACGGTTTTGCGGTAACGAATTCGTCTTCGAAGAGGGAGAAAGAGGGCGGGAGCAATGGACAAGGGTGGCTCTGAAGAGATAAGTGCAGTTTGGAAGAGGAGAGAGGCTTAGTTGGCAGCAACGCTCTCGCTACAATATCTTCCACGTAAATTTAATGGACCCCACGGTTGTTTGCGAGTACTTAGCGAGCGCGGTTACGCGTTTAGCAACACGTCTCGAATCATCTCGCGTGCTATTGAAAAGCACCGGTAACAACGCCAAACGTTACGCGAATTGCGTTGTTGCGCCGTTTATTTGATAAGTAAACAGTTTCTCGTACACAAAGCGTCGGTTAGCACCACGATGGATTTACTCGACAAACGGTATACCTTTTCAATTAAACATCGTGCGATATTCGATAGTAAATAAATTTTCCATCCAACCACGTACTGGCCAGGCGACCGAACTCTCCGCAGATTTGAAGTTTAATCAATGGAGGTGATTAGGATTAAAATGGCTGATCGTTTGTCATCGTATACGATTTGCAAATGAATTAGTGGTCAATCTTTCGTGTCGATTCAAGTAATCGGTATTTGCTTGGGCCCGTAGTTGACTCGATCGGTAGGTAACCATTGCTAATAATGTAGATTTTGGCTATTTAATTAACGCGATATAAAAATTTCATACACTGTAATATTGTCCTTACGATGAAGTAATTACGATTATATTGACATTTTATATCCGCGTAGTTGTCGATGTTACTTTGACATCGTTATGTATTTTCTCCTTTGTCGCATAATGGATTAAAATAAATGTCGCGACAGCTATTTGTAATTTATTAATTTCATTGCGTCCATTCTGTCTCGTGGATACCGATTAATGTTCGCGACGTAACTCCACTCAGTTCGCCAGAAATTAAATGAAGTTGCAATTGAAATTGCAATTTCGATCACAGCGTTTGTTTTCCACGACTATGGTTGACCTCATAATTTTTTCAGAGAATAGTGGAAAAAAACCGAAATACCCAATACTGTAAAACGGTACTCGTTAGCTTGTAGCTTTTTGAAATCGGTTCGAAAAATAAAAGCTTGCGTTTCCTGTGTTCCATGGCTGTCGATAGCAGCCTTTCGAGAAATATAAGTGTCGGGATTTCAGAGCAAATGTTTTTAAATAACTGAGAGCTAAATGTTTGGTTTTTAGCGTGATTCGTTTGGAAATTTTTAAATCGTGGGAAGGTATTGCAACGTACCCCTTTTCGTTTCGGCCTAGACTCCCCAATCGCAGGGTAGAAATTGCTCGGACCTCGACACGCTCGACTCCGTGACCGAGATCGTTCACAATGCCTGGTATGTGAGTTCTAAATATACGATTCCCTCGTGTTCCATCCTGTTCTCGTCGGTGCGCTGCTTTTCCTGCCTCCGAGTGCCTGCAAGGTTCCATTTGGCGCGCGTTAATTTTGGAACCACATTCGTCCGTTCGTAGGCGGAGGCATGGTATAACTTATTGCCTCTGACACCGTCTTTTTTTTCCTCTACGTTATCCACTTCTTTTACGTGGGTTTACGCGCGTGGATTTCGCGCCCGAGAATTCGTGGAATTCACTCGCGGAGGAGCGGTTTCAAATTGGCCAAAAACATCGAAGAAAGAATTTGTGATTCTATCGAAACAGGTCGTCTTAATGGGACGGACGCAGTTCCTGTCTCTCCATTCTTTCGAATAACTGAGATTTTCCACTGTGCACGTATACATTATCCACGGATATTTTCTTCCCGCGATTACGTCCGCAAGTAATACCATGGCTCGCGGACGGATGACTTACTTTTCATTTTTGTTTCGAGGCCAGCAGCATCTCCAACAAATCCATTGTTACGCTACAGATGTTCCATCGTGCAGTTACTCGAGTCCAGGATTGTTTCGCAAGTTCTCGTAAAACCAACGAAATTCTCGCGTCATTTAAGACCGAAAGATGGAGAGCGGGAGAGAGAGAGAAAAAGAGAGGCTCACCTGTATAACGTCAGTATGTGAATAAACTCTCCGTTTCACCGAGGAAACCCTTCAAACTTAAACTGTTACTTCTAAAAGGGATAAGTCCTCATAGCCGAGCGCCACTGCAAGCGACCGACTTTCTTGTCCCAAGGCGTAGCTTTGGACAGGCGTAGACTCGGAAAACATCCGAGTGCCATTTCTCTCTCACCCGTTACAGCGAAATTCGTGATTAAAAGTACAGTCGTTCACGGCCCAGCCATCACGAGCGTTTAACACTGCCGAATGCGCCGACGAGTGCTGTGCAATTTCCGCCGTGTAGAATAAAAAATTAATTCTCGACGCGGTTACTCCTCCTATTTTCAGAGTTTTCATTTTCCAGCTGAATTCTGAATTTCTTAACGGTACGTTTCGGCTAATCCCTGCGTTTCGCTAGATTCATTTAGCACAAGAACCGCCGACAATCGCTTATTATACGTACATACTCTTGAAGAAGAAAGAAACAATTTATCAATACGTTTTCAGATATCAAAAGTGAACTTGTGCAAACGTTTCTGTGAAATATATTTGTAAAATGGATCACGTAACAAGCTGTATGGTACTCACGTTCTCTGTAGCGTGAAATCGCGTTACAGACATGCCAATCGAAACAATAAAATTATAAAATCGAACCGCTATCTGAAACGTTCAGCACGTCGGGCGATCAATTCATTTTTCTGGTGCCGCGCAAAAAAGGAGCAACGCGTTTATTTATTGTCACGCGTATCCCGCCTACGTCGAGCGCATTGAAAATTTCAAGGGAGAACACCTCTTCCGCGTTATAAGAAATATTTATTAAACGCTTGTCACATATGAAAATTCTTTTCAATTAGGCGCGTAGCGCTATCGCCCCAAAATTCACGAATACACCCTCAGTTTGTACAGCGCCTTGGCGCATAACCCTTTAAGTGCTAACAAATGCGCCCATTCAAACTAAGGGTTTGCGACACAACAATGGCGATTCGGTGTTGGAAACGGAATTGGACCATCGGTTTTCCCAGCCGTATCGGGCTCTTCCAACGAAAGTTTCGCCGGCCCTGGTTCGTATTTCGCGGAATATGCGAACGGACATCTATCGTTTGCTCGTAAAGTTATACAGCCGAGAAATTTATGCGAGTGAAAGTCGAGTTTGGCGAACGGTTACGATAAAACGCACGCGATTTCATTCCCATTTGTCGGGGAATGAAATCCACGTCGACGTCGTACCGATAAACAAACATCGCCGATCGATGCCCGGTTTTATTTCCATGTAAATTTCGCGTCAACGCGCACCCCCCCGCTTAACCTCCCGGCCAACGATATTTCATATTACTTTATTTCACGCCTATTCGTGAAATAAATTTTTATTGGAAACGCGATTCCAAGCCAACTTCCACGACGCGAAGAGGTCAGCAAAAGAGATATCTTTCTGCAACGTTTATATTTCGTTTCCATCGAACAATCGTTGGCTCAACGGTGCGGTGCTTGCGGCGCGACGAAGAGAAACGTCTTTTCCGTTGGAAAGCTGCGTTAGATCCTTCGTCGGAATAATTTCCGATACGGATGTAGAGGAAATTTATTTCCTGCGGCATCTGTTTAATAAAAATCTGGATATTATTCCTCGGGTACGTTGGTTTACTCGTTCGAACAATATTTTGCCACCTATGGGACTAGAACGTTGAATAGCAGGATTACACAGCTGCGGCGAAAGTTGCTAGCAATAACAGTTAATGCAACGAACCCGTGGTACGCGATATTTTTCGTTACCGGTATATCGAGACGAAGTAAATTACATTATCATTGCGACGTTCCCAAGCAGAGTTTTTATTGAATCGGGAACGAGTTCTTTTGAACGGCGATCGCCGCAATTGACGTCTAGGTAATAACGTGCAAACAATAACATCGATTGCAGGCGTCACTGTTCGCTTATCAGAATTATGGTAATGTCTTGCGGTTATTACGATCGTGTTTCGGTGAGTAGCCTGGATTATTTATAGCGAATCGCGTTTTGCGATCGTGCCAAACGTACTAATGCACGCCTAATGCGCACACGCAAATACGATCATTAGGCGAGTTTGCCGAAACGTTCTGCTGTGCAAGAATGAGCGAAATTTGACCAAGAAACAATTATTCCTGTATTACACCATTTCGAGCAATTTTAATAATCGCGACAGGACGACTTATCGTTACCCGCTTATCGAAAATGGAGACTTTTCGCCCGCGGCTAAGCAAATATTTGCTGTCGTCGACAAATTCCTCCGCCTGGTAATCGAATACATGAATCACCTACGCCATCGACTTTGCTGAGTCGAGAAGACGCCGAATTACCGCCATCCGAGCCGATAGTATTAACCGACTTTCACGAGTCCGCGAACGCAAGCAGCGCTTTTCTCCTCTTTCTTCCGAGCCCCGAGACTTCTCGGCGAACAAATGAAATCCTCGTAAAGCTCGAAAGTTTCTCGAGCACGCGGGGGAGCGAACTCGCAAAGACGCATTCGCTTTCCATAAAGGCGCTAGCTTTATGAATCTCGTTCCGACGGTTAAGACTCATGCAAATATTGTGGGAACGATGGATTCGTGGACGAATAATGTCTTCGACAGGGCGATGGTAAAGGCGGGTGACGAACGAGCCCTCCTTAGCGCTCGATAGAAGGGGTGTCGGGGGTTGAATCGAGAATACGTTCCTGCCTAGAGGTCCAAGAATAATGGAATCCGGCATTATCGGAGTATACCTACGTCTCAATAAAGTTTCATCGTAAAACGAAGGAAAAAGAAGTGTGCCGGTCGATAAGCCGGATAATCCTCCCAGAGATGAATGAGCAAGTTCGCTCGCGTCTGCAGGACTTCCGGCTTGAATATGTTTGCTAAATTTACGGAAACGTTCCCAAGTAGTCAGCCTTGGTTGGTTATTGCCACGCGTTCTCCGCGATAATCGGTTTTCGTTTTCTCTGTTATCCTGATGGAATTACTTCTACCTTTCGTAGAGAAATACATTAAGTTACGTGGATTTATGAACACGCAGCTGTGCCCTTACTTGTACATTATACAACGTTGTTTTGTTGTTACAGATCGCTGAACGGAACATTCACCTTGTCGTACTGTGCACCGCTCGAGCACGATGATATCATTTAGATGTCTTCGATCGCGTCGGTTCGGTGCAGCGGTATCCATTGAAGCGGAAAATTAATCTCTCAGCGAGAAGTTACGTATCCATCCGGCCAACGTCGAGGCGATACATACCCGACAAAAGGGATCCCACTGTCCACCGTCTCAGACGGGATCTCCAGCGGTCCACGGGGCCAAGCAGGTATGATAAATCATTCGTTTGAGCCCGCCAAAGCCCCGGTGGATGCACTCTCTTCAGTGCCAAACCCAGTAACATCAATTCCCGGAACTTGCCTCCTTAAAGCTTGATTTAGCCCTGGCGCATTCAACAGCGCAGCCGTAAATGATGCGCCCACTTAAAGGCTTCCCTAGCGTCTTATTGCAAAATTATGAGTAACAGTATCACCGAGTTTCCCGTAATTTCGTACAAGTACGGCAAGGAAACTGAATCCTACCGTGTTTCCATTACTTAGACGCCGTTGCACACGGATGCGAAGCTCGCGTGCGCCCCATATATTCGAAACGTTCGTGGTTAATCGAATGTAAATCGCGTCGGCTTTCGTTGCTATATTTCGGTCATTAGAAATTGTCAAAAAAATTGAGCACGGCCGTATTCGTACGGAATTGAGCAAACATTTAAAATAATTCCATTACGTACACCCTGTCATTGTCTACGGAGAGTATTCGACGTGTGTACTCTGCCTCGCGAATTATTCAAAAGCACCGGAATCGTGTCGAGTGGCGCAAATTAATGTGTCCATCCAATTATGCGATACAAATCCTATCGCGTGGTACAAATTTCAAGCTGTTCTTGAATGTCTGTCCATCATTCGAGTCTACCCCGGTCGATACAGGTTGCATGCCCGAACGAGCTTTCGAGATATAGACTTAAAAAAAAAAAAACACTACCGAGACTCGTAAAAGAATAAGAAAGTTTAGCGAAGCGAAAGTTAAGAGATGTGGCAAGAGAAAGGAAACTCTCTGAGAAATGGAACACACAGGCGTGACGGGAGCTCAACACTACCATAAGTCTAAACGAAGCCATGGTTGTCTAAAATTGTAACTCTCTTTACGAGTCAAAGCGTGATGCAACGACTTGCTGTATCTGAGAAAGAAACAAAGATAGCTCGGGCAAATACTCGCGAGACGCAGGATACGTCTCGAACACGCGATAATCCACGTTATGTAAATCAGGCTTGTTTCAATATTGAACTTACCGCTGAGTAAGTAGATAGGGATCGTTACGCGTCAGACGCGGAGGAGTAAATGCGATACGTGAAGCGCGGTCGCGGAGGAACTACGGCGAGCAAGAGCGTGGAATCGAGAGTCGAGATAAGGTTATCGAAATTGAACATTTTCACTTGAAAATTGATCATCGACCCCGGCCAATTTCATTTTATCTGTCGATTGATTATGAACCGCATCGCGGCGAACGAGAAGTAGATTGCGAGTGGAACAGAAAGGGGATTACAGGAACGCTGTACTCCTTGAAATAGGGGACACAAAGGGGAAGTACTCGGAATTGGTGTAGGAAATCGAGAGGTCGATAGTTCCAGGGACCGGTGGTCGACCTACGTCGATAGTATATCGTACTTTCCACTGTTCTAGATCGTGCGAAATTCCCTTTTTTCTTAGTTTTCTTTTTTCCCATCCAGACATGAAATATTACGACGCCAGCAGCGACAACTCTATTTTTATGACCGGGACGCTCGGCGTGGACTTCCGGTCGAGGGTCCTAAAGCCATTCCATCGTGGCCTCGGCTCGTCCCTCGCTCTTTACGGCCGATTGAAGCCTCCGCGTTCCGTCTGCAACGCTTTCTTATCGTCGCTTCCTCTGAACCGTTAACGCGCAACGTCAGGCCCGCGGGCCATTTCGAATTTCGACACTCTCCGCAACAAATTCAAAAATTATACGACAACTCTAACGGTGAAATTCATCGACAGTTAAAAAGGAATAATTTCTAAAGAGGATTCTGTCCCTGGTGTCACAATTAGCGAACAAGTCACGTTCACGGCCCGAACTCAGCGAACGAGAGATCGTCGTTTGAGACATTGTCGAAATTCGTCGTCCAAGTCGGTTCTGTCCGCGATCGAGCGGTCTCCGCAGGAAATTCCGAGTTTGCGATTTCCTGTTCTCGGCTCGGCCAACGACCGAGAGTCTCGCTCGCGAGCGTAAATTTTGGGCTTTGTGGTCTGGCTTCATCTCGTCGTGCTCAAGCTTCCAGGAAGCATTCGTACGCGATGTACCGTCCTCATCAGCGAATCACACGTGTGAACTGTCCCATTTATCGATACTACCGTACCTGGAATTTGCTTCGGTATTTCCCCCGAAGCCTTCTCTCTCTTCGCGCGATGTAACGAGCAAGAATTGCGAATTACCAATCGGCGCTCTATTGTTCAATAGAATTTGCATTTTATTTAGAGAGAAGCCGAGTTTCGAAATTAGAAGAATTTCAGAAGGCCGAAACGACAGAGCCTTTCTATTATAAATAAGTACGCGCCTATGCATGTTTCGCGATTTGTTTTCATCTTGTTCGCAAGTTCTTCGCGCAGTAAATTTCCCTCCTCCTCTTTCTTCGTTATCATGGTAAAACGAAGATGCGCCCCGTTAAGATAAGTCAACAAATTTTTCACCGAACAGTACTAAAAAGAATCTTTCGCGTTTTTACGAGACCGGGGAACAGAAAGATCGTCTCTTTCGCTTCGTCGCCGCGTTTTTCAGGCAGATCCAACCGATTAATCCTCGCTGGGCGCATCCGATGCTAAATCGCTGAAAATTAGAACGAATTTTCTCTCGCGAAGGCTGGGTCCACTCGTTTCCTCTTATCTTTATTCCGAACCTATAGAGAAACGCTTATTTTTTTTTCTTCGTCTCGCTAGGGTTAAAAACATCATCCATCCCGGTTATTATTCCGCCACTTCTCCGAGATACGTGAATTTAAATTGTCGGCGGTCGGTACAATGGCAAGAAAAAGCGGTGACAGGAGGTACAAAAGGAGCCTGTCGCGTTTATCACGCCGGCATTAGGTCAAAATAGTCGACAGTTTGCCGCGTTAATGCCCGTCGATTTAGTCTCCCTCGTCTTCCACCTGCATCTGTTGCCCATTTCCGTCTACCCGCGCAATTTATTCGCGTAATCTCACGGAACTTAACCCGATCGTATGGCATGATTAATTCCACCACGACGGGAAAGGGGGAACTGGATATCCTGTTCAGGTCTATAGGTTTGTGGATTCGAATTCAAAGACAAGAAAACAAAAGGCGAGATCATTTGATTTCGTGAGTGATTTTTAGTTATAAATTTCTGGAAATTAAAAAGAGCGGTAATTATAGTAGGACTCGATACAATTTGGTTCTATGCAAATTCTTGCACGTGCACGACCAGTCTGTGCGCCAGGCTTCGTTCCCTGGTTCGAATAATAATAGAAAGCTGGGCAAGCTGTTGCCTGAAAAAATATTAGCGGTAAACGTCTCGATAGGTGCACGGAGAATCGACTCAATTTCATAGAAACAGCAATTTGGAGAAATGAAGGGTGGTATGGAACGTTCCAATTTTCTATTCGTCCGAATTTTAATTTACATGTCTGAAAATTTTACTTCCGTAATTTTTTGGGATTTATAGGATCACAAATTGTAGTTGCAAAAACTATCAAAAATTTGATAACCGTTTACCATCAACTTAAGCAATGAAGGATATTCGCTCCCTGAGCGTCGAACTTTCCGCGAATTCGTACCAATAACTAAATTTCCCTGGGAGAGGGAGACGAAATGGAAAAATGTTATCAAACGCGAGAAATTGGCCATGGTTTATAATGAACTTTTTAATGAACTCGCGCAACCAATTTCCTCCCCACTATTTCGTTATTCCCGAATTCGCTCTTCTTTCCATCCTGTTCGACCCAAAACGAAGTTGTCTCACGAAATACGCATTTCACGCCGGAATGATCGCCTTCGTATATTCGCTCGGCTGATTGGCATTGATAATGTCAAACATCGTCGATCGAAGAGCACGTTCCTCGTATATCCGCGGTCAATATGAACAGGTTAATGACTCGCGTACCACCAGATCGAACGAGATTGACCGCTATCGCGTGCTCCGCTGAAGAGCTCAACGATACACTATGGTTTCTGAAACGATAATGAATTCGATATTCTTCGTTAACCAATTTAAGCGATATTTAATCGATAGAAAATTCGTTGAAGGGGGAAAAATCCACGAAAATAGGACGGAAAACATTTTTTGGAGAAATTTAGATCTCTTTACTAAGTGTCCACTAAACTAGATACGAAGAATTGATTCCTAGAAACCACCTTTTACTCAAAATCTCTGCAACGTTGACTGACCATTTCTCCATCGTTGCGTCTCTGCGTCAGCAGAAACTGGTAATTGCACGTATCGATGGTTAAGGACCGTGTAAAGGCTGATTCGATTACGAGTCTCATCTCGTCTTGGAATCCTCCCTCAAATTGAGATGCAATTTGTGCTTAGAGGAGTCTCCATTTCCTCTGGAGGGAATTGCGTGTCGCATTGATGCGGTAGCCAGTTAGCGGCAGACACCGGCTCGCGTTAATCGGATGCAAGTCCCGACTAATGTTCGTCCGTCTCGGTGACGTTATCACAGTCATCGTGCCCACGATGACCATCGGTGCGATTCCAACCATGACGAGGTTGTCCGCAACGTTTCTAATGCGCGAATGACCGTAACGGAGCGAATGGGCGGTCTGATGGTATAGTAGACCGGTAATTAAAGTAACAAGTTTATGTAAATTTAATATAATAAAACTTAGGGATCCTGGAATTATTTACTCAATTCTTTACTTTCTTTCTCCTATCCAGTTTAATTTGTAATAAACTCTAGCTCGAGAGATACCTATTTTCCGTTTCAAAATTTAGAGATTATAGAAACTCTCGAAACATGGTCCTATCACTTTCAGCCCCAGTCTTTAGCCAACGTTAGACGAAACGTAACAGAAGCGTACCGATATTTCTGATCGCTTGCTCATTTGCATAAAGACGGAACTGTAAACAAACGCCTGGTGTTTGCCAGTGTTTTAATTCTGATTAGGATCCCCTCTCCTCGTGGCAGGGAGGCTTAATGAATACCAAGGTATCCATCAAGCTGATTGGAGCCGAGAGCCACGACGTAAGCGGCGATGTAGCAATGGGACAAATATTGAATCCGATTTCCGCTGGCTACTGGAAGAGGAACTCAAGGGGAATTACGGATTGCTCCGAAGCGCAGAAAATACCAAACGCCAGCAAGGCAAAGATGTTTCGACCGAGAAAAGCTTCTTGAAAGGATGCTGCAGAGACTAGAGATAGAGCCACTAGAACCAGCTAAAGGGCCAAATGTTTCTTTTACCGCGAAAACAAAATTAGAGTACTCGTAGTACTTAATTATTTCAAGAGGGAACGAGAGTGAGAAGAGAGATGTTTCCATTTTTAATCATGGAAACATCGAAGAACAAACATTCTAGTGGTCATTAGATGGAGCATAACATACTTCACGATTCCGTAGCGTTGTTCTAGGTGGTAACAGACCGCGGGTGATGCCACTTTTACTAAAGTTTCCCAGTTGCGTGTAAACTCGGCTTAACCGTATTGGCGCGTGACTGTCGCGGAATAATTTCGGAATACATATTCGCGACACGTAATTACCGCGATATACCGTAATGTCTGCACTGTTGCAAATCGAGAAACGGCAAATACGAAATTATTCCAAAGGCTAGCTGGCGGGAGTGTCTGTGGCGATGTATTTACGGCGTCTCGTTTGCGGGGACAATGAGAAATCTGTAATGGACGGTTGAATACGTAATAGGCGGATCCTAGTAGGAAACAAACGAGAAGTCGATTTAATGTGCCCGGAGAACGTAGCCTTTACCTTCTATTTCGCCTTGGCTGGTGAAAAATTGCCGAGAACCGTGGATGGGAGGAAATTAAAGGACAATTCGGACGATGGGAATGAATGCCAGCGACGATAGGACGTAACGTCGTCGTCGCGTCGGTTCGATTACTCTGATATTAAATCTGCAAATTGCTAACTGGGAGTCGAGTGAAAAATATCGGACGTGAGAAGTTGAAATCGTCCTGGTCTCTGTAGGGGAAGCAGAATTCAGTGGAAGTCAGAAGTAACCGTGGCGATGATAGAACGAGCGCCAGCTGGTGGGGTGTGGTTATTAAATAAACCACACGCATTACGCCGCCTCTTTTCTGTCGCTCGGTTTTATGAGCCACCGGGCTCGCAGTCTCCTTGCTCTTCGTGGGTACAGGGAAGAATCTTTTAAAATTAAAGGGCCTCGAGAAACCACCGGGAAAATGAATTCGCTCGACCGTTACGGAATCACGGCGGATATAAAACTTGCGCGAAATTGAAACCTACTGCGAAAATTGTACCACGTTTGAATAATAGGCTTCCCGATGTTGTAGTAGTGCTGTTTTATAGGGAATACGGTACAAGTAAAAAAAAACAGAGTTCTGCTGTCTCTAAATCTTGCTATTCGAATGCAATTTAAAATGCTCTCGCACTGTTTCCGATCTTCTCGTGATCCACAATTACGGGATCAGATTTCCTTTAGGCATTTGTAGAACTTATTTCCGGAGTGGGGTAGGATTTCTTTCGTCTCGTTATTCCGTCAAGGGGCGAGCGTGAGTGTACTCGCGGAGAATACACGCCCGTACTACCTAGCTCACCTAATTGTGGCTCGGATTGTAAATTTACCGTAAGAGCGGTCCGTCACGACGTCAGGTCACTAAACTTGTAGCTGGTAACGACTCCCGCTCCCGCAATATATCTTTCCCAATCGCTCTGGTGGATGATCCACTCCGTGACAGCAAAAGTACCGCTTCTAGCGATTAATTACTCGCGCACCTTGACTGCGCTTGCATTAAGCCCATCCCCAAACCCCTATGCGTGGCAATGGCACACCGGCAGGTAACACGTGCGTATTCCCATCCATCAATCACGCGGTATTCTCGAGGGCCTATTATCGTCGCGCTCGCAACTGATTACCGTGTACCTGGCGCGTTTCGACAGCGTGGCGAAATCCACTCTCGAGACTCGTGACCACGTTGTCCGTACTCCATGTATCGAAAAAGCAGCCAATAAATTTTCGGAGAGAGAATATCTCTCGTAACGTTATTTTTCATCGAAAAACGACGTCTTCCCAAGTATACTTCTGTCACTCATGGCCAAAAGAGGTGGTCCTTTGAGAAGATTTCAATGGTCGCACCATTGGCGAATATCCTACAATATACGAAAGAAGAAATTCAACCACGGGTAATTAAACAACTGGTCCTCGAGTCCCTTTGGCTCGGAACTACTTCTTTCGAGTTGCAGCGCTGCATACAGCCCGTTTGAGAATCCGAGGAGCCAGAGAAAACTCGTTCGTCGACTTGTCGTCGCGGCCTTCTTATTCATCGCGTGCTTCGCTGGCATAGGCGGTCCATCTAACGAGACATGCATTATGTACCAACTTTGCTACCTCTAGAAGGCCCCGGGACGAGGATGGCTGCCGTAGCGAAAACTGAAGGATGAAGAGAGCGAGTTTCCGCCGATGCCGACGAAATATAGTACTCGGTTCTGAATGCACGATGAAGGTGACGCGCGCCGAACTACTTTCTCCTGAGTGTGCCTTCCAGGCAATTCGGATTGCTCTCGAAACGCTCGAGCATCATCTTTCGCGATTGTTGAACCCGCCACCTCACTACTGTTTGAATACGAAACGAGCCGATGCACTGTGTTAGAGTTATTACGACATGTTGACAGAGAAGTTTGAGGACGTTAGAGGATCTCGCGCGAACTATTGTAGCCCAGGGATTCTCAACGGGACAAGGATGTTCAAAAGATTTTAAAGCTTCAACTTCTGAGTGAATCGCGAAAATTCTTTTCTGCTCTGTCGTGTACGATACGAGATATTTGAACGAAAGGCAAGGTTAAGGAGATTAGTAAGAACAATGAAACGAAACTTCGCGTTTCGAGTGTCGTTCCTTCGAGCCACCCCGTGCATTCGCAGAGGTCTCGTCTCTCGAACCTTTGTACGCCGAGGAACGTTTCACGAGCTGTAAATCGCGTTACCGCCGCGCCGGTTCGAGGGAGAAAGGGGGAACTCTGGAAATTGTCAGCGCTCGACAGTCCCTATTAAAATAGAATTTGTTGCGTACGTGAGGCAATAAACCGTTCGGATGAGACGCGTCGACTCGTTCGTGTTTCGTCGCTCTGCATTCGGTTCGAGGCATTAGAATTTTTACACGATATCGTAAATTCGCGCGATTCTGCGCGCGAGCAGGAATTGCGAAGTTGCCGTACCAGCTGTTCCAGCGTCTCCGTGACGTTAAAACAAGAACGGCGCCTTATCAGGAAAGCAATACCAGCGAGACGTATCGCGTCCTGTCTTGAGAGAATACGCAAAGTTTCGTACGAAGTTTCAACGGAGCAACGCGGGTTCCGTGCCGCTAATTAACGAACAAGCTGCACGGCGTCCTGTGGCCCAGCAATTTTGGCAGTTACGTTGAAACGGGCGAGTTGCGCCCATAATCTCCCGGGGAATGCGTTTCAATCTTTCGCCTTTTAAAATTCACTGCTTTTCTGTCTCCGCCTATCGGGCCTGACTATAAAGCCTAATGTTAGTGTCGTGTCTGTTATTAGGCGGGTTATTTTTAAATGGGTCGTCTTTTTAACTGGTTCGAATGAAACTCGTAACGTTCGCAGATGTAAGAGTAAGTAGAAGTAGCGCGAACTGGTCAGACGTTCTAGTCAGCCTTAACGAGTAGCGGTGCTAGTTCGAATCTGTATCTTGAAGGAGATTCGAAACTTTACAGTCTTGGATGTTTCGAATCTCCTCGAACATTATTTTATACCACAATGTCTCGAAACTCTTGATCGATCTTGAAGTCTTGGCGAATCATGAAACTTTTAACGAGTCTCGAACATTTTGCGTAAAAATAAAAACTTATAGATCCCTACAATTTTTCGTTCATATTTCTCTACGAAGTCGAACTTGACAGAACTATTATTGTATATTTTTAATCACTTTCTACCACGCGGTGACGACAGAGAGAATCATCGTTGGGACCAGCCTTTCGACATTGTTCGGTTCTATCTAAACGTTTGTACTCCTGCAATGTGTCTCTCGAGTCTACTAGAGTGTACTGGAGTGACTAGTCTGAAAAAGTCCGTGCAAACCTCTGCAGCGTTTCGATAAGCCATTTGAAGTCCCGAACCAGAACCAACGGTGAAAAATAACTACGAGTCCAGTGGCTGCGACGATTCCGCTAAATCCACAGGGTACTGTCGATTGTACGTAAAAATTGCAGCAAACACGCCTTGGCCGTATTAAAGTGGATGCAGTCAACTAGGATTTAAAAGGGAACTCGTTTCTAACAACGCGTTATCCGTCCAGTCGGTATTCCGTGTCAGAAGTGTCTGCGCGGTAATAACGACAGGGGTGTTTCAAGCTGATGCGATAAAGCTCCTTTGTTACCGCGGTGAAGAGTTTCAAGCGCGATTAATGGACCATGGAACGCCTTCATTTTTTTTTTTTTTTTTTTTTTTTGAACGGCATGCTCTTGTTCACGATGTTACCGACTAACTTTTACGGGAAACGTTATCTCTCTTTTGTTGTTCCAGCTCGTCATTGTCATTTTACGCTTTGCGTTAGACGTACTTTCGTGTTCGCGTGCTCGTCGCGTCGATGTGCACAATGGCGGATTAATTATCGTAAACATCTAGCAATCAGGATCCCAAACAGGTATTCTTCGGTATTAATCGGAAAACCATTTAAATGTATTTAATTAATTTGGAAAGGTTGAAAACTTTGATCGGATTATATACATAACTTGAACATTGCCGCTTGATTAGCAACTCAACCATTGGATTGCGGATCCGTGTTACTGCTGAGTCTGATCTAAAGTTTGCTCTTGTAGGAAACAGTTTCCAAGTGGAACGCGCATCTAAGGCGAGGCCCGCTAGAAAAGCCTTACTAATGAGTCCTTTAGCGGATCCGGGACGAAACACCGTAAGTTTACGGAATAAAGTTTCCGGGAAGACCACCGCGGTGGTTCGACGCTATCCGTGAATTTTTCTTCTAGTACGAATACGGATGACCCTCGTTAATTCAGAGGGCGTAATTGAGAAGTTAATTACAGGGCGAGGCTTACGCAATATTTCACAGCCCAGTCAGAAATTGCCAGCGTGAAACTTGGCGGGGCAATTCCCGTCGCGTTGACTTTATTTTGCCGTAACAGCTCCGAGGATGAGCTCCCGAGCGATCCAACTTCGCGATAAGCGAGTGAAGACTCGCGTATCAGCTCTCGGTAAGGTGTTCGATTACGGTAGTTCGAAAGTTCGTTGTTCAACGATGGAGAGAGCGAATTGTTCGGCACGCGAAAGATCGAGCGACGGCATGCACGTAAATCCGATTCGTGTGTAGGTGCTGGCTACTTGGCAAAAAGTTTGCAACTTCTCCTTTATCAGCGTCGCTTGGATTGTACGTATTGTTTCTTGGAAACTTGGCCAGTAATCCGCTTTTGTATACTCTCGATCGGCGCGCTTTTCTGGTACACTTTATTCAATCTTCGTCTTTTTGTACGGTGTCGGACGAAATTGCAACTCGTCGCCTAACGCAGGAATTTTCAACGTGACCCATATGATCCACGCTGTATTTCCCGAGAACTATAAGCAAAAAAATTGCACATGTCGATGTGGGTTGCAAAACAAAAAGTAACTGAATCTAGACACAAGGGCAAAGAAACGTTACATTCACTTACGGCTAATTCCATTAACAAGCACGTCCAGTCTACGCGTACTTTTTCCTTGGATAAATTCTCAATTAAAATGCATCGGCAATGTTGCGCTTGTTTTAGTAAATAACGAACTCCTCTACCTCGTGAAGCGCGCGCGTTGTGTTCCGCGTTAATTCCACGGCAACTGCACATAAATTATGAATATCCGGAAAGCACCCCGCCGATACCAGCACTCTGCTACCACTATTCAGTCGCGAAACGAGCCGTGACGTATTTCGCGCCCAATTTCTACATCCGTTCTGATCGAATATGTACGTTTTCATTTTGTGGCGCACAAGAAGCCCACAGCGCAGAATGAAATAAATAAAAATGTCATGTGCCGCGGGCGGAAGCTGGGTCCGTATAAAATTCATGGCGAATCGATACGGAGAGCAGCGCGCAAATAGTTGGTTAATAATACTCGACGCGTTTCGATAATTAGCAATTTGGTCGTGGCCAAATCGACCTCTGCTTCGCAGCTGCTCGCCTACGGGTTCCACCGAAAAGGGCGTACAACAAGGTCCACGAAAATGAAAGAAAAAAACGCGACAGATGCGACGCCGGTCTCCATTGAATTTCAAAAGCGCAGACCAACCAGAATGCGAGACAGCGCGCGTCTGATTCAATGAAACAGTCTGTCTGTAAGGTAGACGGGTTCCGATAATTCGATGGTCATTCGTGGAAGCTAGAGATGCCGTTAATAGGATTGCAATTTCTCTCTCTACGCACGACGAGACGAGGGTTCAGCATTAAGGTGATAAGACAGAAAAGCATCGAGGTGAAAGAATAAATAAAAGTATTTAACTATTATCTTACTGCAGCTTCCACAAAATGCATTCCGAGGTGAAAGCCGTAACGAGCGTCATATTGGTATCGGATTACCATAATCGCAGAATTAGTACCTACGATCCCAAATGTCATTACACCTGTTCGATACTTGGCGCGTAACAAAAGCGGTTCACCGAACGTAATGTTTGTAAACTGCATCTTCGATTCCAATTCTAACCGCATAGAATTGAATGTATTCGTGTATTTGAAAATTCGTGTATTTGAAAATTCGTTTAACAACTAAAAACTTAATTCCCCTTCAAGATTTGCGAATATCATACGCGTATGGAGCTACTCCAGTGAAATCCACGACCTCGCGTTCTCCGGCATGAAATTCCGCAATTTCACATTACGCGACGATACACACCAACGTAGGGCTCTCATTATATGACAAAAATACCTCCAGCTTTGCAGACACTTAACCCTTCCTAGGGAGGGAATTATTTCACGCGACTCAGCAGCTTTCACGCGAGTGCATTCGAGCCACCCTTATCGGTCATTTCACCATCCCGTGTTTCTCGTGATGCGTTTTATCCGCGCAATGTAAGCTGCGTGGTTTGAGGCATGGAGTACCGGACATTCATGGTCTGACGTTTACGGGATCGCCTACCGACTAATCCAGCCGAGTGGCGCGAGCATTTCGCAAATTTTCGACCCTCCCATTGCCCCTTATCCGTTAGTCAGAATGCAAGCGAGCGTGTGCTACATTTAAGAGGACTCCAGCCCCGTGTTTACAGCAGATTAGAACGCTATTCTCCGTTGAAAGGTTATATCCCAGATACTGCGGACAAGATGACTCTGACCCAGAGTCCACGTCGTCTTGTAGACGTCCCGACTTATCTTGCTAACCTACTTGGGCAAACGCGACCGAGTGGAAAGGATTTAAGGTCCAGAGAGGAAAGGATGTTTGCGGATAATGCCCTGACGCGACATCCAGCTTGCCAGGGAACCGTCTATGTCAAAATTCGCGACAATTTTCCCCTTTCTCTCGCATTTAAACTGTCTCCACCAAATACACTTGTGGTCATGGGTTATATGTACATGTTAGTATTTCAAAAAACGAAGCGTTATAAATATATACAACAATTAATTTTGAGCATTTACGTAGGAGTCGTGCGATCGAGTTGGACTTGACTACGGTGTCTGAACGTTACTGGTTATTTCTACTTGGGTTTCTCAACATCACCGCTGGTATGTTATTATCTGCATTCTGTCAATCTTGCCATCTTGTAACTAGTTCGAAACAGTCAAGACAAGTAATATCATACAACTGTCAGCATCTTCAAACACAGACACAAGTAGAAACGACGTGTAATGGACAGACACGTGAGCCAAGCTGATTCGCATCGCATACATACCCGACGAATATTCAAAATCGATTCCCACGAGTAACGAAGATGGCATACGGGAAAATTTTATATTCCACATTTTCGATTTATTTGTATCTCTCAATTTCTCTGCCACGGAACACTCCGAGTTCCATCCAAACCTCGTTACTTTTTCCAAAACTCGTCGCTGGACTTTGAAAAATCCTCGAAACTTCTCTATTATTAATCCCCACAGATAGTAAAACAGACAATCGCGATTAGACCAAACGCATGAGCAAATTAAAGTTTCAGCGCTCGACCACGCTACACCGAACATCTCGAAACGCTTATAACCTCGCGACGACCGGCACCGGTTATCTTCCTGCTTCCTTCGAGACCCAGCCCAAACTTGCACGTGTAAATAACGACTGTGCCTCGTGTTCCGTAGCAGTTGTTTCGGGCAGCTTTCCAGCGGAGACGCTTCATCGTATTTGTTTGCCTTCTTTCCCGCCACGGTGTGTTCTTAATTCGCGGCGAGCCTCGGGGAACACGTCGCACCAGACAACGTGATATTTGCTCGCGAAAATTGTTCGGGAGCGCTGTTACCGCGAGCGGGCGACTTTGGTCCGTATTTGGTAACTTTGTCCACTGCGCGGCCAGTCACGTTGGAAGACTATCTTCGTTAAGTGCATCTCGCACGACTAGCTTCTATGGATCCTCTGGTAGCGTGGATAACATTCATTTACATTTTACATAAGTGTAAAGCAAGAAGACATTATTTTACGATGTATTTGTTTGGGTCATACCTATCTGTCACTAATGACAGACGTTACGCGCGAGCAGCGGGATAGTGGAACAGTTTCGATTCACCGTCAACGTCTATCCCGTCCGTAATCCGGATTCCGTTGACTTCCGAGCGATGTCAAGGATGATATGCGACCAACGATATTCCCACGGGCTAATATTGTGACAGCCAATGTTTATTCGTGATTCGATGGATCAACGCGAACGTCTGCGACGATTTCTATCTGGCCAGTCGTGCTGGATGCGAGCAAAGCTCTGCCAGGTAACGCTCGATAAAACTGCTTTCATGCGAAATGGCCCGGATTATCCCACAGGCAAAATAGACGTTTACCTAGACCACCGATCAAAAGTGACTCTCGAAAGCAATGCTCTAAAACCACATATTTTTCGTATACAGTACGCGAAGCGATCTAGCGACTAAAGTGCGACTTTCTCAAAAGTCGTTAAAAGTCCTCGCTTCTCGAGTACAGAGTTGTTCCAAAATTTCTCTTTGCCGCTGCGAACGCGCGAACGTTCGCAATTCATATGAAATCATTGTCGAATAAAACTCTTGCCAGCCACGTAAATAAACGGAAGTGCTCGCAACCCGTGAGACAAGTTGCCTGACGTAGAAGTGAGAGCTCCGACAAGTATTCAGCAGTTTTCGGAGGCCCCAACCTCCGGTGGCATCGCGAAACTTTGCAAAGAGCTTGCAAACTTTCTCGGTGAACCTCGAAAGCCACGTTGGGCATCGCCTGGTGTAATTGTTCGCGCGTCTCCAGATCCTCGAGTTTAGCCTTAACGGGACGGTATCGTATCTAGTGGCCGAAAATTGAAAATTCTTTTCCTACGGAGAGACAGTCGGAACGTAACGAGAACAATGAAACATCTCTACAGCGTTTAAACTTTCCAGAAAATAAAAAGAAATCGACTTTTTTTTTTTTATCCCGAGTTGTCATACATCTCGTCAGAAATTATGCCTTCGAAGGCTACGTTTTGAATACTGATGAGTCTGTGAAATGAAGCGAAGGGTTTATCATCGTCTTTAGATGTAAAGGAGACCAACTATATATTCCGAGTTATTGGAGAAGTAGCAGCACTTAATGATTTATTAAACGTAATCCGGAGAATCCTGGACGTAATAAACGTACAAGGTTTAAGATAAAATTGGAGGAACTTTATCGCTACCAGAGTTACAGGGTCGAAGCGATTAAACGTTTCATCGCTAATGATTCCCGAAATGGTATCGAAATCTCGAACGTGTCAGTATTTGTTCATTTTTCTGGACGTACGTACGTAACTTGTTAAGATGGACGAGTTGCTCGCGGAAGAACAATGGCGGGTGCAGTGCCGTGGCCTTCGTGGTTCACCTTGACACGCTCGATCGCGCCTTATCTTATCTCGGGATCCCTCGTTCGGGCCGCGGGCGACGCGTTTTTCGGCTAATAAGATTTCACGGGCTGCCTAGCCGCGAGCCACGTGTGGCCTAAACGAGTCCTATTCTTTATCCCGCTCACGTACGGCGAGTCACTCGAGGGGGATTTCGAGGACCTGTGCGCGACCGTGTCTCTTGATTCCGTAGCAGCTTCGTCCTGCCGAGCGGAAGCTACGTTTATCGCGAGCTGAACCCTCTCGAGTGATCGATCGACGCTTGATTCCTGATTACGAGCGTAATCCGATTATGCGCCATCGTCTGTAACGCCCTTTGTGGCGTCGCTAGTGCCTCGATACTTTTCACAGCCTCGTTGGATGCTGTCCTCGAGCCGTTCCACTTTAATCGTGTCCCCGATGTGCAAATACAACATAAGCCCTCGTCTCTCGTAGAAAACACCTCCCCTGCCCTTATTAATATTATACCATGCTAGTGCGAAAATCCTTTAATCGCAGATTAGTCTTCGGACGGATGTCCGTCAACAAAGGGTAGAGTGTCCGGAACGAAGCCTTGAAATAGTTGATGGTGCGAGCGTTACGCCGAATGTCTGACCGTGGAAACAGTGACGTGTAACAGAGAACGTGGCACTAAAGTGTTTGACCGTGAGGAAAGCAGTATATGTTTGATTTTAAGTGAGCTGGAAGGGCGCTATGCCAAAACGGAGCAGTAGATCGTCTGGCAACGAGGAAGCAGACAAGCGTCTGACTAGGAAGATGAGAAGCCAGTATCGTGGTAAAGGCAACGTAATGCTCGACCATACTTTGAATAAGATAGTTTGGTTTTTCAAGACCGTGTTTCCGACTTCTTGCCACTTTATGACTTCTACCTTTGCATCACGTCGCGTTAATCGCCCAGTGCATTCAGTTCCATCGGTAGAAACTCCCTAGTGAACACTGCAAGTGGAATCGACCAGTGCTTGGTCAGACGTCCAATGCGGAGCGTCCGACAGGCACCTCTAGAACGAATGAGAATCATAAATTTTCGTCTATCTTCGATTCTAAAACATATGAATCGAAACATTACTCGTGCCACAGACATATTGTTCATACTCGATAGTGCACGTACTTTACAAACATTCGAAATCGATTTTTTTTTTTTTTGCAAAACGAAACAATGTTCGAAATTTTTTGTTTCATTTTACTATTTCATTTCAAGGTATCGCGCGATTTTTGGAATGCATCATAATTCCTCGCTTATCTTGTACAGCTTTATCGTTAACAGCAACAATTGGAAACATCAATCGACGCGACATTATTGGATTTTTGAGCGTCCAACGCTTCGAGCTCGCCGTTTGTTGCGAGCGTTTCGCGTATGAAAATGTCAGCCCGTCAACTGCAACGATCCCTGTAAATGAATCAAACCAACCAAATCCGATGGACTTGCATTACCGCCGGTTCGAATTCGTCTCGAAACGATCGACGATCGAGCGTTCCGTTAACTGACGGATCACGCGCTCTACGGATTTTACGCTGCGCGTGATCGAATATTGTCCATACGCGAGCGCGTTACTTTTTTAGACCCGCTTACATTCTGTTCAGTAAAAATAAAAATTTCATTCTACCGTAGGGAATCGGCGAAGAATTTCCTTTCTCAAGTTTCGGTAACTCTTCGCCTGGTCTCGATTGTGGGTCGACGTGCAAACCGCGTAATAATAATTATTTAGCGGGCGCAGAAAACGATGCACCGCCGACGTTGTCTTTCGGTGGGATTCAGCAGGAAACAATGGCTCGACGAAGCGAGGTGGCACGCGTTTGAAACGCAACGGGCCGTAAGTAATTCGTCGGAATCTGGCGGCGGAATTCCTTGATATTTCACAGCCACGAGCGGAATCGTAAGTCCGCGGTGAACGCCAACGCGGCTATTATGCTAGTGTACATTTTACGCTGTACGCGGAGAGGCGAGGAGGGGGTGGAATGCGCGCGAGTTCCGCGGTGTCAGGATTTCCTGTTTGGGAGCAAACGAATGGCCGCCCGTCCACGAGAAAATATTCTTCCTCTAAATTATAACGAAATTAGACGAATCTCCGGTTCGTTCGTCTCGGCCATTATACTTGTACCGAAGCACACGCTGAGCGCTTTATACCTTCTCGGACTTGTCGCTTCGGGCGGAAATACGGCGGAGAGTTTGAAAAGTGAAATAACTCTTACAATTTCCGTTGGATGAATGGAACGACGAGGTACAAGAATCGCGGCACTCGAGGTACTTCATCCAACTTTTTTTATTTGGTAATCTCAAACAAGAAGACCTCGGTATTAATTATTTGTCATTATTCGACAAATAATATTCTTTTCTATTCGAGTGTACGTGCTCACATTTTGACGCCACCGACATAATTAGTAAACGTTCATCTTGTTTGCATCCGGTATTCATTTGCGATGGACATTAATAATAATACAGAATACAATGGAACAATAGATTCTTGACAGGTTCCCATCAATTTTCCCAGAGAATATTGTTTCAGCATTCTGGAAATCATCGCCTGATGGTCGTACGCTCAAAAATTTCCAATTCGCGAGGTTGTCGACGATAAACCAATTTGATAGCCGTTAGTCTTTACTGCGCTCGAACGTTTAATTTTAAATATTACGCAGACAATGACAGCGTATTCGATCTTCTTTTATTGGATTTTGCGCGCCTCTCTGAATCGATGTACGACAAAGTCGTATATTTAACGCGATAAATGCAAAGGTTAAAACACAAATAAAAACACTGGCACTGTTCAAGACAGACGCGTATTAACGTTATGGCTATTTGGTTCGAGTCATCCCCAAAACTCGTATGTTATTTTTTCTGTCTTCCTTTTAACCTCCCCCGGTGGTATATAACTCCCCCTTCTGGGCGAGAAAATCGTGCATGAATCATGCTAAACCGTAAGAAACTTCGCTTAACGAGGAAGGCACGGCGCCAAATGAACGACCTGGAACGCTTCACGGACCGGTGCACGTGGACTATGGGAATTTAATTATGTGCCCCGCAATAACGATTCGTCGTCCGCTGCGTAAATGCTGCGGCGCATTTTTGTCCGCTCCTTTCATCGATGCGATCGTAAATTCCGCGTAATCAGAGAGCACGTTTGACCCAAAGCGTAGAGAAAGTGTCGGCAAATCGATACGCAACGGCGCCCGCGAATTTGCCTAAAACACGTTAATGGATTGTTATGTTAATGGCTATTGTTCCCGCGGCTAGCGCGATAATAATACATTATCAAAGTATCGGCAAAAGTTCAACGACAAAATGACCGAAAATCGTGCTTCGTATCCCGCACAGAAACTCCGTGCAGACGACTAAATCTAGAAATGCGTTTTTGAAATGTTATATACTTCCATTATCCACGAGTTCTAATTGAATTTTAAATTCAATTTCAATTTGAATATCTGAAAATCTCTAAATCGTGGAAGCCTTAAAATTATGCATCGACGAAACGAGGCCAATGTGACTTGGCTTTGGCTTACAACTGGTTATTTAAATATCGTCACTGGGCCCTTTCATCGAATCGACGGGATATCTAGTAGAGTTTACCATCTCGATATTTGCTAGTTTACCGTTCGCCGGAGAATAACGATCGTTCGTCTATTTAATTGGCAGCGGAAACAAGACTTCGTATTTACTTTCGATACGCCAGTTTGCAGACTAATATGTAACTGTTCGCGATGGAAACTGGATAAAGTAGATTTTTATAGTCCTTCGTCCAGGATGTCGAAGATTTATCGTTGCATCGATCAAGCTTTTTTTTATTAGTTCTACGTCAACGAACTAGTCCCTCCGTGAAATGCTATCCATTCGAAGTCACGACTTCGCTGTACCTCTGCTCGTTAGAATCTATCGACTGTATCCCACGACTCCGTTTCACGTGACATCGCGTTACCCTTTGATATTTCATTAATTACGAGAGTACGCCCATCTCGGACTTGATCTCACGCCTATTATTTCTCCGATTTTTCATTTCCTCGAAATGTTTTTGTTTTGCCTTCCACAAATTTGCCTGGCTGCCCTATACACCGAAATGACCGGATCCGTCGAAACTTTTCGGCTGACAAACGAGCCGCGTTTCACGGGCGTTGACGCGGCAAGCAAAAACGTTTCCCGATGGTAATGGAGCTCTGCTTACGCGTTTCGAACGAGCGTGTCCCGGCGGGAAAGATGGATTTCATTTTTGACAAGATAGATCAACGCCCGAACGCAGGAGGATCGACTCGATCCCGTCGAAATTCAATCACCTTAACGGCGAAATTTTTCACGCGTTTAGCGGGACGATTTCCTGCACTCGGTCGTGCTCATTGCACACGCGTAATCTGCGTGCATCGATATTACTTTATCGAAGAAAGGAATTGCATTACCTTGAAGAAGCTAGCTGGAATGTTGGCGAAACGTTGATGTATTTTAGCGCGAGAACACGATTTACACCCGTGGTTCTCAATTATTATCAACTGTTAATAAATGTCTTAATAAAATTAATCTAACGTGCAAATGACTGTGTTAGCGTCGAAATTAGGTTCACTTCTCTTAGGATCAGGTCTCCGGACAAGATTAAATACCTAATCTTGTTAACGCAAACTTCTGGCCTGAACACCCTATAAATCAGGTTACACTATGCGTATAGCAGAGCACGATTACAATCTTATCCATAATAGACTTAATATTCAAACACTGGAAACTCGTTGGAAGTTGGCCAATGTCATTTTCCTTTATAAAAATCTTCATGGTCAACGGTTAATTAAATTGGCCAACTATCCTCGAGCTAACAAAGCTTAACGCTTAATCTAGGCGACCCAATTAACCCTTCTTTCTTGTCCCCTTTTTGCTAAGCATTACATTTTTATACCACTTTGACAACATTCATTTTACATTTGCCTGCGTTATCCAGATCGAGCATTTTCTGTTTATTCGGTTCAATGAGTAGCAATTCCCTTAAAGTCCGCGACAATTTTTCCAGTGCACCCACTCCAGGGCAGTTTATCTTCCGTGCAACGATGTTTAATAACATCAGTATTCGCGTCTGTACATATTAGCCGTCTTTTCGTAAAGTAACTACCACTTTATCCTCTTCCGTTTCGCTATACACTCCTACGTCTGCCGTTCTTGTAAGCCCGCGGCATGGTTCACATGTTTTTCCTGTTTTCTCCTGCGTCGTGTTCGTCGTCCTCTTCCCTCCGAGCTTGCCTCCGTCCTCCTCTTTCGCCATTTCTCTTCGGTCATTTCTCTTACTACCTATCTTCCAGCTAGTGCACCAGTTACCTCGCGAAACTTCACCCTTCGCCTTTTCTTCCCGTGAATTATGTTCGCGCGGCTGTTTGCCCTGCTCCTCTTCTTTGCGATACAACTTCACATCGCATTTGACTAATAGTTAGTCTCGATACAACGAATTTTAGTGCGGGCTGTGTTGGTCGAAGGAAGATTTAACGAGGAGCGAACCGAACGTTCGCAGATCGAGTCTACGATACCCGAGTGTTTCCTGCATTTGAGTAATTGCTTTAAAAATATTTTCAATCCGATATCGCACAGTCATGTTGGCGTAATACCGTACAGGTAACCGCAACGTTGCAAAATTGTATCGATAGTATCGTAATGCCTCGCGCGGCGTAACCGAAACGTTAGCAAAACGGCTCGACTACAATGCCGAGTAATCATTCGTCAAACACGATCCGTCTTGGAAGTTTCGATAAAGTTCTGCTCGGATCGCGTTAATTTACTATTCGATCCGATCGAGGGAATCCGAAGTGCCCTAGGGACGCCTCCGTCGAACCGTGCAACGAAGATTGAAAGCGAGGCTCCGATCCGCGAGGACGCAGTCGGACGTGTCAGGTGTATTTGCATGCAAATGCGATCGGTTCGTCGCGATGGATCGATACTCCTCGGACACTGGTGGCTTCCTCTTGGCGCTGATGCAGCCTGCCGCGATAGGAAAAAAGGAGCGGCCAGAGGCAGACGTTCCCTTAAAAGCGTCAGGACCGCCAGGACGTCGCCTGGATATTTTGCCGCCGTGGCGGACAGCGCGGTCTGGGAAAGATGTACGAGGGCGAATGGCGCGGAATCGGCTGCCAGAAGTCGCGGAATTAGGTCAATTCGAGACACGCGGCGTCGAGCAGTTTATTAACAAAACGCGCACCCGTTAACCTTCGTCTCTTTCCCTTCTGCGCCCGTGCCGACCGGCGGCGGCCGCGCGCCGGTGAATGTAGGTTGATGTATTAATATCATTAAGTCGCGTACGAGTCGTTTCGGCGCGTGTAACCGTCGCTGCAGTTCGGCCAAATCGCGAGCCCTTCCCTTGGTTTCGGTTGCCTCGAGACGGGACCAGTCGCGATATATTTTCAGACGGTTCGTCCCTGCCGAGGGTGCGTCGCGTGTCGCTAAACACGGAAATCGATCGAGGAATTAGCTTGGGACGCGGTTAGCAGGGATTTATGAAGTGTTACTGTTCGATCATCGTAAAATACTTTCCCGGCGCGAAATGAATAGCTTCCCTGCGGCCTGCCGAGGATGTTTATGTTGGTTCGGCACGAAGGGACGGATTTGTAGAAATAATTTCAATAATGGCATCGTATCGAAATTATTTGATTTCGCTGTTGTGCTCGACCATGCTGCGAATTACGCGGGAATGCAATAACGTAGGTATTTTCAGTGATCGAATATATTTTCATGCCTCGCTGTGTACGAATGAGCAAGAAATAACTACTTCCACTTTCTTACTTATCGACAAATTATTTCATTCCAACAGTTAACAAACTCTGAAATTAAGTTTCCTTCCAGCGTCCTATTAACCATTCCGGCTGTGATATAAAAATTAAATTTCATTTAATATGCAAACGTAGCATACTGTCCTTTATCGCGGTTGCAACTTGGAATTTAACTAGACGCTTTCACTGCGTACGTACCTGACGCGATACAATATTCACGATCCGAGAACATTACGGGCAACTTTCTGCGATACGAAACTACCCCTGTCGCTATGAAATCTTCCAGTCGGGACGCATGCGACGAAATTATTACGTTTTATGGTAGTCTTGCACTGGCCAATCGCTATTTATACCTTCGTAGAAGTGCGGACAACTTCGAAAGTGATGGTGGCAAAAGTCTGTCAGGACTCCAGATAACAGTCTCGTGTGGAAACAATCAGCAAACCACAACCATTGGGTGCACAAAATAATTTGATTACATCGATCGAACGAACCAATGAACATTATCATGAATTTCTCTGAGGAAACCCGTCGGTGGGAGCACCGGCGAAAGCCAATTTCGAGGAACAATATCAATTCCGTGAAAACGCTACTCCTTTAGCGGCGGATGAAAAGAGATCGAAATCGAGCGACTTTACATCGAGTCGGTTCGGAACAATATGATCGCGATTCGAGTACTCCGAGATGGAAAAAAAGCTATTGTTTTATTCTTCGTTACGTCTTACGTATCGAGTGATTCACGGTCCCGTGGACGTAGCATTCGAGTTAGTTAGCTTCGACAGTGGACAACGATGCGAGCTTGTTTTATGTCATCGAAAAGCGATAGAACGTTTTTTCCGCGCCGTGTCCCCTCCAAAACGGCGAGCAGTGTCGATCGGGAAGCTGTTAATTTGCGATCGAATCGCGGCCATGCGTTTCCCGAAGATACCGTGCTATCGCGAGCAATCAGTGCGCACGCGTCGAGGGAAAAAGAGGAAAATAAACGAAGAGGAAACGTTCCACGAATTCCAATTTCGAATAATTTTATCGGAATCGGTACACTACTAAATAACACAGCGATTGTTGAAATTTATTTCATGCGACTCCGGCACCCTCCTTTCGAATATGCGCCACGATATTGACGCGCTCAATTGTTTATGGTTTTTCGATAACGAGTCGGTCGTCGCGAATCACGCCAACGTTCGACTCGTCTTCGAATATATTTATTCGCAAAAATGTTCCGAATGTTAAGAAACGATACGCGTGCTTCGCAGAAAAATATTATTTTCTTTATTTGGTCTCGGTTATAACGAAATAGTTTGTGGCACCACTTATCTACAATGTCGTGAGCCTTTATAGATAATATCTCCCCAGCGAAGCGACTGCATGGAATTTCGTTGCCTCGCGTATTCGATGGCATGCTTCGTTGGAAGCTCGTCCATGCATGGCAACAATAAAGCGCGAACAGAAGTTCCCACCGAGCGCTTACGGATTCGTCGCGCTGGCCGGAAGCTTTCAGACGGAAGCGGACTGCTGCGTCGCCGGAAATGTCGCTGCCCCCTGAAATTTTCCACTGTTTGCGTTTGATACACTCCGCGAGTCTTAATAAATTTTATCAGCCCTGTTAATTCCCACGTTTGAATTATTTCGTTTCAGTCTGATAATGAAAACGACTCCGAAACATGCCGGAGATGGACAAACTTGGAACAAAATGGAATTTTATTTCATTTGGGACAAATAGAAGCTTATCTCGATGATTGTTCGATAGAAATAAACGTCGAGGATCGATCGCATATTAAATACAATTTTGTATTATTCGATACAGATATCTGCTATCTTTCCCGATTATTTCAGTCGACAACCGGTGAAATTTTTACCGGGCTTCAAATTCTTCCCCTTTTACTGTTACGGTATCTTAGAAAAAATAGAGAAAGGTTTTCACGTAGATGCTGTGTATAGCAAAGCCCTCGTGATCGATATCATGTCCTGCGGATATGCAGATGTCGTAAAAGGATAGGTGAACGTATAAAGGATTAATTAATTCGATGCAGTAGCCAGCAGCTTTCAAGTTGCGACACGAAATGAATAGAATGGAAGAAAAATGAAATCCGCGTGATCATAGACGGTGGAACTTGAAACTAAATATTTCCCTATTCGTCTGAAATAAATTGGGTTTTCTAGCGAAGAGATAGTGCGTGTTGCGAGAATGTTTCATCGATTACGCGATTGATATTTTACGATGACGGTCGACTCTGGCGCCATCCCGAGGATGTTTACAAGTGCCCCATTTCTCAGGACGTCCGTTGGCCACGGAAACCCACTTCCGGCGCCTCTGTACGCCCGCGACTCTCGAGACTCGCAAAGACCGCAGTCCGAGCTCCGTTTTTCTTTCAAATTACCAGACAGCAAGTGCGCTTAAATTCTCCTCGAGGCCCGTTTACGCGCTTCAAATAGTCCCGAGCACTCCGAGTCGGTGCACGGTTTCCCACTTTCGCCCTGCGGCCACCCTTTCTTCTCGCGCGTCTTCGTCACTTTCGCCACGGCTGCGTTCCACCCTCTGTTGCCGCCTATTTTTTTTTTTTTTGCCGCATTTCTCTATTCATAGTCGCCAGGGTTGCTCCGAAAGTTCGCGCGGCTGCTTCACCCGTGATTTATATTACGGAACCGCGCAAAACAGTTGCCACCAGACTTTGGTGGCGTGGCTACGACGTCAATGCCAACAAAGGAGCCGTGATGAACACGAAATATTCGTTTGTTCTAACAACAGGAAGGAAAACCGTAGAATAACTTCATCTGGGTGTACACATGGACACCGTAACGTTAATTGCGGTTAACCTCTCCGGGCTCGCGCATTGTGATATACGTTGCCTTGACAATTATTTTTTAATAAGAATGTTCTATTTAATAACGCTTTCCTAATAACGCTACTTTACGAAACAAAGACATTTAAAGACCGTGGTGGTTAATAATTAAAATTTCTTTGTCCGCGGTCTAATAAGGGTTTTTCACGAGAGGTCAGGTTTCGACCAACCTTTTTCGCCACTGACCCAATTTATAAACGTCCTCGTATCTCGAAAAGGAATTATTTACAGATCTCTCCACAGCGATGGATCTCTAATTTCCTCCAACGAATACGACATCCTCCCGAAGTTTCATGGCATCCTCCGTATAACTCTTGTCCAACCATTCGCCCTCGTAAAATTTTTACGATGTGGAATTAAAAGAAGGTTCGCAAGATACCGTTGGTTGCAGGCTTTAGAAATTCGCTTATTTTTTCCCTGAATTTGAGAGATTCTACAACGAGCGGAACGATTTGGATTGGGTCTACGAGCATTTACACGGAGGGAACAAAGCCTCGTGTATTTCTATTCGCTTAGAAACAAAAATCTCGGGTAAAATAATAAAGAATATATTCGTAAAATATATAATTATTTAAATTTCGTGCTCGAGAAACTACCACTATAAGCGAAGCTATCGTTTTCAGCTATCAATGCAATCCTTTAAATATTTATCCCTACTCTTACACGCGCGGAAGAGAATCGCATAGTTTCGAGTGCAGTAAATTGGTAATTGTATGAGAGGCATATAAGATAGAAGGTCGTTCGACGCACTAAATTCTACGCCCGGCATACTTATTGTTTGGCCCGGGGAAAAGCGAGTGGAAACGACGAGAGAACGACGTTTCGTGGCGCGAAATCCAATTTCACTGGTGAGATCCTTCCCCGGTACAATTAATGGAAGTTGGTATTCATCGATGCCAACGAGACTGCAAATTTCATTAATCGAATTTCTACTGTTTCGTGCATTCCGTGACGGTCGAATTCTTTGAAGTTCACCTCGCACTTTAACGCCCTGCGTCATATCTAGTTTCCTCTCGTTGTTTCGCCCTGACGAGCCGGAATTTATATCGTTATTCGATTTCGATCGTCCACGCGATCGTCGCCACTTCTTTTCGAATTCACAGGTCGTCGTGTTTTCGATGGATATCCACAGTTCGATGTACACGTAAACCAAAACCGTCCTTAGAATCCTCTTACCGTCCAATTCCACCCATTAAATCCGTGCGATCCTTTCGCATACTCTGTCGCGCAGTCGATTTTCTCGGGTGTAGGAATTTGGCAAAAAATGTCTGTAAATTGTAGAGTGCTTGAAAAAGATGGTAACACTTACCGCATCGTAACACAATGTATCGTATTAAAAACATAGCGATTTATTTCTTTTTCTTTTCCATACTTGTGTCAACATTTATTTCGAAGCACACTGCGTGGACACCGATACGTAGCTAGGAACAGTTTTGTTTATTGGTTACTCGCATTTCGGCACTCGATACTCGACGATCGGCTGGTCCATGTCACTGACCAGAATTTTTCATCGCAGAGACGCGAAGAAGATAACTCGGTCGCGGCACGAAGAGACGACGAAAGCGCCGGGTACCTATTAATCGTTAGGATTATATCTACCGTTGACGCTGCAGAATCACCGTAGCCGGATCCCTGGACGGAAATATGAGGGACTCGATGATGTATTCTGACTAGAATCGATCCTGCCTCTCTTCTACTAATATTTGCTCGATCGAAGATATTTTTCCCTCGTTTCGGTTTCACCCGTTCTGGGAACTAGAGCTGGAACGTCCTGTCGAATTTATTTGTATTCGACAAGCATCTGAAGAGTTTAAAATTTTTATCAATTCTATCTACATTTGCGTATAATTTGTAAAATACATGAATTTCCAACATTTCGGTTACTCTGTAGGTACGAATAATAAGAGCACACGAGTCAGTTATGAAATGCTGATATGATAAAATTTCCCACGGTATTTCAAAATATTCATTATGATTTTTTAATATAATTTCTATTCGACACAAAATCAGATGCTTGTTCCAAATTACGAACAATATATCGGAGTGGATATATAATGTTTCACGAGATTTCCCATACTGTATGTAATTGGATATTTGCAGGGATTTCTTTTGACAGAGAATTTACGTTACGATAAATGAATTATTCAACATCGCATAGATGTAATTAAAATTAATACGATAATTAGTGAAATCGAAGAAACTTATATAAATAAAATTGACCGATAGCTTGTAGATATTTCCGAAACATTTATTAATATTAATAGCGAAAAATGGTTCACGACTATCCATCGAACATGCAATTTTTTCATAAAACGCGATGGATCTGTGTAACCAATAGTCAGTGTATCGATCTTTTTTCTTAATTAGAGATCCGTTGCTTTTATTGAAACCGAAGTCCACGATATCGGATATTCGACATTCGAGTCTCTTGCTCGCAACATTGGATCCATACCTCGTCCTCCGTTGATATTTATTGCCAATTAGGACTGCAAATTGTTTGCGAGATAATACTACCTTTAATAAACCTACAGGAACTTCCATACTTCAGTCTCGCAGTTGCGAGTTTCGCCCTCAGCTAACGCTGATAACCAACTTTATCAAGCTTTTCCTTGCGTTATTAAATTTGCGAACTCCCTGATTACCTTTCTCGCTGGCCTCGTAATTCCATTCTAATCGGTACACCAGCGAATTTTCACCATCTGTCCTTCCAGTATAATTGTGTACTCGTCCGTGGAGCTATGCTACACCTGGATTGTAAACTGCGGATATTTATTAAATTGTAACGTACAAAAATATGTAAAATTTAATTACCGTATTTTTCAATTTCTTTCTTTCTTAAACGTTAGAGAGTTCTTTAGCGCGGGATTGTTCCTGTAAATAATTCCGTGACGCGGAAATCCCGGTCGCAAGGATATTTCGTCTTGTCTTTCGTATATCACGAGCTTGTTGGGCCCTTATTTCATCGCGCTACAAAAGTCCGTCATAACTGCGTTACTACCGTCGCAGCCAGCAAGTCTCACGTGTAGCACCACCCTTTGTGCGGCGAGATTCACTTTCGCGTTATATTGAAATGCTTCGCGTCGCTGGCAACGCTCAGCTCCTAGCTACGTCGACGTCGGGCCCAGGTGTCATGGGAAAAATGCGACGCTGCGCGCCTCAGGAAATAAGCGTTACGTCGTGGACGTGACTCGGCGCCGACGGCGACGTCACACGTGAATGAGCACCAACGATGAACCTTCGAATTCGTGTATCCGTCGAGCTTTTCACAATTTCGAGATGCTGGGCGATGGAAATCCTGTCGTTGGAACGCGCGAGTTATCTTCATTCCATTCACCTTAACCCCTTTGGTCCTGCATTCTACTTTCTGACTTGAAAAATGTATTAATTACTCGCGTATAATAATACGTAAAATCAAACTCGGATAGATAACATACTTTGGATTGTTCAACAGGTTGTCGAACAAGTTGTAATGTATCTTGGTACTAAGTTAAGTTCATTTCGACTCTGCAAAACGGATTTTCCAACGGGAAAATCTGGAAATTCGAGTTGATAGATGGGGACAGGGCAGTGACAAACTTCGGGTCGTTTTCCTAATTTGCGCAACGTCTACGATCCAGACGTTGTACGAGAGTTTCCATAGTTTTCAAAGAAACTACTGCTAAACCCTTACCGTTACGTGTCATTCTGTTAAGTACCGGTTAAAACATTCGTTGAGGATGTTGTTTCAAACAGTATCGCGTACCCTGTGCATCCCTGTTATAACTACCGTTCGGAAAGTTCAAACGAATACGCAAATACGCCGAGTCTACGTATACAGGCAATTTGAGAAATGTTTCCGATGACTCTCGTAACTCGTCAGTTCCACTCTGCGAGGATTGCTTCGGTAAGATTACACGTGTAGGATTGCATCTCGACGAACTGACAATCCTTGAGAAGACGAGAACCATTAAGAGCACTTCTCCACTTTTGGAGTACGCCCTTAGGATTGCATAAATAGATAATGTCAGCGCGTTATCAAGTTTCCGTTCCTCGCGTTCGTAACCGAAGGCGCGTGTCGCTTACGAAAGCGTTTCTTTCCTGTGCTTTGATAGTTTAACTTCATCCTGCGTACCTCGGACTCCGTTGTCCCATCTGTCAGTGTTTAAAAAGAATCGAATAAAAAGCGCTGGTCGTTATGCATTTTTTTTTCTATCTAGAATCTACAAACACCGTCCTAGACGAGCACAATTCTAATCCAATTTTTCGCCTGTTTCGACGTTTTTGTATGGACAAATATCGCAGTATTTGCGGCGGATGGAAAACAAGATGCTTGGGAGAGCCCTCGAACAAGATTCTATGTATAAGAATTTTCTGCAGGGAGACGAGAGGGAGGATATAACATTTTCTTGGCTTCCTGCATGTCAGGGAAATAAAGAGGACCCCGACGCGCTATGTTTCAGGGATGGAAATGCCTAGCTGTAACGAAGCAGTAAGCCGATAATGTACTTACTCGGGAGCGCCTGAAAGAGGATTTTGAACGTGTTCGTGTACGAAAGTCTTATCGTAGATGTAAGAAGACGAATGACGCAGTCTTGGTTCTCTGAGCTCCGAGAAATTTATACTGGCGATAATTCCGTCGCGAGTCGAAAAAGGTTACTAAAATCATTCTGTTCAACGTCGAATTTCGTTGACCCACGATGGATTCTGACGTTAATTTTCCCCGATTGTCGAAAGATCTCAACACGGAAATTCCAGCTTCCCATCCCGCGAAATTTCCAATCCATCCCATGGAGTCGGCGAACGCGATAATCAATCAAACGCGATCGCGGTTCGTTAGAAAAGCTTCGCAGCGGTCGTATCGTCTGGTGGCCAACGCATCGATTGAAACCACCCTTGAGGAACACGCGGGGCTCGCGAACCGCTGAAATCTGATTACTAGCGTTGCTTTGTGAATCAGTGGTATAATTAGCGGCCTGCTGAGGCGATATCGAAGCGCACCGGCGCGTTCACTGCGGCCGATAAACGTTGGCTACAGTCTTCAAATTGCTCGAGGTGATAAACGAATGCTGCGTCGGTTGTGATGCGAATCGAATTTCGCAATAATGACGGCTACGCGTGCTGCTTGATCAAATGCTGTGCATCGAAATATTTTAGGAATATAACAATTCGTTACGGGCAACGTCGTTTCTCTTTCGCCGAATCTATCGTTTCATTCAATTCAAGTATAATTCATAAGCCAAGAAATGGAACTTGGTGATAGTAACTCTACGGTTGAGAACCCGTTGATCTCGAATGATTGCTTGGACGCCGGAACACATAAAAATACTTCATCCAAAACATAACGGAAGAGTCACGTCCACGTCATTTTCCAATCTTTGACAATGTCTCTGAAAGGTGACAGATTCCCGTTGCGACGCAAAAGGAATTTGCTTCTCCACGTTCCGGTTCGTTGATGGACACTCCGCGATGGACTGGAGTTCCCGTGAAACTCCACGGCCGGAAGCAAATTAGATAGTATGCAAATAAGTCAACTCATTTTATTTCTGTAGTGGACAAATTTGCCAGCGGCCTGGGACGCTACTCTTCCGCATTCTCTATTTCCACATTCCGCGAACTCTGGGAAAATTGCCGCAGGAATGAAACTAGCTTAGGTTCGCCGCGAAAAAGCGACCAAAATACAAATAGAACGCTAACAAAGTGAGAGTCGATTTCCAAACCGTGACGCATGTTGTTACGCTACTCGTTAAACCGAATTCTCCAAAAAATTCTGAACAAACGAAATCGTGTGCAAGGATTGTCGCAATTTTTGAACGAACCTTAAATCGATACAATGTGCCTATACTTTTTCGAAACGTTCGAGTCTCTGGTTTTCATATTTTTCGTTACATTAAATGTGAGAAATGACATTTCAAGTGAGAATATCCTCTTAATATTTCTGCACGCGTAACGCTCGCAAGAAACCGATTAATGCGGAAGAACGCGTACCGTGTAGTTTCAGAAAAAAGTGCATTTGCATATTTCCGGGCGCATCGGTGCATCGAAGGGAAAAATGAGGCCGTGAAAAGACAGACATTGTTATGCCCATTTGGATTTTTTCTCCCTGATTCGTGCGAGGATGCATGGCTCGTCGCGTGAATTCTAGATAGGGTCAGTGTATCACGGTTAACAATTTTTCTCATTTTCCGTCACTCCGTTCGTCCCATTACCATAGAACACAGAGAATTTTTGGAGCAAAGCACGGTTCACGAACGGACAAGTTCTCATCGCGTATTTATATTTAACGACGTCCACGTTACGTAGCCCTTTTGCGATGTTCTTTAACGAAACTGTATTCACTTCTATTTGAATAATCCTGTTTAATTAAACTCCACTTCTCGCTCCAGTGGCCCAACTTGGGGGCGGATTAACTTAAACGAACCGACAGTGCCCTCGAGCTGCCGATTCGAGCGGACTAAAAATGCGCTTCTTCAAAAAGCAAAAGGTACCGGATACAAGGGTTAACAAATTTTTTGCGCAAACTCTGCCTCGAAATTACGGTAAATGCATTAAAATGCACACGGTCCTTTGCTCGCCAGAGCTCCGCGTTAGATTTCAACGATTTCCGTCGCGTTTGCTTTAAAGGCGAGACGAATTTCTAGGTAGCACTCCAGCGACTGGAATCCGTCGTCGTTAGAAGCACCCCGGTAGTTTACATTTTACTTCACCGGGAACGATGCTAATTGTTTGGCTCTCGGCGGGCCCTGAAAGCGCAATCGTACCTTCTGGCACGGGACAATGTAATTGATCGCGCCAAACGTCTCGATTATGCGCGCCGTTTGACACTTCGCTCTATTGATGGAGAAATTGATTGGCAGATTTTTTTTTTTTCATCAACGTCCAGCTCGGACCGATAGCGTTCCAAATTGACAGAAATCAGAAGCGACAACCGGGACTCCATTGACGGAACTTCAATCGACAGGAGCGAGAATTAACCGAATCCAACCAACTTCCCGACAGAAGCTTTGATTTCCGAAATTGCCGTTCGAACAATTAATCAATTAAAATCCTGAATGTCTCTTTGCGACCGACGAGAACGTACCGCGTGGGATTAAAATCGAAGATGAAGTTTATAATCCTCGAATGGTGAAAATTATGCTCCCGTCAAAGCTGATTCATTTTATTCGGTCTCTGCGAGTATCGTCGAAATTTTTAACGATATGAAAGAACAATTAAAATAATCGTACTTTTTATATGGAGATAACAAAGGAAATTCGAGAGCTTTGATGTATGTACGATTCAAATCACAAGAATGGCTATAAAACTTTTTCTACGCACATCAAACTTGTAGATCCCTGCATCGAAAATGAAATTCTGCAAAAGAATTCCTGGCAGTCAATTTGTATATTGAAAAACGACGAAAATTTTCGCGATGATTTTTTTAACCAGTTTTTAGTGACTCCCATCGCCGCGATAGAGTTTATTAAAAAAGGAAATATAAAAAGTTACGGTGGATATTCGTCAACTCTTGACCTCTGTCATTCGCTTTTCGACTGTCGTTATCTCTGGCGCGTAACAGGTAGCAGTTCCACCCGGTTCACCGTCTTGAGAGGGCGAGGACCTCAACGAAAGAACGATCGGGTATAACATTCGGGGATCGAAGCTACATTTCGTAGAAATACGTGAGGAATTCCGTGCTATAGCCAAACTACCGCTGCCTAAATATAGAATACACAATTTCCATGGCATGTTCCGTCTGTATTTGAAATCTAAGATATATTTTCGCGCGGTATCATTTTTATTTCTATTTCCATTCTAAAACGACCATTCGACGAATTCCATTCGTTTTATTCGACGTTTACTACCAATACGAATAAATTTAGCCTATCTTCGATCGAAATATTCGGTCGACGTAGACGGATATACTTGTGTGTGTTCACTCACCGAGTACGAGCAGCAGCAGAACTTGTTGCGGGAGCCGAGCCACCATTGTGGGCTCCTTCTCTCGCACATTTATGAATTGAAATCGGCCTATCCCGCCGTGCACCTTTTCTACTCTCACGATCACAGCCGCCCCTTGCAACAACATTCATTTAATCCGCGTTGCTCCTCGTTCCTCGGCTTCTTTTTTGCTCACGCGCGGACACACACTCGAGGGAAACACACGCATAAGAAAACGTGTCCCGCACTGGAACACAAACCGATCGACGTGGTTCACGGTTCCACGTGTTCTCGACGTACGGGGGACGTTACTTTGCTCGCACTGTCGCTGTCACTATCGGAGTACTCTCTTCCATCAATGAAACGTCCACCTCGGGATTTCATAGGCCGCGTGACCGAACGCGTAGCGCTGAAATATCATCGAACGGAATCAGCGTTCAAATTACCTGGTGATCAACGCGCGTACCCGCAACGGCCGCCTGATCGCGTGGATTTGTTCATCGGGGATGTTGAGCCCCCACGAATCCCTTCGATGACGGCTCGATCGGATCGGTATCGATGCGATCAGACTATTTTCGTGAGTCACGATACAACGTCGATCAGGGATCGCCCAACGTTCAGCGAAATTCTTACAATCATTTATTCTGTATCTCTGTCGGATGATATATTTCACAGCGAACAAATAAAAATTCAACTTTTAATCTGTGCGATGACCAAGTCTCCAGCATACCCAACTTTGAACTTTACCGTGAGCTCGGAAAGTGGTCAACGGAGTCAATCCCACTCGTAAGTGAAATAAATAAATAAATAACGCAAAGAGAGAAAAAGGACGAGGTGGGCTGATTTATCGAAGAAACTGGTCAGAATTTTATGGAACGGTCCGAAGGGTTCGAAATATATCGGCGAACGTCGTTGGCGATCGGATATTCGTAGCGCTGGATGAAAAGAAAAATGTTAGAACGTCGGCCAAATTGAAAACCGATAAGCCTGTCCTTTTCACGAGTTATCTCTTCGCTGCCGTCACTCTTCAGGAGTCTGAAAGACGCCTCGTTCCTTCGGAGCAATTAACTTCGTTAATCGATTTGGCCAAGTGCTGTGCTCGTATTTTTTCGACGGACGTCCGAGGACTTCTGCCGCGAATTGGTTAAAATTTTGTACGGGCACTCGGAAGGCACGCGAAACATCGCTGCGAGCAATTATAAAGAAATCCTCTTAGCGATGTTCACGATCGGAAAGAAATTCATCTTTTCGGTTATAAATTGCAGTTTCGCGATAGCGAGGCTATTAAATAAACCTTAGGCACTAGCCACGTCAGCTACAGCTTCGATGAAAAGGTTGGAGTAACGGTTACTTACGCGCAAAGAAAAATAGCCAATTACCCTTTAATGTTGTTACTCGTTAGGTTAGGTGACATAAAGTCCCAAGTAACGACGCAGGATAATCCTTCTCAAAGATTCTCTATATCTGAATTCCAATCCGGTTGCATTGTTTCTAGCTCTTCGACACGGATACTTTATCGAGTCGACGCTTTTCGTTATCCTCTGCAAGTTCTGCGCGCGATCGACCGTTTCTGGCATCGACGTGTCGATAATCGAATATTCGAAGCATTCGGCGTCAAAGCAAAGTCCGTTTCTCACGGCAAATCGATAGCTACGTTTGCTTTGCATGGATTTTCCGACAAGATTGCGAGTCCGCGTGATTCTTTTGGTCCATTTCTCAAAAATCGTTTAACCGGGACGTTAATCTAGCCGCGGAAGAAAAACGTTCGTTTGATTTTCCAGTTCGGCACGCGCCGATAAAGGCTGAGTGCCAGAGATGAGACATATTTTGTTCGATGATCAACAAAACCGACACCCTACTCAGGTTTTCTTTGTTCACTGCGAAATATTCGGTCATATACTTTGAGTAACGAGTAGAAAGTCTTCTTTATCCGTTACTCGTTGCTCCAAATTTATATCTAAATAAGAATTTTGCCTATTCCTGATGAATCCATTAGAATAAAAATTGCACGGTTGCTTTTCTACGGACATTTCATTCGCTTGTTTTACTCCTGGTAGGATGAATATGCATGACCAGGTGAAGAGTCAATTTCCGGAAATATAGCTCGCCTATTTGAGATTCGTTTGCCTGTGGATTTTTTCAGCCCGTTTTTATAAGCCAATTTTTGCCTCGCTTACTCTAATCCACTGGACGGTCCCGTTTCGTCACGATCGAGATCTAGTAAAACTATCATATACAGCCAAAACGAGTTACTAATTCGTATGTATAACGAGCCAATTTTCAACCTCTCGTAAAAGATGCTATCGAATTTGAATGCTCGGTCGATTAAAATTGTTCTAGTAAATTCGAAGTAACACCGGAGCACCTTTCTCCCTCTTGACTTCGCCGTGTTCGGGATTAAACTCTCCCCCCTATTGCGCGCATTTCATAAAATGCGAGTCGACAATGGAGCTAAAAGCTTCCATGGTATCGCGACGCTAACGCAATAACGGTGAATTGAAATGGTACGAATTCCACGAAAAGAGTAAGTTGTGAGAGAAATTTCTCTTAGAAGAAAAAAAAAACAAAAAGAGAAAGCTTGCAAAATAATAAAATTCGCACGGCTCCGTAACCGGAGGATGCGCAGGGCTGCGGATCTCCCGCCTTGAATTATCTTATCAAACCCGTTCCCGGTGGCTATAGCGATCTCTCGAGGCCGCTTGGCCGGTTGCCGAGATTTTTCGTGGATATTTCTGTCGTGGCCGTGCATCGGTCTCTGCTCCGACCGAACCGATCGACTAAAATGTAACGCGGAGGCCTAACATCCACGATCATCCACGATCCGGCAAAATCAATCTACCGTGTTATCTGCGGGCTGGAACGTTCGAGCAATTCGCGAACGATCACGATCGACGATTTGATACTGTGGTATCACGTTCCTGGAACGTGCTCCCAGCACGGGGGAGCTATCGTTTGCACTGGAAAATTGCACGAGGCACACTTTCGCTTTTTCTTTCTTTCTTTTTATTTCTCGAGGATAAGTTCACACGTGGCGCGGTCACGAAGGGTTGAAAAATCGCGGATGCCGTCCCCGAACGGCGAAGAAAGAGCCACGGCAACGACGCGTCGCACGCGGAGTCTCACCGCCGACTGACTAGCGCTACTCTTCTTCGTTCACCCCTCCTGCGTTACCATTCGGCGCGAACGAACCGAGGAGACTCTGCGGCTCCCTCGACCGTGTCCGCTTTGTTAATGGGATCTCAAGTAGAAAACCCGTTTAGCAACGCGTTTATTTATCGGAATGATAATAACAATAGAATACAACGCGCTCGGATCACTGCTGCGAGGTCGATTTGAGGGACCTTCCGCTCGGAAAACGATGGTGAGCGCAGGAAAAAAAAGGACGATGAATATAAATTAATTCGAAACGAAAAAAAAAATTACAAAAAAATAGGTTCGACGAATGGAGAATAGTTGATTAATAAGTACCTAGAGATAAAAAAAAATGCGCGAGTTCAACGCTTCACATTTTATCGCAGTTTCATCATGGCCTATAACGACCACCCGGCTAGCCCTCGCGACATTAATTTAACGCGAGAGCAAATGGTACTTTGCGAATAAAATCACATTCCAGTTTAATATCGCAGTGCGTGATTCTGTGCCGTATTATACATAACTGTTTCAAAAAAGAAATATTAATTTAATGAAGAAGTATATTGAGCGAAACGCTACGCTACGTAGAAAATAATTACGCATTCCTGCCAATCCGGATTCGCGTAATAGTATCTCTTTGGAATGAAAATATGATGTAGTTTTTGTAGCACATTATTACTTTGCGCGTTAACCTGCCTTGTTAATTCGTTTTGAAGATTTCGTTCCATTCGCGGGTATACTACGTCGTCGGCGTACCGTGCAGGAAATCGTGGAAATTCGTGGTGACCAGCGTGTCATAATTGCGTTGCCCGATAATTGTCGCGTAATTGTTGTCGCGGCGGTGGTCGAGCAAACTCCAACCTCGCTTCTTATTTTCCTTCGACGGAGGGGGCTAATTTCGTTTATAATCGAGTTACGACGAGTACCTCGTAAAATGTTTTACCAACGGTAATATAACAATCGCACGAACGGGGTCGTTAAAATCATCGTTCCTGTATTTCTCGTTGGACACTCGAGGTATCAGTTTGGAGGCACGATGGTTAAGAATCGCTGGTCCGTAGCCTCGAGCAATCCGCCGTTGAATTCCGGATGGGTCTTCAAACACGGCAATGTGTAACTCAAAACCGATTTACAACTGGGTGGAACGTTCGACCAGAGCAGAGAAGGGTGGTCCATCAGTGGCGTGATCGAAAACCATTGCAAGGTGATCGCGAGCGTAGTTCCCGTGTCCCTTGTGGCTGCGCAACAAAAGATGCTGTCGGATGAACAAACAACCTGTCATCGACAGGTGACTGCAATCGAGATTTCGCAAATGTCCGTCGTGTACCAAAGCCGACAAGTTAATGGAATCATCAACGGGGCAACGTGACTTGTTTGCCGACTTTGTCGTCTTTTGCCAACAGAGATGGCCGAGTTTTTCGTCTCGATAAAAGTGACAGATAACGAGTAAAGGATAAGCAATCTTTGATGCGTTGCTAACTGCTGTTCTTATTCATCGCCATCGAATAAAACGTTGACGTTTTCACTTTAGAGAGCGGGGACGCACTCGCGGATCAGTCTACCAAAAGAGACGTCTTTGTTTTTTCTACGCAGTCATTCGATTCGTCCTGTGCGTTCGTGCACAATTGGACGATCAAAGGCGCGATAGTCAGGGCCTTTCATAAAGTAATTAAACTTGGAATGTTACGGGACTCATTAAACGCAGAGAGGCGCTCCTCGTGACTGGCGTGCAAACGTTTACGTACCAATGCGTCTCCAATATTCGCGATGCCGAGAAATTCAGATTTAATGAACAGAGACCGCACGCGGAAATTCTCACGATAAAGGCTGAAATCTATGGCGTTTAGATGCTGCGTCGGCTGCACAGGTTATGACGGAATACGAATTTCAGCTCGTAACAGCGACAATAGGTACAGCTGCACCTTCGATGATAATCATAAATAGTTAATCTTCAGATGTTATCTTTAGTACCGTGAATGACTCGAAAACGTTGAATGTTTGAATAATTTGTGTCCGGGCTGTTGATTCGTTGGGTGGGAGGTACAGAGTCCGGGTGGGAAAGTCTGAAATTCTCCGTTAAAAGGGCAGGGTACAACCGGCTGATCGAGCACCCGTCACTGACAGACGTCTAACCGACATTTTCCAATTCGTGCGGCCATTCACCGAGGCTCCGATCGACAAAAGCGCTGGCTCTTTTGCAAATTGCAAATTGCAGCGCGGCTGGTGCGCCGCTTCTTTCCCGCTGAAAAAAAAAAAAAAAACGAATCGTCCGAGCGGTCATTCGCTGCGAAACATCGACGCTCGCGATACGTTCCTTCAATTTCCTCGAGACTTCCATTACACGCACACTTTGATCTTCCACGAATACGAGGCCGCTTTGCAAGCGTCAGAGGATCCATAGTGTTCGTTCCACGCGAACTTTCTCTCTCGCGATGCAACGTCGAACGGTTTCCTGGTTGCTTTTTCCGCGAGCCCCTGACCCCTGAAAAATAACCTCGAATGAATGGAACTTCGTAGCAAGCCTCGCGAGTCGATCGCACGAATTTAGACGCAAAGAGGAGGAATTAAGAACGCGTTGAAGAGTACGTAGCAAATAGGAGTTTTGTTCTAATTGCAATTTTTGCAAAGACTGTACGTTTACCGATACGAAATTCTTTCGCCGTACCTAAAACTGTAAGAAATTACAAAAAAAAAAAAGAGATAGCGAAGTTTTTCCTAGTTTTCGACTACCCCTCTTAGATATCGGACTTCGTAGGAAGCAGCGCTAAGTTTACGTCGATATTCATGAGAATAATATCCGCCGTTTCCCGATATTGGCTCCCGCGGCGTGTTTGTCTTTCAAATTTCTTCCATCGTCTTGTTTGTTTCTTCGGCACATATTTGACTCTTGTAACGAACGTGATAGTACGTACATGATAGTACGTCGCACGTTCGGTGGTTTCATCTCGTATCGGTTCCTGTCGACTTACGAAGATCTGTTCCGTTCTTCAACGGCATTAAGTTTTGCCCATCTGCAAGACAAATCACGCCTGTGACATCCGCGCGTCGAAGCTGGACGCTTCGCCTTACAGACAATCGTCAATGTCCGCGAAGGCGCCGTTGAGTAAACTGGCGCCGGTCACGGATGACTAGCACGACCAGTCGACGTGTTAACAGGCGGATCGACTGCGGAAAACTCCACGGAGACACATTGACCAGAGATCCTTGTCTCTGCGGTTGAAACTACGGGAGCTAGGTTCGATGTCCTTTGTCAGTTTCTCGACTCGTCGTCTTATCTTCTCCTTCTATTGGACCTCTGCGTCTCGACCTGCATCGTCGAGCTGCGGCGACTAGTCTGATTTTGCGGTCAGCCAATTAAACGTTCAAAGGGATCGCAGCAAGGGAAATTCAATTGTCTTTGAGGGGATTGTTCGGCGATGAAATCTTCGCGATTCGATGCGGATGACATTTGTCAACCACAGTTCCTTCCTTCGACTCCTTTTTTTTTTTTCAGTTATCCTCGCTTCGGAAGTAAAGAGCATTTTGGTTTGTCGCCTCAAAGAGATCGATTCACCTGTTTCCTTACAAAAATTCTTGACAATTTTCTGCAATGGTCTTTTGACAGCCAACGGGAGAAGACGATTCATGCCGGTCTCGAGGAAATTGTATTTTTATATCACGGTTTTCAGCCGTGCTACTCTTATTACGCTTCCGAGTAGTCGTTTATTAACGCGATACAGCGACGGGAAAATGAAATGGGAGGCTGTTATGGTGATAATGAACACAGTAATCGGCCTCCCCTTCTAGGGGAGCCGGCGGCCGCATTATTACTCCGGAAGTTTATTTATTCGCGAGAACAAAGAACTTCGGTCGAAAGCGAAACCCCTCCTGTTCGTTATCGTCACCTCGTGACGACGACTTTCCGTTGCCTTGTCAGAGCGGAACATCGACGAAACGCTGTTTTAACGCTCGTAATCGTTCGCGACATTAAGCTTTTGTCTCTTCCCTTTTCTCCTTTGCAGTTAAGCTCCAGTTACAGCTTCCCGTTCGTTCGCTCGAGCGGCGAACGGGAACGAAAGGGGTTCCTTTATCGGCCATGGATGACGCCACTTTGCGTGCATGGATTTTCACATGCTTTCGCGCAGGACCAATCGATCAGGCTGATTTCCTGTCGCTAGAGTCTATCACTGTGTAGCTCCTCGATCGGTACTGTACGAACTCGAAGAAAATGTAATGCATGATGTTTGCGAAAAGAATTAGTATCAGGTGGAATTAAATTCTGAAAAAGTTACTACTATTATTCCAACATGAACAAAGAGTACGACGTTTTCGTACAAAGTTAGTCGACTCTCTGTGAAGTCTTGCACAGCGACAAAGGGAATCCAATTTATTCCTTTGAAATCTGAAGAACCCTCGCGCAACGCCTAAGAGTGCCTGCATGTAGGTCGATCGCAACAATCTCGTAGGCGTTATAGAAATTAGCACCCTACAATTTGACGCGAGAAATTGCACGGAAACGGTACGAGGGATATGTTTCTTGGATTTTTATTAAATAACGCGTCAATAGAACCGCACCACCGTACATCCAGCTTCGCGCTGCGGTCGTTACATTAGATACAAAAAGGTGCATTACTCGAAAACGTCGTCGACAAACTAATCATACCATGAATAATATTATAATTTACACGCGGTCTAACGGATGGCTCCTGACATCGGCGGGGCGCGACCGTCGGACCATATTTTCCTCCTCCATCGGGCGTTGAACAGGTTCTTCCGTGTCGCCTGTTCTTCGATTTTGACGACAGATTGCGTCGTTTAATGGGAGTCGGTGCAAGGTCCTGTCGCGTCGTCCGCGCACACGCACGTCCTGCTCCCCTGACCGTCCGGCAGACACAATTGGTCCTTGTTACACCTTCCGTTCTCGTATTGACAGACGTTGCTCACTGTATCGGGCAAACGTGTAATCGACGAGTTAATTGGGATCGATTCATTTTTATTATGAAAAGTGATTCGTAAACGACTATAAAATTAAACGTGGATGCGTGAAACTTTTTTTAAAATTCTGATTGGTTGCGGTGACCGCAGAATAAATTGAAGTTTCGATTTGCGCTATGCTTTCTGGGACACGCTAATATGCAGTTTTAAAGGAATGATCAATTTTACGGAAAGACACGTCGAACACTGACATAAAACTTGATTTACCTCTTGGACATGACTCAGGAACGACGACTATTCCGTATAATTTACCGCTTCCGCCCGGTGGTATCGATATGGTCGGCTTCCTGTCCCCGCTGCTCTTCATGGCAACCTCGATTTTGTGTCTGCGACGGTAAATAATGGATGATTTAAAGTATCTTCGAGTTTGTCCGCTTTATTTGATTCTGGTGGCTCGCTACAACTATCCCACTTACTATTTCATGTTCGAACTTCGCGAAAATACAATCACGATCGTGGTCAAAACAAGCATTATTTATGCGATTTTATATTACGTTCCATCATACACAATTTACAAGAGCGATCAGAGCGCGATTTCGTAGCGACTTACGTTTTCCAGTCGGTCCAGTAGTAATTCTGCTGCGAGATCGCCAAACCGAACGGATAAGTGAGCTCGTTGGCTACCACCTTGATATCCCTGCTATCGATCTCCATGCAGTCTGAAACGATTATTGACAAAAACGGAACGGCGGGGGATTATCGAGTTAAGCGCAACGATCACGGGGGCGTCTATTACCGGTGAAATTTCATGCTAGGTCTGTATTTACTTATCGTGAACGTCCCGGCATCCGCCCAGCATAGCTCATCCGTTGCCCAATCGATACTTAATGAATTCGGTAGCTTGACGTAATTCCCTTGAAGGAAGATTGCACGGCCGGTCCCGTCCTCGTTGGCCCACTCCAATTTCGGCGCGGCACGGTTCCAATCCGACCAGAATATCTTCCTGAAACATCCAAATTTTCATACCTTGTACGATTATTGTTTACGTTATCGTTAGATCCAAGTCCTCGGTGCTATCCTCATCGGAGCCAACCGTACGAATTCTTTAAAAAGATTCCCACGAACTCTTCCGAGGAATACTTACCCCCTGTACGGGTGAACGGCTATACCCCTGGGATTAACCAGTCCGTCGGAAACGAGGACCTTACGTTTCTTCGTATCGAGATTGGCGACCTCTACTGTCGTCTTGCCGGAGTCGGTCCAGAAAATATTTCTGGAAACCCAATCGACCGAGAGTCCCTCGGGGCTGCTCACTTTCGGTAGGAACGTCTCCGCCATCGATCCGTTATAACTTAACTCGATTATTCGACTACCTGCCAAGTAAATTTTGTCTAGACTGTGACTTTGGGATGATTTAGCTTCGACTTTCCAACGTTTCGAGACGTTTAACGCTTATAGCACTTCCATTCAGCGAATGCTACTTTGAGTATTAATAACTAGACTGCGGATTTCCCTGTTTACATTTACGTTTAGTACCCTGTTTACGTTTAGTACATGATTCGTAGGTAAACACGTCGTAAATGCATGAAATTCACAGTCTATCTAATTACCTACCTGTGATATCGCTGGAATACGCCTTCCCGTTCAGGCAATCGATGTCGATCGCGATCGCCATTTGCGTGTACGCTATGTAAATTGGAAACCCTGGTGCCTCGCGCGTCGGTGTCAACGGTATCCTGAGCGTGGCCATTCCTTGGTTAACCAGCAGGAAGTTCGATTCGTGTCTTGGCCGCGGTTTGCAATCAGCTCCATCGCCCGTGTAACCGTCGTTGCATACACAAGCGAACTGATTCTCTCCGGCCGCCACGCAAGTCGCGTCGGGCGAGCAAAGAGTCGAATCGTGTCTGCAAGACGATTGAGGCAGACACGTCAACCCATCGCCGTAAAAGCCCTGAAAGTATCCAGAACTCCTTGATGTTTTACTTGTGACACGAATGATCGTTTACGCGCATCTGTTGCACACGTTTCGGGTAAGCTCGTCACGAAAAGTCGCTCGAAATACCGTTTCTTAAACAATTGGTGTAGGTATAAATAAATGATTGGTGTGGGTATAGCTACTACTGCTTCAGATGTTTTAGAGATAGGAAAAAGCATCTGTCGGTATTCATTAGTCCAATAAAAGTCCGCCCATTTCCGCTCTTCGCTGCACCCGCGAAGCGGTATACACTGTCTGACCACGCGCTGGCCGTTTCTACTGCGGGCACCGCGGCCGGCCTGCTCGCGTCTGGCCGTTGTGTCTATATCTACTTTCTGCTTGTGCATCGTTGCGTAAGGGACGATACCTTATATCTTCTATCAGTTTCTAATGCAGTAAAGGAAATCGATCGTGGAAACTATTGAAATGCGTTTCCCAAGCATACGCTAAACTTATCGTGATCCCTGCATACAGAATTTACGCGGCAACGCCACGAGGACTTAACTCAGACCTAATCGATTCGGATTATTCTGTCGATAATCGATACTACCATCGCTGTCTAAGTCCTCGAATGCAACGAACATACCGGTTGGCAGACGCAGCCGAAGTTTGCGGACGTCTGGTTGTATCCGCAGACCGCGTTCCTGCCGCAGTTATTGAGAACGTTGCAGCCGATATGATCCTCGACACATTGGCGAATCCCGTCCCCGTTGTATCCGTCGATGCAAACGCACTTGTAACCACCGCCACCAGCGGATACGCACCGCGCATTCACGTGACACTGGGATGGATTTGTCGAGCAATCGGACACCACGCAGCGACCGTCCACCATGCTGAATTCAGGGTTACAAGTGCACTCGTGCCGCGAGCTGGATGGATTGTAAGAGCACCGTTCGTTCTCCGAGCAATCCTCGTCGCCGCTGCATTCGTCTACAGGCCAGAGAAAAACGTTGTAGCGCCAAACGATAGCACTGTCAAGGGGGAAGTCCGGTTTGAAGAGCACGTTGGAAAAGTATCGGATGCATCGATTTCCAATTTTATATATATTTTCTTTTCTATCGGCGCGCCAAACAAGCCTAAATTTACGCTCTCGGGATCGAACTACTCCCTTGAACAATCGAAATTCGATACGGTTAGGGGACGTTCCTCGTGCGAACATGCAACGAATCGCGAGCGTGGATCGACCAGCGAGTGAAAGGCTCGTGTGTTCAAAAACGTAGAAGACGAATAGGAAAAATAATAGCATAATATGTGACCGATGGGACTGCAAGTAGTTCCGTCGCCTTCGAATCCTGGATTGCAGACGCACTTGGCCACACTTGGCGGCTCCTCGTGCTGGCAGGAAGCGTTGGGATCGCAGATGTCCACGTCCAAGCAGGACACCTCTGCGCCAGAACAACACACCTCTTTCATTGATTTGTCATCGATGTACGGTCTCCACTCGTACGTGGGACGGCGAATAATACTCGAGAATCGCGAAATGGGGAGCAAGACGCAAGTGAACGTACCTGTTTTCGTGCACTCCATACCGTCACCCTCGAAGCCTGAGTTGCAGCGACACTCGTAGCTAGCGGTGCTCGCCACGTAGATGCACTGAGCGTAGGGATGACACCTGTTCACCACGTTGCACGATACTGTACATAAGCGTGCGCAATTACGATAACGGTCGGTCAGTGACGCCGTATTACCTCACGTCCGAAATTTATGAAGCGCCCACGTGAAGCATTATCTTCGATCGAATTTTAGAGACGACTTTCGGTTAGAAGACTTTCCCGATGCGTGGACTGTCGCGTCGCTCTTTGTACATTTTATATTTTCTTTATACCTTTATTTTATCTCTTCGTTCGAATAGCTATCGCGAATTTCATTTTTTCCCCATTGAAGAGAAAGGGACGCGATGTTTTCCGATAAAACCATTTCCGCATTTTTTCCCCGTCGATGCAACGCAATCGATGACGCGACAATCGACGCGCCGCCGATTAAATTCAATCGTGTAGTGGAGAAATCGAATATAATGTAGTGAACTTAATTAAAGTGTGCGCAAAGCGTGACGCCCGTGCCGCAAAATTGTTAATTGGTCAAATTAGCAGAAGCGAAGCGTGGTGTGTCGTACAGTGAACTCCTGATGGGCCCATCGTTTCGTGGTTGTATCCAGGCCGAGGCACGCAAATCTCCTCCGTACGGTCGTAATCGTATCCCCAGGGACAAATGCAGTAGTCTTCGTAGCATTCCGGGACCGGGCGTGCCGATACTAAAACGCACGATGCAACCGTTCGTCGCAAGCGGTTAGTAAACGTCGTATCTCTATTCGGTTCGCGTCATGACTTCGTGCTATATCGACGTACTCGAATCATGTTTTACGTGCGATTAGTCATGCATAATTTCATTTGCTCGCGTCAAACCCTTGAGAGAAATTGAATTCTTAAAAGTATGTATTTTCATATCGGTACGAATACTCTGCTGTCCAATGTTCGTTCGGTAAATTGTATTCGATCGAAACTCGGAGTAAGAATTCAAATTCGCGACGAGAAAATCTGCCTCGTGCAAATGATCGTGTTTATATTCCCTTGTAACGATGGAAATAAGTAACGTGTAACAAGACTTTGTCCGACGAGGTCGAAAAAATTTAGCCCGAACCTTTAATACTTACAGTCTCGATCGTAGAGAGCGGTTCTGGGATCCTCCACTTCCTGGCGAATGCATTCGTTGTTTCGATATTCCCAACCTCCGGGGCACCAGCACATCTCCTCCAAGCACTGTGGTTTCGGTGGTCCGTCCGTTGTGGTCTCGTCCGATTCCGGCGCGCACGTGTAACCATCGCCTGAAAACGATTGCCATCATCAGAACGGAAGCTGATTACGAAAGCACGTCAATGGATCGCGGATTCGTAATACTGGTTTTCCTACGAGATTCTACGCGAATCGTTCGCCACAATCGCCAACCTCCATTGTAATTCAATTTGAACGCGAGACATGTGCACGAATTGTTTCCACCGAGTCCCTTTTCTAACTTTCTGGCTCCAAACGAAGACTTAGCGTGACACAGTGAAACTTGTTACTTGCAAGTTCGCCATTCTGGATGGTATTAAGTGTAGCGCTTGCTCTGTTAAACTGTCGGCCGAAATCAATTCTAGTCGGCGAAGTGTTCAAGAATTGCTTTCCAATGGGAAACAGGTGTTTGTGGGAAAGTTTAGCGACGATTGCAATAATTATTGCAGGGATTTCGAACCTACCATGATTCTATTTCAAGGCGGGACCATACTCCATGTTGGAAAATAGAATAAAATTTACGCACCGGAGGGTTAAGAAAAAGGGGTGGCCAACGGTATCATTTAAAATTGCGACTTCTTGCGGCGATGCTGTCGCGGGAACGATGCGGTCAATTAGCTTCCACGGCACGCACGGTCTCAAAGGTTATTTCGGAGGTTACATTTGTCATACCGTTCTTCAAGCTACTCAGCTTTTTATGAGCGTTCTCACAGGTCGCGATCTCCAGTTCTAACCACGATTTATGCTCGAGTGGATTCAAATCTGGAGTACCAGAGTATTTCAGTCCTCGGCTGAAATGAACTCGGGAACATTGTTCCATTAGCCACCCTTGAGTTGTTTTTGCTTTACAAGCCTGAGAGAAATTTGTTGGGGAGTACCACATTCGCGTAGGGGAAAGAGTCTTACTCAGGGGTTTTACCGATCCTTCCTCTTGTGTTAAAGAATTCAAGATTTTTATATTCCACGGGACAGTCGATAAATTATGATCCAAACTTGAACAAAAATGAACAACATGTTTGGACCAAAATCTCTGTTTATCAACATCGTTTACCCAACGATACAATAATATTATCACGCAGCTTACTCGGTACAGCTAATTCCTACGCGAGCTTACCAAGATAACCTGGTAGACAGATGCAGACATGCTTCTCCCCGTCGAAACTGCAGAATCCATTGGGCGAGCAGTTATCCTCGGCGTCGCAGGAACCTGCGAGAAATTACGAGATAACTGTCGCGACATCGACTCGTAAAATATTTTACTGAAAAATTTGTAAATTCCTATACCACGTTGCAAGGGGTAGCAACCCTGTTCGGTGTCTTCGAAACCTGGCATGCAGCTGCACCTGGGCATCCCTTCGACCATCACGCATTGCTCGTAATTACCGCAACGCGTCTCCTCGCACGTGGCAAGTCCTACATTTTCAACAGAGGATGCATCGGTTACTGGCAACGAGTAAAGCAAACCATCCGCGCGAGCCAGTTGTCCGACTATCGATTTTCATCTCGTTTGAACGCTGGCTCGACGTTGGTACGCGATTATCAAGGCATGGTAATTTCGTCGACGATATCTTTTATCGATAAACTTACTCTCGCAAACGCGACCATCTCCGGAGAAGCCAGGTCTGCATTGGCAGGTGTGTGCACCCTCTTGATTGATGCACTGTGCGTCCGGAGAGCACATGTGATTGCCGGCGGTGCACTCGTTCACGTCTACGCAAATTGCGCTGCCATCCTCTTCGTATAAATATTGATATCTGTACATAACGATAAGCAAGTGACTGTTAAGTTCTGAAATATCGTGCTAAGATAATGATTGGTAAATTCCGCGAAGATCAGGTGCTTACCCTGGATTACAAACGCATTTAAAATCGTCTCCTTCGACGACACAGCTGCTGTGATCGGTACAAGTCTCCCTTCCTTGAATGCAAGGATCCTCCTCATCTAGAGGCGCGACTTTCGTGTTGACGGCGAAACGTATGATTCCTTCGGTGGCTTCGTAAGTCGTGACACCTCTGAAGTACTTGAGTCGCGTGGTGTCGTCTTCAGGATCGACGGACAAATACGGGCACTCCTGATAGACGATCGTCTGATCCTGCGTGAAGCTCATATCCCGTTCTTCGCTTCCATCGTTCACCTTGCAAATTCTTTCGCTACGCGCGCGAATCACTCCGGCTTGTGCTCTGGTGTAAAGTTCGTCGTAGTCGCCATAATCTACTCGAGCCGTCGATTTCAACGACGGTAGTGTACCCGTGATTTCTGATTCCATTTTCAGTTGCCCGAAGACGTCCAGCCCGAGGTAATTGCTTCGTATCGTCACCTTCTCTCCCGTCGCTGGGAACGTCACTTCCGTCGTGTGATTGAACAGGCCACCTAAGTCCATCGCGTACGAGATATAATTTTTGTAATTTTCGGTTGTTCCGGTCGATCACCGATTAACGACCAAGAGACAAGCGTCGAATAAAACTAACAAACGTCGCGATGAACATCGCGCGCTCGATGTTCATCGCGACGTTTGTTAGTTTGTTAACGAAGAAGACTGATAATTGACTAATTACGAACTGGCATCGGTGATTGATAGAAAATCGAAGAATCGTTAAAAGGGAGGCTAACAATCATCCCCTGGTACCTGTCAACTGATATCCGTTCTTCGTTTCGCCAACCGGTTTAGCGAACAGCCAGCCAATCACCCCGCCCAGATTGCCGAGCAGCTGGAAACTGGCGCCGATTTCCTCGGGCACCCTCGACAGAGCCGTGTACGTCCTTCCATCCTTCGTTTGCACGTAACACTGCAGATCCCTCGACGGGAACTCGATGCCATTTATCGTCCCGGAAATGCGTCCAATTACGCGAAGAGGAATGTCTGTAAATTTTTTACGAACCATCAACATTTTCCTCCCAATTATTTTAACCAATCCCTCGAAGGTATAAAACATTTACTCTAAGGATCCGCGCTAGCGTGTCATTCGTTTTGAAATATCTACTTGAAAAGTAGTCTTCGGACTAACCGAATTTTCCTCTCTGAGATTACCGTATTCGCTGTTAGAAGCTTGTAATATTCGTTTAGGTCTTCGACGTCGCGTAAAGAGATGTACGACGCTCATCTCGCAAATTTGGTCTTTTACGAAGCCATCGAAGTACCAGATGGACACTTTTCGTCAACTATGAATAGATCAGAGAGCGACGACTCTCAAAGGGGCTGGTTAAAGTCGTGAAAGCACCAGGAGACCCTTTGGCAGCGAATTTTTACGTTCCGCGGCCACCGGAAAGGGTCGCGATTCTTGGATAATTAGAGGGCTCTTAAGTTTCGCGACACCGTCGACGTTTCTTACCGTTCGGTTGACAGGATTTGCCATTCCCGAAGAATCCTTGCTTGCAGTGGCAGCAGAAACCGACCTCGTAGTCGACGCACGTTGCTTTGCTGTGGCAAGTCGTTGCCCCTGTTCTACAGCTGGCAGCCTGTTTCGCCGTGTTGACGTCTAAACAATAAAGAATCCATGGTAGACTATCCCGAAATAGCCATGAAAATTTGTTTTATCCTGAAATAACTTACCCTCGATATTATCAGGTACCATGATGTCCTGATCATCGGAGGTTGGTCCGACTTGGAACACCCACTGTCCCGGTCTATTTACATTGGACCACCTGGAAAGCAAACGTTCTTACGATCCTGCTGCGCCAATTATCAAGGACTAATCTTCCGACTCACTTATCGACGTTCTGTATTTGATCCGTCCCGGATCCCTTCAAGGTGTACATTCTTCCCTCGCTCATAAATCCAGCTTGCGCCTTGGCGTCCGGTAGACCGCTGGGGTGCGATTCGCCTTGAATCCACTGTATCCCATTATCCGGGTACAGCAACTCCACGTAGGAATGCGTGCCGTTCGAAGCGATCGCCACCTGGTACGTGTTCACCTACGGAGAAGCAGCGTCATCAGGAATTCCACTAACGTCGCGATAATTAAGGGACTACACCTTGACTGACTCGAAGCAAGCGCTATTGTCTACGAATTCTTTAAATAGTGGAATTCAATATTTCACGTTCGGGTGACGAATGAATTCCTATACATCCATTGTATTCGTCATCTCCTATTGTTCGAATTGAATTCTGTTCGTTCTTCTTACTTTGTCGCTTCCCTCGTTGTAGTAGCCAACGTCCAGCCAGGTAGCGAGGAACACGTGAGTGGGCGCGAAGCCAGCGGCGTCCCTGAACGCGCCACGAACCATCGCTCCAGCTCTGGCTAGAACGTCAGGAGAATCCGTTTCGCCGTAATAGACCCTTCCGGATCCTCTGGTGTCGACGTGGGTGTAGAGCGGCGCGATAACCGGATCGTCTAGCGGGAACGCGATATTGAAGAACCTCTGCATCGCTCTGGTGAAAGAGAGGACGCCGTTTCCGTTTACCTGGAACGGGGTCAGATAACCCTTTTAGCCATTCATCCCTGGTCGCTCTTTACGCGAAAGTAAGAGTCGAAAGAAAAACCTCTGGAATATTCAACGTGGCTCTTTAATTAAAACCCCCATTACTCGAATGAGATCGCTGATCTGCTGAATCTTAGGAAGATCAAGCACTGGGAACGTTCGTTATCCAGTTAGATGCGAATATAAAATTCTCACGAGACGCTGATCTCGATCTAATCCGTTCTGTCATACTTTTATTCGTATACTTCATTTCGTTCTAGTCTGTCTATCATTTGATACGTAGTCGGTAGCGATTTTGTTTGCGTCGTTTCGTCGATTGTCTAAACTAAAAGGCGCGCGCGTTGCTCCACATTCGCCGCGGGAGCAGCTGTCCCCTCAGCCAGGGAAATGTTTCTCGTCATTAACGGGACGAAATTAAAACTCCGTGGAAAGACTATTTTTGCTCGCCGCGAATGTTCCAGTCTACGCTCCCGTCTGGACCAATCTCTCTCGTCGCATATTTTCGTCTCGACGGAGATTGAAAATGGAAATTGAAGTCGCGTTAACGAAGCGTTACGAGTCGAGCTCTCGCTTTGGAGCCCCATGGTCCGCTTTAGAATCTTTTAAAGGGTTCTTTAATGGCTTGTACGTTTGTACCGTTGATTAAGAAAACCCTGGGCCGGAAGACGTTGAGTGGGAATTACAGACGCCAAACGTTGTAAGACAACTTTATCAAAATAGAGGGGCTACCTACTCGCTGTTTTCCAGACCGGGAGAGCAACTGTGTCCGGTAACTGGCGAAGTTTAACGCGACAACCGAATTCCGGTCTCGTTTCGCTCGATTCTCACGTCCCGGTTTCTAAACGCCGCTAATAGCGCGCGCGTAACTCGAAGTTCGCGCCAACAGTTCGACGCTCGTATTGTTTTCACGTGACGCTGATATCACGGGCGCCGCGACGAATTCAACACCCAGGCCGCGTATCGTTAAACGAGCGACCCGGTCACGCGAATTGACACGAATTAAACCGACGGAGCAATGATACTCCGGCGTTGCTGACCTGCCGTTAGATTCATCATCGCGCGCTTTAACTATCAACGTTGCTCTTGTACCAAACGTGTGGTACAGCGAAGCAGAACTTTCACATCGCTCGAATCAGTGTTTCTCAAACCTAGGATTCTTGTTATCAATTTAACAAAAATATTTAGTTATCGCTCGACATACGATCAATTTTTAAACGATTTCCATCTTCGTTGATTTAATTTCCTTTTTTTTTTACAATATCTTGCATCGGTTCGCCTCGTTGAAATTCGCATAATACGAAGCACGTCGCGGCGATCGATAAATCGATACAGGCTCGCGATTGCTCGAAAGTAGTCATCGAACGGGAAATCCTGTTTCACGCGGACGTTTTGACACAATGTCGAGTTTCCTCGACTAGCGAACGCGTTCGTGTCTCGCCTATCTTCGGAGCGGGGCTATCGCAGGGGTCGTAGGTCGAAGCTGAGCCGATGACACACACGCACACACGAAATCCGTGGTAAACGGCGACGTGGAGAAAACGATGAAAATAGATAGGATCGACTGGGAAGCAGTACGTGGAATCTATCCCGCGAGACGATTCTCTTCCTGATGTCGATGATTATACCCAGCGATTCATAAATAAAAACCATCGACGTTCAAACATCGTAACGTTTGCGCACAATTTGATCTCGAGTACTATTAAAAATTCTGCTCATTCTCGTCGGTGTACGATGCGTTAAATCTGTAAAGCACCACGTGGGATCTTCGAGCGACCCCAAGCCTAAATTATTCAATTTCAGTCGAATCAAGATAACTTGGAAACACGTAATCATGGCACAGGATTAAAGAGGTTAAAAGGGGGAGAATACCTAAAATGCTAAGTAATAATTCAATTAAGTCGATGAGTTGTTAATGAAATAACGAGGTTCGCGCCCCTGATATCATCCAAGGGAATGATATCTCGTGAATATTTATCGAACTGGTTGCGTTCGAAAAACAGGGAAGCATCGCTGCATGTGACAACTAAACGCGTGACAAGTATAATTTGGCGATTTTTTGCAAAAAGATGTGGGCCTGGAGGAAGTTTTTCATCGACCCGTTGCGATTATTCAGATTACCGGAAAAAGAGCTTTGACGAGCAAAACAAAAGGTAACTCGGTTCCCCTCCAATTTCCAAAGAAATTAGAGACGAAAGGAGATTTCGCAGCCGCTTGAAAACCGCGGGCCTCGAGAGCTTCAATTACCCAGGTGAACAACAACGGTTCCCCGCGCGACTGCGTTAAATACCAACTTTGTGCTCATTTAAACTTCAAAACTCGATCATTTCACGGGACACTTTGCAGGGATAACGAGATTCGACCGTCCCCCCACTGCGTCGACGTTTCGTGAAGCCAGTCGCGCTCATTCAGAGATGCGAAAAATCTTCGTCTAGATAGAAATGTCGAATAACGGTGCGAGATAACCAACATTTAACGCGTTATCTGTTCAACAAATTGCTTACAACCGAGTCGTATCTTTAATCAGAAGTTATTATAAGCCTCTTTTTTTATGGGAGGTTCGAAGAACGTATAATTGCATCAGTCTAATCTGGTTGCGTTTGGACACATTTTTATCGCAAAAACATCGTCAACTGATTAGCGACTTTTGCGGGAAGATATGTTTAAATAAAATTTTCTCCACCTCTACGTTCATTGAATTCTCTATGCCACGCGACATTCGACTGTGCTCGCCCGCGTCGCTGAAGAAAAAGAAAAAAAGGAATTTGCTTTAGCACGCGCTAACGCAATCGTGTAATCGGCCGCAATCATTTTGATGACTACGAATCGTCGACGATAACCGACGGAATGGAGATGATTGTCGTGTAGGTAGAGCTTCCAAGTAGACTGTCGCGGATATATCGCTGCGTATATCTGTGTCAATCGGTTTGTCACGAAATCGGCGAGGAGCTTTGCATGACAACATTTTTGGGTCGTTTCCACGAAATGAAACCTATTTTAATTGTGCCAAACCACGATCGAGTGCGTTTAGAAGAGTTAATTATTGGAAGTACTCGGAGGAACAAGGACAGGGTTAATTTAATTAACTGCCGAGTTAATAATTGGCCCTCGCGACGACATCGCGAACGATCTGGACGAAACGTGCAGAATTTCGCAACCGTCTTCCACATATCGTCCGTTAACTAATGTGGGAAAGCGTCAAGGCTAATTACCAGCGTTTACACCGTAAATCATCCGTCGTATTACCGTCCTTCTTGATAGACGCGTTGAATCCAGTGGCGTTTCCGATGACCGCGCGTTCAGCAGATGGTATCGTTGCAGAACCAACAGGTATTCGCGACTGCGCGTTGCTCGTAAGGGAACTAAACCCGTGTCTAATATTTTTCAAATGGTCCACCCGTTTGCTAGTTTCGTCAAACTTGACGTTTTGTTTCTCGTGAGTGTGCGTGGTTTCTTTGTCAGTTTTCACAATACGCGAATCAATCCCATGTTTATCCGGTTAATTAACGAGACGCGGATTGTCGTTTCGAAATTCCCGCTTCTCTCGCCGATTTATCGTGGGTTCTGGTGGTTTGCGTAACGGGGGCTCGTTAAACGTTTATCTGATGCGGGTGGAACGTAACTTTCAGTCGAGTGAAACGAATCAGGGGGAAGTTTCCGTTGCAAATCTGAACTATCGGGACGCGATCTTGATGAATGAAGACGCTCGAATACGTGGATGCTCGTCTCGTATCTCCGCGATCGATCGTCGAGTTCTTAACGATTCCTGCGCGATTATTCGTCATTACAAATGATTCATTTTTATTTTTCTACGACTGGCTTTGTTGCTTCTTTTCATTTTTCTTACAGCTCTTGTCTCTAAACTTGACTCGCTGCTATTATTAACCGAAACACTAATGTTGTTTTAACGCGATACTTTCTACTCTCCCGTCCGTTCGACGTGCACAAACTCGACATCCGAACGCGCGCACGCGTCATTAACGAGGCGTCGATGATTTGGCTCGACGATTGAGTTATTAACTGTGTCGATGAATGGAGCTGCCAGGGTACGTAGTCGACGCGTACGTGACAGATTATGCCTTCTCGTTATAGCAACTATCCATCGGTTCGGAAAATCGAGGTTTTATCGTGCATAGCATCTAAAGTAGCACGGCGAAGGACGCGAGCATTAGATCACCGAAAGCGAATCACGTTAATCGCGTTAACGACGATCGTCTGGTTGAAGTTAGGCGAACGATCCTCGAAGTCAGAAGTCGCGGGACGTAAATTGGCTCGGCCTCGTCGCGTGTTTCCCGGCGTGCTCGTAGTTTTTTACGGCGGCGCGTTTAATGAAAACATGACGCTGTCTCGCATGAGATCATGCACCTTGGCTGGCTCGGATCAATTAGAACGAAGATTCTCCCGGATATCTGAGCCGCAATCAACGTTCATTCACGCTAGCTAGCCGTCAAATCGGTTCGTGGAACGAGTGAGATCACCGAGTTCTGCAGGACTCCTCTAATCTGACTAGTGTTTGCGTACAATGACTCAACACTTTTCGCGCATAATCTACGCGTCAGTGGCCCGTTTTCCCGAAAATCTCACGGCCAAGGCCAGATAGTACCAAAGAAAATCTTATCTCTTCCGCTTTTTCCACGCTCGAACCGCTTTTTTTCATTCGTGCTACCACTGTCCGACGCAACACCTTCAGCTTTTGTGAAAGTGTAAATCAATATTTTGCTTCAAAATGTCTATTTACGTTACTAATTTGAGGATAGCGTAACGAACGGTATTTGTTTGGGGGCTACCAAATATCGGTCCTAATTCCTGTTCACTGATTTATGATCGCCAGCGACGATTACGAAAGAAATCGCAAAGTAATCACTGTCCAACCCTGATCGGAGCGTCTGCTCCTTTCACCGAGAACTCTTCGCGAACAGCGAGACTTTATCGCCTCTTTTTTTCTGCATTCGGTGACGAGTTGTCACGTCGCGACAGCGCGAGAAACACAGCTCGTGCGACGACCCAAGTGCAATTAAGCGATTGCGCGCCGGCTGGGGCCGTTTGACCGTCATCGCAGACAATGAATTCGTGTCATGCCAGAAGATGACGGCAGATTAGACCACGAGCCGAATTAAGGGGATGACTGAATCTTCTCCTACCCACCCCCCCACCCCCCCACCCCGCGGTTTTCCTTCGCTCGGCGCGAATTAATATTAACGAAGAAGATTACTCCGCCACGCCAACATGGCTCGCTTTGATCTTTTTCGCGCGACTCGATCAAGACACGAACATTTTTATAGCTGTATTAAAATAGCTATATTTTAAATCGAATCGTGTGTTATTTTACCATTAAATATATAGAAATTTTATTCGTTGATATAATCTTAATCCATATTACGACACGAATAGAAAGTCGTTTTCTATGGAGCTACTCTGCGATGGTTCGATATTTTCTAAATTCTCGAGTTGTCGGGTCTTCTTGTTAGGTAGGAGAGCAGACTTACACGACGAGTTTACGTTAGGGGAGCAGCAAACGCGTTTCATCTCGCGACGTTTACTTTATTTAAAACGTTAAATAAACCACCGCTCGGTTGAAGGTGGCTCCCTATTCCCGCGTCACGTGTAAACAACGGCACGCGCGACGCGTGTTTACAGTTTCGCGCGCTGGAAGAGTAAACGAGCCGCGGTAACGTTCAAATCTCCCCAGCGCGACTGTTCCGCGGTTTCCATGTGTATTTTTATGAGCACCGAAATTAACCACCGCCGGTTACCGGCCAACGCTGTCCCATGCAGATTCCTGACCGTCGTGGATAAAAATAACTATTTCTCGCCGAAATTGCATCCTGGTTTTTCTCTTTGCTCAAACAAATATTAACACGCGCGTACGAGTTGCCCGAAAGATCGTTGAACAGTGATTTTTCTTCGGTGCTCGAGAAAGTTTTGTACACAGGGCACGAAATAGTCAAGTATCGATAAATAACGATAAACGAAACGTGCACGAGTGTATATACCAGTATCCTTGATGAGGTTAGCTCCAAATCCACGGTGTACACATTCGAACGTAACGGCATCGAAGCTGACACGCTACCCGTACGAGTGAACCACGAGATAGACCAATTTAGCCAATGACAAATAAGACGCAATGATTAATGTTGACATGCATAGGTCACGGCGGATTCTGCACGAATCGTCTTTATTCTTGTAAAATTGGCCCCTGAATTATTTCGCTTAGGTTAACTCGACAGTTTATTAACGTCTCGACAAATGACGGTCGTAGAGCAACGATTGAGTTTTACTCACGAATATGATGTTGTAGATTTTGTCGTAGAAAGTGATGGGTGTCTTCAGGACAGTTTCCGCAGACATGAGCATTCCATTGCTGTCCGCTTGCAGGACCGAGGCGCCCGGTGTCGAATAAGGGTACAAATCGCTCTTGGATAACGCCGCGGCTAAGGGCACGAGCAGGGCCACGACGGCCACCAGCCGCAAGACGCTGGAACACGCGCGACGAGTCATTCTCTCGGACTGCCCTCACGCTACTGTCGATCGGCGCGGTTACGAGCCGTCGTCTTGCCCGCCCCCTAATCGCCTTTGCCCGCTCATCCTCTCTTCTTTTGAACCCACGAATCGGCCTCTGCTCTCTTCGGTACCACCGATAATTTCAAGCTCGGAAACCCCCACCCTTGGGTCCGCTGGATCATCTGTTCCTCGAGAAAGGGCACGCGCGGGTATCGGGACGATTGCTTTTCGCGTACGCTTCATTTATTTCTCATCTATTAAAGAATATTATACCTTGGGGGTGGGGGGCACGCAATTTTGAAAAAGAAAAATCACGGTACATCGACATGCCTCTAGCAGAGGGCTGGCTAAAGAAGTGTTTACTGTTTAGAATATGCGTTTGGGACTCGATAAACTCTATAAAAAGAAGGTTATTTAAAATTGTCGAAGATAGATCGAGAATGAAGCTCGACGAACCGATTGCTCTACCACCAAAGCGTTAAGACCGATATGATAATTGCATCGTATTTGAGTAATGTTACGATTAATTGTCATTGTATTGTAGTATAGTGCCTGTGGAATAATACGGAATACCAGCGGGAACGTTACGCTGCATCTATTTTTATTCCGCCAGGAGTTTTATCTTTTATCTGTTATGCGTAATATAAACGAGTTGGCGGCGCGCGTAGAGAGCCGATTGACTCAATTGCACCTTCTCGGCTCGTCTAATGCCAAGGCCTTTGAATTATTAGACAATTTTCACCCGTACGCTTCTTTAATTTAATTGCGGCAATAATCAGGTTTTATCGGCAAACGGTGCAATTGAGCTTCAAGGTCGATCCACTTTGCATTCCGTGCCCACATCGAACGATCCGAACGATTATTGGTCTCTCCAATTCTAATCCCCGCAGTCACCTCCAATGAAAATTTATTTCGTACGGTAATTTACGAGGGAATATTCCGGCAGCGGTCTCGTTAGTACTAGAAAATTCTTATTAATACCTGAAAATTCCCCAGTTTTCAAGATTCCAAGGGCGCATCGTCTCCCCAAAAATGAACGCAGGCACGGTGCCAGAGACCCAGGAGGCTCGAACATCCACGAAAATCATTGTTACTCTTCCGCATCGTTAGCGCACTTCCGTGGCCCGTTGTTTCGCGTCTAATTACAGTCGCGTCCTTACCTGCGTCGCTGCATTCAATCTCGACCATTTGTTTTCTTGCAATTACACCAGCGCAGTCGAGCCTTCGTGCTCGTTGCTCATTTTCCCTTTAAACAAGATCATCAGCAGATTAACGTAGATCGTTATTTTTAGGTAGCGAAACAGTTCCTCGAGTTGCGCTAACATTCGCTATGTTCGCTCTTCGGCTCAATGAGATACTCGACGGATCGTTATTCGCGAAGAGCGAACAGAATTTCTGAACAGAATTTTTCAACAGAATTCGTAGCAGTGCTGCAACACGCGAATCCGTGTCGCGAAACGACGCCCAGACGCGATCAAACGGAGGTGGACCTACATACGGCGTCTACACTGTCTGGCGCGGTTCTAGAACGTCTCGATAAATTGTCCGAGGAATTCTTCCGCGGCATTTGTCCCTCTCTCGTGCCTCGTTTTTGTTGCGTCTCCTTAGAACGGAATTCAAGACGGGAATTGTAGCGGATGGGATAAGCCGGCACACCGAAAGCTGCTCGCTTCGTGCACGTTGTAAATTGATCTTTATTACAAGAAATTACGTGACTAATCTGTACATATAAAATATAAATATAATACAAGTACTATGGTACAGTAGACGCTTGTGTGTGGTACGTTCTGTCTTGTCGTGTGTGTTTGTCTATACGCTTTTCTTTCAGCGGGATCGCGAAGGTCGGTTACTTCTTAATCGATAACTTACTGTGACGCTAATATTCGTTAATCGTTGCTAATTTGTATCCACGGTAGACGGAGTGACGGCGCTCACGGCGACCCTTTCAACTCGTACGGAAATCAAGAAGGAGAAAGGATACAGGGGAAAGGAATGCGAATGTTTTCGGAAGAATCTAGACGTAACATCGAACGTATCCGTGGGATGCTTTGTCTCAGACAGAGATGGACAAAATTTCTTACGAATAACGAACGACTAAAAGGACTGACATGTAAAGATTTATTTACGAGGTTTACTGGACAGCTATACTTCTACTTGTTTATCGCGAAGTGTCTTCGATCTATAATTCAAATTATTATAGATACTTAGATAAGAATTTTGCCCATCTCTGATTCCAGAGCGACGTCCTTCGACGTTCTTGGGCATCTTCGTGGAAAGTGGCTTCTGGATGCCGTCGACAGGGAAGAAGAGTATCGCCAGTCTTAAGAATGCTGTTCGACTAGTTCGAACTGAAATCAACCGGAAGGGAAGGAGGAACCCCGAACATCGCGACGGACGATGGTTCCGAGGGTGAACACACGACATAGTCGGCAGTGGCAGGTAAGGAACAGTCTAAAACACGGACGAATATCGTACGGGTTCCTTTAACAACGGACAACGATACAGGAAACTCGGTTTATATCGTTAGCTCCGGCAGCATCGAGAACGGTCCTCTGGAATAACCGGGATTAGCAATGCTGCTCGTTAAGCGCACTCGCGAATTGCACGATTCTGTTCCGCGAACGTGGTCAGTCTGAATCGCCAGACATGCGTCTGGCACGCCATCGACGTAACGATTCTTCGTACGATAACAGTCGTAGACGATACAATTACTTGAACGATACACGTGCTGAGATTGTACAAACTGTCGCAGGGCGTAACCATGTCGACTGTATTGCTGTATGTGCCTCGTTGCATAAATTATTGAGCGAAAAATTGTTACGTCCGTAGCCTCTAAAAATCTCTGCGAAAACTGTTACTAACAACAAAAATTACTTCACATTCTACCTAGACGCTCTACCATATTCCGCTTAACCTGGGATCATCGATCTTTCGTTGTGCCATCTATAGCTGCGATACGTTGCGCACAGAACGAATGCAACTCGACCAGAAAGACGGGTGGTTTTCATCGATATCGGTCCCCCGTCTCGCCAAGCTTCGCATCAGAACGCTGGAAGCTCTCTATTTCTGCTGCGCATTACCGCCATCCCCGATTTATTTTCATCCCGTCTATTTTCATTCTCTCCGACTCCTTTTCTCCCCACTCTCTCTACACCCACGTCTTCTCGAAGCGTGATTCTCACGTTTAAACCCGTGCACGCTCTCTTCTCCCGTTCCTTTCGTCCCGGCATCATCTTTTTCTCTCTGTCTCGTACACAGGCATGCGCGTATATACACAACATCGCTCGTTCTTCGTCTCTCCAGGCTCGCGGAGCGTTCTCCATTTGCCAGAGACCGCTCTTGTATACCGAACACGAACCTTTTTACGAATTATGAATACGTCTTACTATCGAAAAGTAACTCTCTCTCTCTCTGTTTAGGCGTCTCCTCGGTTACTCTTCGAATCGGTATCGTTCCATCGTTCGCACTTTCTCTCACTCTCGCTCTCAATCTCATCGCTCGTCTTCTCCCTAAGTGAATTACAGAGCCCTACGAAGTGCGGTAACTGTTGATAACGATTAAAGCTACGATAATATCTTGAGTTAATGTGCGTGCACTAAATAATGTTACGACGCGTTTCATCGACTCTTTTTTTCCTTCGTCCCCTTTTGGTCTTAATATTAAATTCGTGTTTTTTATTTTATATTTTTTTTTCTTGGCAATCGGTGATGTCTTTGTTCCATAAGTATTTTTTCTCTCGTGTTACGTTCGCTCGAATCGGTTCGACATACCGTGTCATCATTCAGCTACGCGTCCGCGGAGCTGAGTCTATTTCTATCGATACCAGCTTTCCGATCAATTTATTTAAATTCGACGAGGTTCAAAAGAGTCTTTTTTTTTTTTTATCGAATTTCGGTCCCGAATCGTCAGTCGAGGGTCGGGAAATTCATCCCCTACGACGAAGGTCTAATTGTACGTGCTTTCTTTCGTCGTTTTTCGTACCGCTCTTTTGCACTATTATCGCGATGCTTCGATCCTTCATCGATAGAGTCGTGCACGGCACGTCGGTACTCTAATTTTTGTCGATCGCCTGTTTCTAACACGGCGAATTATCCTACCCTTCTTGGTCGTGGTTCTGGTACCTTGACTCGACGACTTTCGACCAGAAACGGTCGTTAGTGTCGGAAGTCGCGTCTCATTTGCCCGCTCCGAGTCAGGCCCAACGGGCCGATCACTCGGTTAATTTACCTAAGAAGTGACACCGACGCGTGATCAGCACACAAAAGATAAAAAAAAATGCAGCACCAACTCGTATGCTAATTTATTTAAGTCAACAAGTACTCGACGTGTGCGGCCCGCGAGTCACCGGACCGCGTCGCGTTCTACGTTAGTTCTCAGCCAACAATCGTAACATCGCTCAACATCTCTCACTGGAAACAATCGTAACGTACACGGTTCCCTTACACGACCATCGGAACGCAATGAAACGGCCGAGACGATTTCTAAAATGGCTCGTACGAGGTCGAGGTTTCTCGCAAAGATGGATAAAATTGTAATTCAGATAACGAGTATAAATTATAAACCAAACAGATTTCTATACGTTATTGATTTAATCAAATTTATTCGGACTCAATTCGACGTGATAAATCTCGCGGATAAATAGCTCTATGTTGTTTTTATTCGTTTTCTATCTGTGGAATATAATTTTACCCACCTCTGGCTATCGGAGGTTTGATTAATTGTCTTTAGAAAGAAAAAGATCGGGGAGACGGACGATCGATCAAACCTGTGAGTAAACAAACCTCCGGTAATTCTCTGCGTGTTTGAGCTGTTTAAGAAGCATCCTGGGTTGTCGTTTTAAAAAAAACAAACCGATTTACTTCTCTCTGTATTTTCCCTGACTAAAACTTTTGAAATTGTTAACGCTCGAAACCAGAACACCCCGTCGACGCGAACGATGCGCCAGAACACGCGAGAACGACGCTTCCCTCGCGAAAAAGAGCGAAAGCTTCCTTTTATTATCGATTACACGTGTAACAATAGCGACGACGTACGCCGACGATGACGACGATATAACTATGTCATTTTAACAACTATTGGACGGAGTCGAGCGACATCGTGACACCGATTACTCCTATCGTTTCTCTCATCTCCCATCATCAGCGACCTCGCTCGTCTCGTTTCTAAATCGTATTGGCGATTCGTTCGATTTTTCTCGCGATCAGCACGCGGTCGAGCACGCTGATCCGAGTCTAGGTTAGGTGATCCGAATTCCAGACATCGGATCCATCCGGCGTGTGCACTGCTGCCGGGGACAGGAGTCGAAGCAAGTGACCAACAGGACGTGGCTCTTGCAGGCCTCTACTCGTTTCTGCAGAATGCAGGTCTCCGCCTCGAGGGCTTCCAAGAACGACGGATCGCGCCAGTCCATACAGTTTTCTACGTGAACTGCAATCAGGAAATAGTGGTTCGCGCGATTATAATTTGTCTGGCAAACGTTAGAGGTAAATTATTCTTAACGCTAAAACGAATAGAAGGAAAGAGACTCACGATCGTAGCTCCAGCGGGTGTCGGGCACCATCAAGCGCTTCTTGGCGTTACGCAGTTCGAGCCTAAGAAGGCGCTGGCGTAGTCGCAGGTTGAGTATCCTGGACATCGTGCCACGTGGATCCGAGCGCAACTGCGCGCGCCTGTCCAGGATGTCCACGTCCTCGCTTGTGTACGCGAGTATCCCCGGCACCACGGACGGCGCCTGTGGCAGACGGGCCCGGCACTGGGCCCGTGACCGGAGCCCGCACCCTGCCACCCGTTGTTCCACCGCTGAAACACCCGCACAACGTCGAGGTTAGAACCCCCAGCGCGCCACCTGAGGAGAACCACCGTACGGAGGGACCATTTTAGAGGGTTTACACATGGTTTGCACGGGGCTGGGGTCGAGCTATTTGTTTACATCTCTAGACAGCTCCACCATAGACGAATATGGTCATTCGGACTATCGTCGACTTTCTACTTGGTTCTACTAATTGCAAGTGTTGCAGTTGCAAGATTCCAGACATGCATTACTCTATAGGGAAGAATCGAAAATCGATGCGACTTATTAATTGCATCTCGTGAGAGATTTTCCTCATCGCTGTTATTAAAGAAAGGATAGCCTTAGTATCAGCCGAAAAAGTTTCGTCTCGTCGGAACGCGCCGGATCCGCAGACTAATCGTAGCAATTCGCAAGCCGTATCAACGACATGCATCACCGACGATGTTGATAATTGCATTCCCGTTAACTGCGAGATCGAAGGAGGGGAGTGAAAAGAACATCCGATTAAAATGTGTAAAAAGGATCGCGCGAAGCTTCCGTATTGAATGTAATCTCGAGCGTCTTCGGTGAACCAACGTCGATGCTGATCGATCGCGCGAAAACTTAATTATCAATTTAATTATTTCAGCCGCTAATTGGAACGTTTCCTCAAACTTCGATTTCCGCCGAATGGGCGTTGTTTGCTTTCGATTCAGAGCGTTTCTCGATCTGCCAGAAATATGCGTCGAGACACGGGAAGAATGTCGGCTACCTTGGTGCTCCTGAAGGGCGCTGGTCTGTCTCGAGGAATCGCTCGCGATGCTGCTGGTCTCGCTGTCCCTGACGATGCTGTCGTAGCCAGAACTTTCGGCGCGATGCCTGGACAACGTAGCTGGAGATAGTTTCGCAGCTCTTGGCGTGGAATCGGCACCGGAATCATAGCCCTCCTTGTTCAGACCCAACGAAGAACCAAGACTGGTCATCTTGCGTTGCATTCGACCCGAGGAAGGCGCTGGCGATGGAATTGACAGTTGCAGCGGGACGGTCGCTGGAAGATAAAGTTCGCGTGATGATTTTGCTCGGAAGTCTGTAGATAACGCGATCGAGAGTACGCAAACGTACCTTGTATTTTGATATCCTCCTCGATGTCCGACTTCCCGGTGACGGTCCTCTCGGGTCTCTCGGCCGCGGTGAACAGTTTCTTCGCCTCGACGTACTCCTCCTCGGGATCCGAGCCCGAGGCTCCGTTTCCAGGTAGCCTCTCCACTTCCTCTTTGAGATTGGGGTTCGAGGCACCGTCAGGATGCCTCAGACTAGAGATGTTACAATCGCCCAACTTGCCGCAGTACCTCCTGGGGCTGGCTATGTGCGCCATGCTGTTCGGGTACCAATAGGAGGCGGTCGCTGGTCTCGTCATGCTTTGACGACAGTTGTCGCAGAACTTTTCCTGATCGGATTTCCCAGCGATGTACGCGGGCTCGCTGTAGATGCTGCCATGATTACTCGCATTGTCGTTGAACATCACGTCCGACAGGGACAAGGACTGACAGCGCGACGGCGGACGGAAGACGGCGGCAGCTGGAATTTGTCCTGCGTTAATGTTATACGAGTTGTAAACCAACGGTGGTTGGCTAACTATGGCAATTTGTTTACGGCTAAATTTCTAAACCACAACAAGAAAGGGATAATAGCAAAAACGTAGCCTACAGGACACGATCAACTCGAGCGTAGTCGGTGAAAACGGTTTGATAAAAGAAAAGGAACCATTGCTCGTACCTCAAGGAATACCGTATCGCACTTCCGTTTCTACGAGTTCCTCTAGCCAACTAAGCCAAAGTGGAAACTTACATGGAACATCTCTAACGTTCACGTTCGAGTTCTCCCTCTGGTAGGTCACGGAGTTGGAGACATTGGCGAGCGCGAGTTTGCTCTGGTACAATTCGTGGAGGCGCGCCAACTGGTCGAACTTGTGCCTGGTTTCTTGTTCCAGGAAGTCCTCGTGGTCGAAGTACGGCCTCGGCAGCACCCCCGCGCAACCCGGAGGCGGATACTGAGGTCTGTAGCGTTCCGTGTCCGACATCACCGACATCGAGTCTGGAAATGGACAAATTTTTTTACCTTTTGCCCATGTCTCCGGATGTTTCTTCGTCAAGGACGAAAGAAGTGGACAAACAAGAAGGAAAGGAGAGGGAGGACGTTTAACCGAGAAGCTGTCTCCGTCGATCAAAGCTCCAAGACGGAAAGTATCGACGAGTAATTATATCGAACCACTTCCACTCTTTGTCTCTTTCCCTCGCCTGGTCGCAATCCCTGTCTGTCTCTCTCTCCCTTACGACGCGATTGTTTTCCATCGGGCGCGCTATTACCGAGCCCGAAGGATCTAAGAACCGGCTTTCCGGGGGAACAATCTCCGAAGGCAGTCACTCGAGTGCACTTGGAACGAAGAGGAAAGGAGAATGACAGGTTGGTCCGCGTCACGGAACAGGATGCGCTATAAACGTCACGAAAAACTGTCCAAGAGAACCCTGAATATTTCCTGCTTCCAATGCTTTGCTACAATCTACGTTTGAAGTCGAGTTCTCCAGTCAGCGTTATCGAGGAACGATAGAGTTCGGATTCGAGCGAGCCGCCGAAAACGCTGATTGATTGCTTCAACCAAAATCAACCGACGCGTATCATCGACGCAAAATTTTACCAAACAAGTCGGTTTACTTACCGGTAAACGTCGAGACAACGGTGAGGTTCTCCTGACTGAGAATTCTCAAGGGATGTTCCTCCTGATCGCTCTCGGGTAACGGATTCTCTCCCATGCACAACGCGATGTCTTCCTCCGTGACCTGAAGACAGGAGTCCTGCATCGGGACGGGTTCCAAGTCCTCGACCTCGACGATCTCTAGGATCTCGTCCTCGGAAGACAAAGAGTGCCTAGACGGTAGCACGATGTCTTTGTGCGAAAGATTCAAACTCTCCATGGACACTTCCCTGCTGACGCCATTGCTCAGTGGTTCGATAAGGGGTAACGGAGGCGGAACGACGATTTCCTCGTCGTCGTCCTCGTCCTCCTGCAAGTCTAACTTCCCTTTGTCCACGCTGTCGTCCATAACCGGGCTGGCCGTCAAGTCCAAGCCGGAATCCGTGTTGGATTTGACGTTCAGCAGATTCAACTTGACGCCTAGCTTCTCGGTGATGTCCTCGATCTCGTTCGCCTTCAAACTATCGCTTTCCGCCGTGGATAACGACGTGTCGTCGTCGTCCATGCCCCCGCAGGTCTTGAACGTCGTCAGCTCCTTGAACTGTGACGATTGGCCGGTCATCTTCGAGGACTCGATCCTGGAAACAGCGTGCTTGTTCCTTTGTATCTGAGACGACTGATTCTCCACCCACTTCCTGATCATGCTTTTCTTGTGGCTGTCCATGAACCCGTATCCGGAGGAATGTTGTTGCTGAGCGTGCATCTGCAAGGTGGGCGGGCCAGTGAGCTGCATGGGGCCGTCTATCCAGGTCTCCCTTTTGTGATGCGAATCCTTCAGCATGTGCCTGGCCTCCGCAACCTTCGACTTGGAGATCCTAGGACCGTCTATCCATTGCTCGTCCGAACCGCCGGTAGACGCCGCGACAGGTATCATCTTGCTGCCAGGGGAATCGTTCGCCTTCGATACTTTTGTCGAAGTAGATTTCCTAGCTGGACTGGCCTTTGGAGTCGCCGTGTGCGCCGGGGAGGTCTGCTTCGAAGCAGTCTGCGTCAACGCTTTCACCGCTTTCGTCGACTTGTGCGCCGGACTACGCTCTTCTGGGACCTTGCTTGGTTTCTCTGCCGCCGAACCCCGCAAAGCCTTCCCCATGGCGCAACGATTGTCGCCAGAGTTTAGGCTCGGTATATAAACGGGTGGATGCTCGCCGTCGGTAGCATCGTCGGTACTTGGGCCAACGTAGATCACAGTATCCGCGGACAGATCGCTAGAGCTGGGGTCGCACTCGCTGTTCTGCCTCGCCGCTTCCTCCCCCGAACTCCCGCCGCTTCCGGTTCCCTGTGTCCCACCGCCAACGAATTTGATCTTCCTTCGCCTCATCCGATGGATCCTGGAGGCCAGTTGCACGGTCGTTAACGTCTCCGTGTAATGCTGAGCGTTCGGGGACACGTGGGCGATCATCGCGGCGTGACACGTCAACGAGCCGAGACACTCCTTCAGTAATTGGGTTAGCTTGTGCTCCTTGTACGGCAGATGCTTCTGGCCGTTGAAGATGGCGAGCAAGATATTACCTAAGCCTGATAAGGGGATGCCGCCCGACGACTTGCCGCGATCCGAATTGCCGAGGTCCATTAAGTGGAGTCTGCTCCTGCCGCCAGCAACTGCGGAATTAAGAATATTCGAGAAATGTATTCGCCGTCTGCTCCGGGAATTAATTAGCTCGGCCTATCCACTTTTGGCTCCGGGAACGAAGCCTCGCTGACTAAAGAATCTCGTTGAAAAGGACATTTTCTTCGTTGACCTTAACGAGCAAGGATTATAAGAAAGAAGTTGCAAGCTTACCTGCTCCCTTGCCGGCGACGCTGTATTGATAGACGTGAAGAGTGTAAAGCATGTGAGCGTCGCCGTCCTCTCTTTGTCTGCCGGCGACCGCAGCATCCAAGTAGAAGGCAGCACGCTCCGCGGTTGGTGCACGAAGCTCGCTGTGTTGCTGCAGTTGCAGACTGCCGAACAATGGATCGTCCCTCAAGTACACGGCTGGCGACTGCTCGGAATCTGGCGAACAAGGAGTCACACCAAGTCACGTTAACGCCGATAACTGCCGCATTAAGGTTGGACGTGACTGGCTATACCAAGCAAATGCCCTAATCTCGAATCTGAGTTCAACATAAGACGCGTAAATCACGTTCATTTTCCAACTCGTCATTCGATCCGATCATTTCATGGAAAAATAATATCCATCGAGGGAAGGACACGATCGCGCAGGTGGTCGGTCATCAGGATCGTAAATGGGCCACGCCCAGTTGCGGAACATCAGCGGTGCGCTCTCAAGATGAATTACGACGTCGGTAAAACATCGAAAGATACACAATGGGAGATATCGCGGACTATCGCTGACTGGTGCGTGTATGCTTGTATGCGAATAATTAACGTAATGAGGAACGCAGTTGCAAACTGTGATCAACGTAAAAGCACCGTCACAGCCTCGTCTGGTCTTGGATTATACGTGCGCGCGGATAATCGCGCTTGTTCTCGTTACGATGCACTCTTTGGAAGGTCAAGCATATTTCGCACAAAAACGAGGAAGATCAAACGCCAGAATGTGAGAAAGAAGGAAGTCGTTCGAGGATTACGGAAAGATTAAGAAACCTGCGAACCTTCCGGGGAACAGAATTTTATTGTTCGCCCTCGCACACGCGCGAACGGCTTTCGAACCGTAATAATACTCGCACCATCTGATCGGCTCGTAAACCAGCGTCCGCGTATTTTATGTACAGCCTCCCGTTGGTGACATATTGTCCACACCATGGAAAATGCTTTCGAGACGAAACGACGACGAGGAAAGAATATTCGAAGACAACGATCGTTATTACATGTCTATCGATGGGAGACGCGAGAAACATAAAAATGCTGGCCGTTCTCAGCCCCGAGATTCCTTGTTCTTCGATAAACCAGCTGAGATTGGAAAAATTCTGTCGCAGGTACCGAATATCCGAGGACGTTGGCGAAAATATCCTCGACAAATCGCTCGAGAATTTCTGTGCTTTCTTAAAAGAATTTTCTTTATATAAATGCAGTATATGTATACAGGAACTGCAAGCATTGAATCCGGGATGGCTCTTGCCATGACTAAATTACAAAGATATAACCGGCAGCGATTGAAAATTCTACCGAATTAGCGGTAATTGAAACGGTCGATAAATTTGCAGTCCCTCCTCTGCGTCTATCGTCACCAACGGATACGATCGCGGAGCGTAGTTTAAGGCGATGCGACGTTTAGATAATACCCTTCGTAAATTGCCAATTAGCGTTTTACTGCCCCGCGAGACGCGGGCTTTGCTTTCGTATAGCGTCGCTACCGACGTCGTAAAGGACGGAGTACCGAGGACATCGCCGATACTTGATTCCAGTTAGTAGTTGCTCGAGGAGCTGCAACGTACGCTATCTATTACGATTTTATGACAGTTTCTAACGTTCCGTGGAACACCGGATTTACACGGAGTAAGTTCTGCCGTTCTGCGGTTCGGCCCCAGAAATAATTCGAGACGCGTGTTCGGTCGAAGGGAACTTGGAAGACGAATCCGAGACAGGAGAATCTAACGAACGCAAAATAATGTTCACGCACACGTTGGGCGCGGGTGTATAAATGCGACACGAGGCGTGGCAATATCCATAAAAGGGACCAGAGTGAGAGTAATATTGTCGGCATCTGCGCCGCGTGGCATAGCCTCGAAACGGCGATGGAGGCGACGGGACGTCCACGTTGAAATAAAAAAAACGATCCTTCGCGAGAAGAATTCGCCGATATATGGACGCGTAATGGACGCTGCTCGAGGAACGATCCGGTCTCCGTACGGTTGGCGTGCTCCCGCGGTGGCATCTCGCGCAGGGGTCGAAACGCCACTGGGCCGGATAAATCGTTTTTCGACGCGTTTCGAATACTACGCGGGCGGCCAATCTCGTCCCACGAGGGTGAGCCCGTCGGAGGGTACTAAAAAAAATCTGTTTCCGTTTTTTCGAATGACCGGGGATGCAGCCGGCCTACCGGCTTTCCCAAATGTCTCGTAGACTATCCGAAATCGTAACGCTCCGCGTCCTTTAGGATAGACATGGAATTTTAGTACCAACAGAGGACCGTTACGGGGACTAAAAATATCCAAACGGCGGGTACTCGATGTGGATACACCCAGGGACACGGGAATGCGAAAGATATATCGACGCCATACATATCCGAGGTACGGTTCGACTTCTAATAAATAAAAGTTGCGGAATGGACAGTATTTCCTGGGACATTCTGCTATTTTTAGTTCGCGAAAGATCTACGATGGATGAGATCGTTAAGTATCTGTCGCGATAATCTAATAAAATTACACGAACGGCGAAGTAGTCGAAAGTGAACGACCGATCTGGGAAACTTCCAAGAAGAGATACTTTCTGAAAAAAATCCGCGAATCAACGTCGAGTTAAGTATCGCCTTCGCTCAATTATCTTCATCTCCTTCCTGCACAAAAAGGTCAAACTCGAGCTTCAATTTTCCAGCTTCTCCGTCGTTGTTTTTTTATCGCTGGCGACAAGCTGGATCGCGATAATCATTGGTCGTCGTATCAGCGGTGGATCGGACACACCGGAAGGAGTAATTTGATTCCGAGGGAATCGATAATGGCTTCTCAGCGAGAAACAGCTTTTCCCTATAATTCACACGACGACGATCGACCGGCCATTGCCACTTTCATCCGCGCGTGACGACAACCATTTTCAACAACAATTTTCTGTGGAAAATAAACGTTTCCCAAGATATTTTTACTTAATGAATTTCGACAATTTTCGTCACGGGGATAGCTCGACCTTTTCAGATAGAAACAGTCGGTACTGTGGTGGCAGACATCCTGAATGTTCTCCGAAATAAGTGTACCCAGTGAGGACCACTAGGTCGTCGTCTCGCGAGAGGGTGGAGGGTCGCTACAGGTACTAAGGCGACCCAACGAAGACCGCAGAGAAGGTCGTGGGTCGTCGAGATCCCGGAAAAGCTCGTAATAAGCGGCTGTGAATATCTGTCGTCCGTCGTAAAAGTCGGTTCCGTCTGTGCTATAACTCGAGAATCCGTAGAGAGAAGCGCGCGGCCACGTTTCGCGTTTTTTCCCCGTTACCACGGGGACAGAGGGAACGAAAAAGTTTTCTATAAATCATTTCAGTCCGTAATACGCATAGGGAATGCTCATTTAGCTGTTAACTTTATTTATACGCCTCGAGGGTATAAATTCCTAGGTACTTTTTATTCGAACTGTCTTTAATTTAATATCACGACTTATTGCTTGTTCCAGCGTCCCCTTCGATGGCCATTTTTATGCGATTATTATGGCTGCTTTCCCGAGAGCCTCTAGTTTCAGCGTCAGGCAAGGAGCACGCTTTAATTAAGGCGAATACGCGAGCCGAATTTCTTAAACACACGCGTGAAGACGTTCTTGCTCGGTCTTCGCGATTCGCCGTTCGCTGCAAGTTTCCGCAAACGGAGGCATACCCGTGCGAGATCTTGCAAAAAGAGGAGCGAGGATAATCTCTAGCGCAACGCTCCGCGCCATCTTGTTAATCCACGCAACGGCCATTAGAATTAACTTGGCGTGTTATTCTTTCATAAGAATCTCCCGGTGCTTCCGCCGTTTATTCCTAGCGGTTCGTTCGGGTTCGCGATGTTTCCACTTTTCTTCGTCTTCTCTGTGTTTCGGCTCGAGGCACGAACTCTATTTCGCGATTTTCAAATTAAGACTACTGTTGATCTCCAACGTAGACGAAAGGCGTTCGCTTCGAATAATTGGTGAACATTAACGCACGAAGAAACCGTTTCGAAATTAAAGTGGTTTCGTAGTCTAGTTTCAATTTCCAGGTTCGTACGCAGACGGTACTACGCTTTCACGACATATTTAAAATGATTGCCACCGTAAACCAACAATCTACTTGCCAGCCGAAACGCACGGAAATGCCTCGCGTCATTAAATTTCCAAGTGACGAAGTGAGGAAAGCTGTCGTTAACAAAATGACCTCCGATTCCTCTTTCACCGTGGAGAGACCGAGCATGGACCATTGCTCGCTACCATTTGCTTCGGAAGCCAGCCGGTACGTAAGACGACGGTTTTCTTTAATTGCCTACCGCACGGTAGATCCTGGGAGCGTATCCCCTCGTAAAAGTTACCGTCCCTGGTAAACGTTTCTGGTCGCCAAGAGGGACGAGGAAAGTCGGAGGGAGTCGCGCGTGGAAAAAGAAAGGGACTCCGAGGAAATGAACAGGCATATTAACGGGTCGATGGACCGACGAATCTGCTTCGAGAATGCAGTTGGATGCTAAGGACGCGAAATGAGGGAAATGTACGGAATATGAATTCCACGGAGCGAGGAATAACTCCTTTATTATAAGTAGAAGCCGCAATAATAATTGGAGCTTCCCATGTACCTGTCGCACTACCGTCTCTTTTTCTTCATTTCTACGTTGTAATGTAGCGACACGGTCCGCAACTTTAATATTCAAATGCTTCCCTTGTACGTTGCGTTCTCCATCGAAAGACTCGTAAAACGGCACGAACAGCGTGCAAATAAATTTAAGGTAGAAATCGGGTAGAACTCAAGAAAGAAATATTATCGATGGTGAAACATGTTCTCCTTCGAAAACCGTAGAATCAGATAAAGCGGTAACTGTTGCGCGAAGCCGAATAAATAATGCATTCGGTAATGGAATAAAATACCGCATTCGCGTGGAAGTAGAGGCAGAGATGTTTTGGCCGCAGATGCACCATTGGCTGCAACCCCAACCCTTCTCTATCGATCCTATATACTTTCTGCACGTGCATCGAAACGCAAACATGCGGCTTTGAGGTTATTCGATCGAGTGTTTCGGTCGAGTCGGCAAACAAATGGATATTAACAAATAATTTGTGCGATCGAAGGTTCCATTCCACCATCGTCCCTGGACTATAAACTTCGCCCGAAATGTCTCGTGCATTTGCAAATGAAACTTCTCAGTGCGCGAAACGACTCCTATCTCCTCCTTGTTCGCGAAAGAGTCGATATATCATTGGCAATAATCGTTCCAACGATCGTCGACGGAAAAAGGGAAATTTTCTTGCAGTCGCGCGGCGGATAGCGGCGGCGAAATGAAGCGGAATGAAAATTCTTGCGCACCCACGGAATACCTCTCTTCGATTTTCCATCGACTCGAACCCTTTTAGCCATTCCGCGAAACAAAACGAAAAACATTCCCGACCGCGTTTTATGCGCACGTTAAAAGCCCGTGTGACGACACGGCTACGACGTTTTGTGCGTTCTTCCATTATTCCCCATCCTCGTCCTTATATCTCTCCTTTCTTATTCGCTTCATGTGCCAAACGGTTCGAGTTTTCGGCCAAAATTTTACCGAAGAAGAATCGCTTCTTGGCTATGTTTTTTTTCTATAATATTCAAGATTATTCTCTTCTCTTATGCCTCGATCAAATATGAAACGATAGCATTGGCGCGACGAGCCGTCGATGAGAAGAAAACTTGCATAGAAAAACATTCTGTAAAATACTTTTCTCTCCCGAGAGATCATGCGAGTGCACGCGATCGCTTAAAATTGATACGCGCGATCCTCTTCGAATGTCCTCGCGAGCGCGAGCGTTCCTTCGATGCTTCTCGAAAACACGCTCGTGAAAATATCGAGTCGCTTCGACTTAGTCCCGTAGTATATTTTACTTCGGTCGACGTTAAATTTAACTTTCGTCTGCCATAAAAATGGATTTACGTCCCGCGATCGGTATACGCGTTCCAAAAAATTGAAGAGGATAGCGAGGCGGGGGTGTGTCATTCTCGAAGGAAAAACTTCTAATGAAATCGTAAAATATACAAGACGAGACTCTAGAAAAATGATATTACGAACGATTTCTTTGATTCCGTTTATGGTAAAAAAGAAAAAAAGGAATTGTTTCGGAAGAAGGAGTAAATTTTAGCGACTAAATTTACGCCCGAAAATCGAGGCAAGTCTCTTGGCAAAGTAATCGCAGTCAAATCCAAATAAATGCACGAAGCGTTGTGGAACGAAAGGGCGGACAAAGTAGGCCGTTGTTGGAAGGAATGGAAAGTGAATTACCGCAAAGACGGTATTTCGTTTCCGCTCGGTCTTAGAGCGGCGGGACTGGAGCCGTCGAAAACTTTAAATAATTACGGGGGAAGGGATTATCGAGTTTCCCGGGCAGAAAGGCTGAAATTCATCCACGGGGCTTTCGGTTCCCAGCGCTAGGAGACATGGAAAGTCGGAAACGAGAGCGAGGGAGGCGAGAGCTTACACTGGCAAAACAGACCTCGGGATACGAGTTAATTATTTAATAAGCTGGAAAATTAATTGCGTCGTTTCGAAATTAGTTAACGTTTCGGGAAGGCGGAAAGAGTCCCGGTTAAGACTGCCTTCAGGATTCGCGACGGACGCATTTCAAAACTGAAATCACCGCGAAACTTCGCCCAAGGGAGAAGCGAACGTTTTCGATCGAATGAGAGAAACTAGGAAACTGCGCCAACAAATTTACACCGCGTCTTTCGTCTTATTTTCGGAGGGGGTTAAACTACAGAGTCGAGCTCGTAGAATTCGGGGGTTGTCGAGAGAAATAGGGAAGTGCTCGCAGGGGTTCGGCGCTCTAATATTTTATTACATCCGAACTAAGAGGTTGAACCAGATTCGGAATGTAAAATTTTCACGGTTCTTTAAAAATTTATATAGATCTCTCGACGTAAGACTTCTTCGAGAAGGCGGAAAAGTTCCCAAGAGACGATAATTAAATTTTGATTCGTTCTCTCAGCTAAAAATAGAAACTGTCTTTCTTTCCTATCTCGAAAATTATCGAATTTCTTGGAACTTCCAACACGGTGCGCCCTGTAACGATAAAAAGCAGTCGCGACGAGGTTTCTTTCTAGGTTCTTTCAAGGTGACATTCTAAGCACCGCAGGATACAAATGAAAAGCATCGTAAAAAGTATGCAAAGTACGCAAAAAATTGGCACCAGTTTATGGGCTAGTCTCTCACGAAAAGAGTCCCGTTTCGTTCGACGCCGGAAGTTTAATACGCTACGTTCCAGCACGGCACGCGACTTCTGCGTTAATGTCAGCCGCGAAATTTACAACGGATTCTAAACCCTTTGAGATTATGACCCTTTCGCATTTATCGTTCCCACGGTACGATCGCGATAACAACGGTTACATTGTACGCCGGTGAATTGTTTACTAATGCATACACGCCCACCGCACCGTAACTTTTTAATTGTAAAGTTCGAGCTTAACGACTGCTCCTACCTATTGCTTGATCATTTCAAACGACCTAAGCACCAAATAACGTTAGATCGACATTAAAAAAACCATAAACCGCGTGGCTGTGGCAGATACATTCCTACGATAGCCTCGGTTAGCGGAGTTCCTGGAATAACACCATAAAATATTCATTCGCCGTGGTGATACGGAAATTCATTTTCTTTTTTAACGTTCGATGCAAGATCGCGTAGGGTGACTTTGCGGAGAAGCGACGAATGCTGCCATACGTAAGATGCAATCGCAAGTTTACTTCGATAACAAATTAATTAATCGATGGGATCGTTTCTCGTGGTCTGGCGACCCTTGCTCGTCGAGTGTTCTTACAAGTGCATCATAGCAGAGGTTCGACCCTTCGGTTTCTTATTAGTCCGGCGAGTTGGTCGCAATTTTTCGACAGGCTGGAAACAACGGGAGCAAAGACGGAAACTAGCCGAGGGAGACGAGCTCTCGAAGACAAACAAAAAGAAGAGAAATAATCTTACCCCTCAATTTTACGGATCACTGAGTGGACGAGGTGGTCCGTGAAGACCAACCCCAAATGACGACCGAGGACGATCCTTGTACCGCTCCCTGCATATTACTCGCGGAATCCTTCGCGGACGCGAGTCCAAAATAAAATAATATAAAATAAAAAGAACAAAAAATGGGAAGAACAATTTCATTTTTCCAGGCTGCCGACCGATGCGTCTCCTTGCGTTATTACGAGCCATTCCTGCCGATCCTCAGACTTCGAAGCTCGTCTGGTACTCGAGGCAACGAGTTCGCGGGTAAAACCGGATGGAACATGCGATTTCAGACATTTTACTTCGAAACATAAAGATATCCAAAACGCTCGAACGTAGAGGAACGACGCCTCGAAAATTAGACCGAGATTCCGGATTCGGTATATCGACGCTTTATGTCCGGGACAACATAATTCCCTGCGTTGTTCCCTGCACTTGGCGTCAATTAAACCGAAACGATTGTGCTGGCCCGCATTGTTCGCGGCATCGAATTAATTGCGGCGTACCTTCAACCCTATCGCGTAAAGGAGAAATGCCCGGAAAACTTTCGACCCCTTCGCAAATATATCTAAGACGCTCCGCTCTTCGGGGGTTGCAGCTGATTTCAAGATCGTCTTGGAAGGGCGCGGAGCTTCCGAACCAGTCGGAACTCTTAAAACCGGGGGGATGATGCTCGGGACAAGTGTTTCTTACGACTCAAGTTTCTTCGACGCGCGGAAACACGATGCTATCGCGATCGAGCGATCAAACGAGAAAACTTCTTCGCCGGCTGACATTAGAGCTCGAATATTGCCCGCGATTCCGTTTGCAGTGAACTCGCGTCGCTGACCAGAAATGCTGAAGCGAGGACTTCCTGAAACAGCACGTTTCATTCTCGAGGCGACAACTATCGCGGAAGAACCGAATTTCCATCTCTGCCGATGGTTCTTCGTTCTTTGTTTACGCGACCTCGTTGTAGTAATTGCGCTAGAGGTAGCCACGTTTACTCACCGTTCGCGTGCGCCGCAAGGAGGTCCCTGAGTTGCTGTTGGCCGGCGGTTAATTCCACGCAACTGACCCTGACGCTAAATCTGGCGCCTGTCCTCTGTCGTTGCTCCGAGATTCCGCGGAAGAGCCAGGCGATCGCACACGGAATCGCACCTAGCGTATGCCCTGCCTCCGGCGTGCCCAGCATCGTGTGCGACTTGCCTGAAATTTAAAAAACCCGTTAATAATTCACGTATAAATAGAAGTGAAATTTTTAGACACGCTTTTCCATCCACAGAATTTTTTAATTGATTCTTTTGCTCTGTCAATGACAGTTGGTAAAGTAAAAGAGGAGATGGGAAAAACTCGCAGGATTCAGGACTGGGTTACCAGTAAATGGGAAATCTCCGTTACAACGGTATCGCGTATTGTTTGCCAAGCGGTTGGAACGAACGGTCACAGTTCTGTCGATTAATTGCATTCTTTCGCTGGAACGTTTATACACACGGCGAATGGGGGGGGATGGTTTGGTGAAAGCGTTTGCCTCGATTACATCGTCACGTCGGAACAAACAGTCGGGTTTACGATTGATTTCCCTCGCTTTTCCCGGCCACGTGTCGCGGTGAATCGATTCGCACGGCTGCCTTTGAAAATCCCCACCCCCTCCCTCTCGTCCACCTCGTGTCCACGGTAAATCTGCAGATCGCCGTCGAACGCAACAATCGCGATGTCCGATTTGCGGCCAAGCACGACAATTAATTTGTTTACTGTTTAACGCGGACCACGGGGGAACGACGCACAACCCCCGCCACGATAAACGTCCCCCGACCATAGTTACAACGCGTAACGAAGCCCCGTCACCGGGGGATCTAATTTATAGCCAGGGCAAGATTGAAACTGATTAATTCGGTTACATTACAAGTTCACGGGCGCAACCAATGACGGATGAAATGAATGTAATCGGGATTGACGCGTGGTTGACGTTCGCGCATTAACAGCTGCCATTGATTGCCCGAAGGAAAGAGTAACGTACCGAAAGGGCCATTTTTTTTTTTCAACTGGCCCGCAACTTCGTTCTCGGGTGCGAAACTTGGGTGTTTAGTGGAAAAGTAGACTGGAATATTATCGACAGGGAAACGAACGAGTCTTATTAAAATCGTAAAATAATAGAATGACGTCTGTTCTTCGAAGAAAAGGGAGAAAGTGACGGGAGAGGTTAGAGGGAAGAAAACTGAAAGGAAAAGGCGTTAGAATCCGAGGGTGGAACCGTGGACCGACGAAGTAATGGGAAACCAGCGGCAGCCGTCGCTGAATCTTAAACGTTATTTAATTGTTTGAACGTAAGACGGTGAATTATGTTGTTATTTAATTAGAAACCGGGAAAAAGACTGGTATCTCGGCCATTCCGAGTAGAAGTTAACCTCCCGGTTGAATTCTGTAACGCTGGGCGAATGAACTGATCTCGACAGTTTCTTATTAAATTGAAAAAGTTTCTTATTACTGGGTTGGTTTCGTCACGTTTCCGTAAATTTGTTCAAGAGACTCGTTACGTATTCCGAGACCACCGCGAAAGCTTAAAATCATCTTGAGTGCGAATCTCGCGCAGCGCAGAGGGGCGCTCGTTCGAATACGTACGATTTAAATATACGTAGGTATGCTCGCGTTGTGGAAACACGAATGATGTTTACTATACAAGCATTCCATGGCCATGTATGTATTTAAATTGATTCAGGCTATAGAGGCGCAAATGAATATCGAGGCACGTTCGTTTAACAAATCTCCACCGGTGCGGGTGCACAAATTCACCTCTGAGAGCCGCGACAAAGATTTCTTTCGCACCTTGTACGTAAATGTACACCATTGCGCTTAATCGCGGCAACGAGTCGTCGATTTATGCATGAAAACGCCGCGAAAGATTCAGCGAGAACTTTACCTGTTTTTTTTTTTTCCTTCCAGAAAAAGAAGCGGAAGGAGGCGAGAAACATTCTCAGGGAACCGAGTCGCGGAAAACACGCGCAGGAGTGCTTTAAAGCCGATGCATCCGCCGATTGGAATTCTCCTCGAGTTCACCTCTTTCCGCGAGGCGCGGAACCGTGGCCCATCTCGTCGAACGCGACAACGCAACGCGAATCGGAATCCGTAAGTGTTTCCTCGGTCGTTTATATCTCGTCGATTCCAGGCGATCGAGCAGCCGAGAAGAACGTTCAAATGGACGCTGAACCTGAATGTTGCTCGCAGAGACAGTTCGACCGCTTGCTCTATCTTTTTCGACTAAAGAAAATCTTTTTCTTTCGGTAGTGGAAACGAAAAGGTTAATTAATTATTTCGACGCAAGGAAAACAATTACTAGCAAATGAATGCAAGCTCGAATCATTATCATCCGGCTGAATCGCATCGCGTTTCGCTCCCCGAATTCACACTTCGGAGATTCACAGGAGAAACGTCGCGAGAAATAAATTCTCAGCCGCGGGTTCGAGATCAAGCGACATCCACGGTTAAAAAAAAAGTAGCGCGAATCATCGTCGTCGGTGTAATTATCACGAATATTTGCATGTCAAAGTTCCGCTACGAGTCCGGGAACAAGCTCGCGTGCGCTTTCTCTCCAGGTTTTGTTGGTTAATCTGCTTTCTCAGTGGTTTCTCGCGGTGAAAGGGTTCGACAGCGCGTACCTTAAGGGCCGCGACTGATGCAGAGTAATTAGCACCGCGTTACAAAGTACAAAAGGCCGCATTGTCTGGCTGGGGCATGCAGAGAGCGCTTCCTTCGCCTCTCTCTCGCTCCGTGGCCCGTTATAATTTTCCGTACGACAAATCCCATCCCTGTCAAAAGGTGCCGCGACGTTTCTGTCGTTTCTCTCTAGCTCGTGTCGGCCGTTGATTCTTTGGAAAATCCCTCCGTGAAAGTTGTTTAAATAAATTGGGTTAACGATGAAGTTCATTTGAAAATATGACACGTGCTTCCCTCTTCTCCCTGATTGCGTTTTCTGTATCAGCATACATCTTAAATGGATCAAATTCGCGGTCTAGTTACGATGTATACTTTTTCAACGTCTTGAGACATTCAAGTTCGATCGTTTCCGCGGTGCGTGAGTCTTCTTTCCTTCTCGCTGGTGCGCCCCGCGGACCTGCTCCGCTTTTGTCCCGCGTTCGTCGCTCCTCTTCGTGTCAAAGCAGCAGGGAGACGGCGAGGTAAAGAGTTAGGGGAGTCAGGTTACAAAGAAAGGAGAACAGAAGGGGGCGAGTGACACAGAGGGAAAAGAGAAAGGGAGAGAAGTGCGTTGTCGTAGCGATGATCAAAAGCAGTTTGCTAGCGGACTTGCCTCAAGTATCTCCGCCGGTGGCGCGAGGGGATGAAAGTTCGTTCGGCTTCCTTCCACGTCTTTCTTCTCCCACGTTTCTTTATCTCCGCCTGGTAGACTCTTATCTCCCGCCGCTACCGTGCTTTCCGTGTCTCTTTCTTGCGTCTCTTTTTATTGATTTTCCCTCGCGCTAAATTTCACCCGACTTCGTGCCGCGAATTCGTACCATCGCTGGTTTGATTTTCACAACCACTTTCCGTATACTCTTAAATCACCAAAAATTGAATTAACGCGTTGCAAAGGAAAGAAAGACGGAGGACGAGGTTCCTAAGAGACATCTAAGGGTTAATTGAGCTTAGACGCCACCGTGATTAACGATCGTCTCGAAGCGTAAGGAGCTCGGGATACGGCAGGAATTCGAACCCTTTCTCATAGTCTCATTTCTCGCGTCGTTCACAGCCGATACAGTGCGCGAGCGAACAGAACAGCGAAGTTTAATCAATCTATTCGCAGGGTTCGCCGTAAATCCGTCAGCACGGAAGTTATTCCCATTGAAAATGAAACGGGACGAGGTGGAGATAATCTCCGGTGTGCGTTAAGATTCGAAAGATGGAGAAGGGGATGGAGCGTGTCCCAGTAGCATACATTATCTCGTTTCCTTTCGACTCCGCCTCTTCGTCCTCCGTTCTCGACCCTTTTCTCTCTTCGTCCATTTTCCCGGGCCGCAGAACGCACGCCTCCTATCCATCCTCCTTCCTCCCCCGGCATTGCCAGCCGAGAAAGCCTTCCTTCCCCTCGGTTGCCTCGCATAATCATGCATTTGCATGCAAACTCGATATCACTACTTAAAATGTAAAACAACTCGCGCGTCTCGCCGGCCGTGTTCCTCGTCTGGTTTCGCGGAGTACTATGAAACGCAAACGGCAAACGAGCGGTCTGAGGATGGAGAAAGATCGTCTAAATAAAGAATCAACACCACGTACGCGTTTCACCTGTCAAATGCTGTCGATCTGCGAACCTCAAGAAACTTTCCGCGTTTTCCCGACTATTTTCCTGTGCTTGAAAAAGATTCGCCCGTTCGCGCCACAGCAATATTTACGCGAAGCGTCGAGGCGTCTCCGCGATCCCTGCATCATCGCTAAGTGCAAATTGCGTCCCGTCGTTGGACGAGCGCGTGAAAAAGAGCGCAGTAGGACGATAAGAACGACGAGAATTCCTCGAGGTATTCATATTTCATGTAATTATTTCAACGCTCGACTCGGATGAGTTCCTCGAAGGGAAACAATGGCGTTTTGTCTACGAGGACGTCGAACTTTGTCGAACAAAGCCGGCGAAAAGAAGAACGGAGACGTTGTCAGCCCTCGCTACGCACCACGTAGATCCAGAAAAAGTGTTTAACCTGCTTTTTGCTTGAAACGTCGATGCTCTTCGTGCGAGCAAACGAGTATTTACGCAACGAATGTTGCTATACGCGCGCGTGTAATTGTTCTTAGCAGTTTCAAAAACTTACCCAAACCCGCGTGTCCGAAGCAGAACAAGCAACCGTCCGTTCCGTTGATGACTGCGTGAATGACGTCGGTCAGTGCGCTCGAACATATTTCAGTCTGAAAAGAATGCGAAAAGTGGTTATCGAATTTTGTACATGGCGATAAAAGAAACAGGAATTTTTGCATCGGCCACTTCCTATTTTCCATCGAGGACCGCCGCGAGCTCTACGCTGAATATTTAATTACAACGAGGAGATCGAGGCGGCGCACACCGAAACGAAAATAAACAATATTCCGCAACGATCGCGTTTTCCCAAGCAACCGGCGTCAAGTTATTCAAGTTTCGTTCGTCGAAAGCACGATGGACGCGAATTTAATTTCTCTTCATCGTCGCGCGCAGAGAAGGCCGCATCCGACGAAAGGAGGAGAACGTCAGGACTTTCGAGGGTAACGACGAAGCCTTAACTTTAAAGTGCTTAAGAAAGCGTTTGCGGGCCGGTTTAATAAACGCGCACGTAACGTTCTACGAGCCGAGAAAAGAGGGGAGAGTAAAGGAGGCGAGTATTACAGGAGGAGCGGCTTTGTTTGCTTTTAATATATTCATAGACTGGAAAAGTCTTTTCCGGGGCCGAGGAGGAAGCGCGAGATCTTCGGGGGGTTGCTTCGCCCTCCCCCAGATACGGGAAAAATATTTGTCGAGTAACCGATGACGAATGAACACACTTTTGTTCGTTATTCGAAAGATTTATCCAACGTATTTTGCTCCTGTCTGCCTACCAGCGTGCATCGTGACTTTCGAGGGCAAGGGCGACGATTATCGCCGGTCGTCGAGGAAGAGGGTATCGTCGAGCCAGGATAGAGGGAGCAAATCGGCAGAGGGTTCCCGCGTTTCGCGAATTTCCTGCGGAAGCGACCGGGAATTTCCTTCGAGCCTTCCAACCGATTCGTTTTGACCGATCGATATAGACATCGACCATCCTCTTTCGCTCTTGCAAGGGTTAGCAAACGTTTCGCGACCGGAAGGGGCGGCCAGAGAGAGAGAGAGACAGACGATGGAAAAGGGGGAGCAGGTTGCAGGGAACATCGAGAGCAAGATGAGGACGTGTCGATACCTCGACCAAACAAGATTGAAATCTTTGTGGACGAGAATCGGATGAATCTCCCAGTCTCGGGGTGGAAAGGGGAGATGAAAGCAGGGTGGAGAAAACGAGAGAGCGCAGTTGTGTAGGAAGGAAAAGAACGGAGGAAAGGGACAAACAGACATTTTCCCGAGAACGCAAGGCCAGCGCGAGAGAAGAATCGTACGGGAAAGCGAAGCGAGCGATTTGGATAGAGGAAGCCCTTCGGGGTCTTTTTTCCTCGTCCTAAAGGAAACGGAAATAAGGAGTCCAGTTCCCTTTCCAATATGGTAATTTCAATCTGTCGTTACTCGTTTGAAAGCACGCTAGACCGGGGAACGAATCTCGTCGATACGGTCCCGATGAGACACTTCTGGCTCAAGTTGCACGAGCAACGAATTTCCCGCGGAAAACTGAACGTGCCGACATCGTCCGCTTTATCCGCAAGGACTATCGAAAGCTGCGTTTTCGAGTGGCGCGATCGAATCTTATTTGTAAACCTACTGGTAAAACATATTTTCCAGGTGCGGGCTAGCCTAAATCTCGATGAGATTAACGGCGCTGAAAGGGACGAAGAAAGATCGACGCTCTTTCGCTGGACAACAAGAAGATTCATAATTATAACGGGATCATCCCAAGGGATGTAACGCAAAGCAAACATATTTCGCGGCTACCTACACCCTCGAGGGATCTCGGTAGCCCGTTCTACGTGGTCACGGGAACCGACGGCATCGCTGTTAATGAAATACGTGACCGAAGCCTTCGTCATAATCTCAAGCACTTGATTCCGCGATGAACGAAGGGTGCGCAGTTCGCAGCGGAGGAAAACATCCCTTTCGTGGATCGTAGGCTCGACAACGAATTCAAATTACGTCTCCGACCCTGGTCCGGGGACAAGCTCGATTCCTTTTCGTGGAAAATTTATTACCAACTCGCCGTGCCGTCGCGTGATCGAGTTTACGACTTGTTCGCCGTGTTGGAGATTAAAAATTTTTATACGCCCCCGCTTCGGCACTTTCTCTTACGCTTCGCGTACCTGTGAATTGTAATTTCAGCTCTGATGACTTTCGGTGCTTCTTCTTTTCGTTATCATCTCTAGAGTTCTTACGTTTTAGGGCTCCCTGAAAATTTAGCTTTCCTCTTCCGTTTTGTATTCTCAGGTAAAAATTTCATTTCCCGATTCACCGGCCAGATCTTCGTCGCGAGAAGGTAAAACGCATTCCGCGACGTCTAGAATCTCGGCACAGCTGCGAGGCTCTTCCAGCAGCTCCCATTTCCACAACTGCCGAACTTCCGTCGAAGCATCGAATAATTACGATCTCGAGATCGTCTTTATGCAGTCCGTTCCCTTCTACCCGTCGCCTCGAAGCGCCATTCAAACGAGGACACTTTCCTCGGGGACTTGGAGATCGTACGACTCCCACGAAGATCCCAAGTACGCCGTAAAAAAATTTCCAAGGAAATTTTCAAGCCGGAGGAAAGAAGAATTGGACGCTCGTACCTGCCAGCGCTCGGGGAAACGAACGAAAAATTGATAGCAGGAGTGCGTACAGTTGGTTCGCGAACGACGTGCGAGGAAGCTGGAAGAAGCCGTCGCGGGACGATTGAAAAAAATCGAGCATGAACAGGCTCCGTCTCAATTACAATCTGGGGGGTGGACATTAATTTCCACGGGTGTAAATTAAAAGGGAGCCCATGCGGTGCGACTCGCCAAGCGGCGTCGTCGTCTCGGTGTCATCGTGGCCCGCGTCGCTCCGATTCCGTTTGCAGGACGCGTTCTAGTAACGCAATATTGCCGCCGCTGCGTGGAATACCAATGACGTCAGGGGGTTGAAGCAACGGAGAGGAGTTCAGAGCGATTCTCGTGGCCCGAGACAACCTCCTTCGTCCAGGGCCGCGCGGGTATTCGCCCACCCTTGCGAGAACTTTCATGAATTACAGGGAAATCTTGGGGTTTGTATCTTACTATTTGTTAACACGTGTTCGGGATGATTGGATCGAGCAAAGTACGCGTATTTCAAATGATCGATTCGAATGGTGTTTCGTTGATTGACAACCCTTGCGCAGTGAACGACCAGCGCGTTTGCACGTGGCGGCCCTTCACCCCTTAAGGCTCGCTGGGAAGCTGGCACACGCGTTTCTCTTTCTCCTCGTGGGCCCGCGCCTCTTCGACCCTCTTCGGGTTTCCGTTCGCGCGACAAAATGTAAAACTCGTGTAAGAAAGTTCGGAAAGAAGCAGCCAGGGAAAAGGAACGCCCTGGTTGGGATGGGGCCACAGCGACGAAAGGGAGTCTTTTAATGGCTGGAAATAATCGAATGACCGCCTTTCGTGGATCTCTTAATTCTCAAGTTTCCAGATGCCTCGTCCCGCCTCGATGTTTTGGAGTGAACGACACAGCTGCAGTTAACGCGACCACCTTCCGTTTCCTCGAACCTCCGGCGGTTTCGCAACGTCGTTACTTATCGTCGATAGTTAATTTGCGAACGAAATTTTCAACATTTTAAATACTATCGAACAGAGATGTGTTTGGATTAATCGATTCATGCAATTTATACGAAAACTTCAATTACCTCTCGAAGAAGGAAAGTATATGTAAAGAGAAAAAGTTACGGAACGTTTTAAAACAGTTTGTGAGAAAATCGATCAGGGGATTATATACTGATTTAAGTTGTGAAAGCTTGCCTTTCCTCTGCTTAAAGAGCACGCGGTGACTGATTTCACATTATAAAACTTATTACTACAAAAAAGAAGATGAACGTCCAGTAAAGAAAAAAGAAATTGGTCGTCAGCTTTATCAAGCACACGCTTCAGCTTTCAATTGACGTTCCTCGGTCGGGTATAAAACCACGCGAGAACAAAGGTCGAACGACGTGTGAACCGCAGGGAGCACTGCTTAATGCAGAGAAAAACAGTCGCGGTTCTTTAATAACCATCGCGATAAGTCCAACATCACCCTCGACGGACGATGGCCAATTGCAACGCGCCATAAGAGCAGTATGGTTACGATAATTTTATGCGCCGTCTATTCCGAGGGAACGCGAGTTTCCGTTCAAAGAAAGAACGTCGACGGAACGCGGTACCATTTGCATGCAGACGCGACGATCGAGCTCGAAACGATCCGTGAAACCGTGGGCGGCGTCGCGAAATTGTTCGATGGAAACGGTATCAAAAACAAACAGGCCCGGGGGGGGTGTTTTTCGCCCTCGTTTCGGCGTGCACGAGTATCCACGGAGCGGCGATGCGTGGAACACGCGCGTGCACGCGCGACAAAGCTCGCTAGTCGGCGTTCACGAGCCGATAATTCCGAAAATTGCGCTCCTGTATGCGTGACGTCCGGTTTTTTGTTCACCGCACCGTGATCCGATCGGCAACTTAACCGCTTATAAATAAATTCCCACTGCATTCGAACGGGGTTCGAACGTTGGTGAAAATACGGCGAGGAAGCCAGGGTCGAGAAAGCCTGGTTAACCAGAACAGCTTGTCGCGAGACGTGCACGCGCGAATACCTTCGCCGAGTATTCGAACGGAATTTTAGTGTTAAAAACGAACCAGGGGAAAGTCGGGATAAATTACGGTGGAAATCGTTGCGCGTTTCCTCCCAGCCGGGGTTCGTCGTGCTCGGCTCGAACGTGGAATTTTCAACTCGTCGACTTCGACGCGAAACTCCGCGACGCGCGATAACTTTCGGGATAACAGGCCGGTAGAACTTTTTATCCAGCACCGACGCGTTTTCAAAGTAACGCGGTAAGACCGATCGAGGGCTCGTCGGGGCGGAAAGGGTGCGGAGAGGTCGCGCGAAGGTATGGAGGTGGGCCAGCAACCCCCGCGTGTCCCCCTCCAACAGGCAGCTGGTGAAATATGTCGCGATTTACACGGGAGATTGGCGTCATTGGCGCCTGGGGAGCGAGCGAGAAGCACCCTCGCGTCACCCTCGACCAAAACCAACCGGCGTCCCCCATCCCACTCTCGCAGATAGCGGTAGCTCGTCGGATCAAAAAAGCATTCGCGAAATTCAACGCGCTCGGTTTGAACGATGCGGAATCGAAATCGTTAGTAACCCTATCCCCGCTTTGCTGCCACCCTCCCCTATCCGTCTACTCTTCTATGCCAATCCGGTTTTTTTTCTCCCTTGTTTGAATTTCGAAATACTGGAAACAACGATTGTTAAAAATAATTAAAAAGAGCTTTGGCTTGGGAAAAATTGACCGTGGGCAAACGGTAGAAATGATTTCCTGCGCCGATGCCAGATTTTGTTTGCTAACAACTTCGTAACGATCCAGGCTGGATCGTTTCGTATTAAATCGGGTATTTTTTCAAGTAATATTTATGGATTCTGTTGAATGCACGTGCTCGAGTATTTTCGAACGTTTTGAAAATTTTTGATGCGACAGCTGTTTCACGAACGACGGATGAAACGTGTGTAATATCGAGGGTTATAGTCCTCGTGCCGTAGAAGACTGGACGCTATTCAATGCAGTATCGTAATGCGAGCCTCTCAAAGCAATTCTCTTCCTGAAAACGGCGAACGCGCGACAGACAGCTGCCAAGCTTCATGGACGTTCCGCGAACCCGGAGTCATGGCCCGAATTAATCTTACTGTAATATGGAAATGTGCCGTTCGGGCGGACCGCGAGAAGATCCGGTCGAACGATCGGATCCGGTCGGGGCAGAACAAGGAATATAGATGCGGCCAATTGGGGTGGATCCGTTCCACGGGCCCGTATGATTGGTTTACAGATTACCGTGCGTCTGCCGTAGACCGCCGCTATCAACCCCTATCGGACTCTGCTTATTCGTTAGACGGATCTGAACGATCGCGTCGAGGACCTGCCAAATGCACTTTTCTAACGTCCTCGACATGTACTGGAATACCGGAGAGATTGCTTATGTTATAAACACGATCGCATCTATTTTAATTTAGACTTAGTAAGATCCTTTTCTCTCGAACGATCTACCTTCGAACTCACCCCCTCTGCTTTAATCCCATATCGAAAAAGGAAATAATTTTTCGATTATCGACGTAATCGAGTCGGCTGGCAAATTAATATATCACGCAACGTAGCGTATCGAATGGGCTGCGTTCATTAAGTAGATAGATTCTTTCTTCCCTATTAAGAATGCTACGAACTCTCCTGTCTGGTATAGTTTAATTGAATTTCAAAGAATTAAATACTCGATCCCTAGTCGTTAAATTTCCTTACAGTTTTTTTTATTTGTTAGAGATCAAATTAAAACGGAAGCACCGTTTAGCGGGAAAATGATTGTTTTGGAACAGAAATTGCGCACAATTTCGAAATGACGTCTCCGTGAATTTGCCAAGCGTTGCAACACGGTCCATTCGATCAGCATTCGCCGAGAAATGAGCAATTGATCGAAGGCATGCCGGTAAAGAGCAGAACTAGCGATCGCAGAGAGCGCGAGAGGTAGGAATCGAGAGGGTGACCGAGTGAGACGGTAAAGGAGACTTGAAGAGAGAGAGAGAGAGAGAGCGGGAGAGAGAATTATACAAGCGCAAGCGCATGCCGCATCGTACACACGCGCGTAATCCACAGCGTGACTATTAGTCGTAAGTCAATAATAAAGCCCTTGTCCTGGATCGACCATAATGGCTCCAGTGAATTATTCTGTCCAGGACGCATTGTCCTGCTGGATCGTCCACGGGGATAGAATTGTCGACGGCCATCGGCGATATATGCGGTGTACACACGCGTAAGATCTCGAGCGGGAAACGCGTCTACGGGCGTATTCACGTACGGAGCCTCGTAATTGAGATGGATGTTCAATTAGTTTGGCCAAGTTTCATTTGCACACAAAACCCCTGACCCGCGATGGCTCTGTGTTCTCGAGCACGCTTCTCTTCCTTTTCTTCGACGCGATGGGAGGTCCTGAGACCGACTGATCTTCTCCTAGACCTTCTCCTAGTCTAGAGCTAACGAATAAGAGTCTTATTGCTCATACAACAACAAATTATCGTTGCTGTTAATAACGCATGCCTTGGTTGATAAAATTTAAGCCGCGAGATCGCGGTGTGCCTTCGACGAATTGCTATACTCGTGAAAATATAGCGACGCTTCGAACAGGTGTTGGAAAAAGGTGTCGAAGAAATTGGAACTTCAAAGACATTTCGTTGCTCGGAACAGCGTTCCTCTTTTCTCTGTCTCCTCTCCTCTGGTGTCTCTCGCGGAAATAAACCTTCCAGCGAGCGTGAAACTACCTACGCGATCCAACGTGTGTACGTGTCTTTTCTTACGTAATGGACGCAACTCGACTTCGCGAGAATGAATGGACCTGACAGGTAGCGATATTACGAATTTATCGAGGATTCGGCCGATGCTTAGTCGACGTAACATCTATTCGCTTCACCTCGCCTGCGGCGAACTTCCTTCGCATTGTAATTCACTTCCCGTCTCCCCAGAATGCCTTGGAACACTTCGAGAACTCCACCCGTCCAATTTTTCTCCCTGTTCCTTTTTATTTTCGTTTACTTTCTTTTCGCTTTAAGTGTACAATGGACCTCGATGGCAGAAGATCACGAAAATGTTCCGTTTCCGAGATGTTTTCGTTTTGCAATCACCGAGTTATTTAAATACATACTTTGGATTCTTCTTTGCAGAGCTTCTTAAAGAAATTTTAGGCCAATGCGCGAAGCCATATCAGCGACGTTAATTTTCAACCGATCCATATCAATGTAACGCGGTTTGTTTGCGCGTCGTATCGGGATGCTTCCCTATCCGTCGGCCACGGCTGGATTCGCGGTTCGCATATTTGCGGATTCAGGTAGCAAAGGTATCCTCTGGCCGAAGATTATCGTGGAATTGAAACTGCAGTCAGGCTGAATTACACTAGACCGAGCTATCGCGGCACGACATCAATGGTGGATCGCGTAATTGGTAACAGCGTTGCGCGAGCTGTCCAGACGAACGTTCGGTCGTACTTTGGTCGCTGGACTTTACCGCGTGTCCGGGAAAAAGCAGCAGCTCGAGCAAACAATTGTCCTCGTCCATTCGGACGCAAAGTGATATCGGGTCGGATATCGCGACTCTGCGGTTTACGACGTCCAGGGGAACCGCGACAGACGGACCGAAAAAATTGAACGAAAGAGGGTAGAGGATACTGGTTAAAGATGAACCACTTTCCGGCGGGATCGATCCGACGACAGTCTTTAAAATATTCACGCAGCGCTGCGTTTGACGGGCTGGTCGGAAAGGACCGAGAGCCGTCCCCAAGGACGTTGGGACGCATTCTCCCGGAGTTTTCTCTGTCGGATCGCGTGTCCCTCCATCGATTCTGACGTTCGGACCGGTCCAGAAACGATTCGCCACAGAGCTCACCGTTTCGACGCGCACACGGAAAAAAGAGGATGGAAAAAGGAGAACGGCCATTGTGACTTTTGATGACAATCGTCGCGACCGACGCGGACATTTGATCGAATCAATCGATTGGTTTCTATGGGTCTTCTAAACACAGAGTCGGATGGAGGTATGGGGTGCGTCAAAGGGCTGGAGAACGGAAAGGGGTAGGGGAACAAGAGGAATGAAGAGCTAGTCTCCGGGGAGGACTGGCATCCAACGTGGGATAGAGAGATGACTCGCGAGAGAGAGAGAGAGAGAGAGAGAGAGAGAGAGAGAGAGAGAGAGAGAGCGCCAGCGAGTGACACGGAGAAGTGCGGCGAGGGGAAGAGCCGGGAAAACCGAGTAGCTCCAGGCTCATTTGAATCCGACGCTCGATAATGTCCCTCGAGAGCACCGAAATATCTCGGCGCACGTACACGTAGGTACAATATTGTAACGCGCTACGACGGTCCCCGATGACATTTTCCGCGGCGATGTCGTTCGTCAATGCCACGCAATAAAATTCGCCGCGGTACGGAGAGAAAAGAACCGCGCCTCGGAAACCGCGAGGCAAAAGACGCGAGATGTTTGATCGATCGGAACGCCGCCGTAGAATGGATGCACGCCGCGGTATTCTCTTTCATCTGTTTCGAACAGATTGACGGGCTTTGCACGAACGAAGGAAAAGAATGAATAATAACGGGTACTCGTAATAGAGAATTAGTAAAATCGATCGAGGAGTCCGCAAAATGTACAATTAAAAATAACAAACACGAATCTAACGGCGCGACGAATATATCGCTAGGGTATTATCATTATTTCATAAGAAAGGTGAAGAAGGGTTTAAAGGTCACTCGAGTTCCTTCGCCTGTAGATTTCGCTTCTAAAGTGAATTCAACGAACCCTCGTAGAAGGGTGGATTTGGACTCAAGCATGCATGCACCGAACGCCATTTTTCTTTCTAAAGGACGCTCGAAGTTTCGATCTTCAACTTGTCGCAAGGTGTACTTTAATTTAATTTAATAGTGTCCGCATTATACGGTATGTATGAGGGAAAATACATAATTCAAGCTACGATACATACATACATATAAACGCGTAAAAGGGACGGTGCAGCCGACACTGCGTTATCGAACCTAACACTGGATCACGTGGGCGTCTGATACCGCGTTCGCGACCCTGAAATACCTGCTACTTGGGAATGGACAGTTGGTGTAGCATACGTCGAAGCATCATTGGTAATCGAGAAAAGAATTCTCGCCAAGTCGAGGGTGGAATACGTAAATTTGGAAATAATCACGACCGTCAACATTCGATTCGATTCGGTGTTACCGAGGAGAAGTCGCGGGCAAGAAGCAACACTCGACCGAAGGGTGGGTTGGATTTTCCTGTCAGGGGGTGGAGTTTAGAGGTCGGGAAATTAGTTTAGTTATGCGCCCGGCAGGGACGTCTCCTGCGTCTCTAGGATGAACGTAAGTCGGCGACGGAGCACGTACTTGGACGTTTCAACGTTCTGACTTTCCGCCCTCGCTCCTCTTTAACTTCCTCTAGACTTCCTCTTTTTCCCTATTTATCTACCCAGCGACTCGTCCGTGCTTTTTCTGAATCTCGAAGGTACCGATGTCCTCGGGCCGTTGGAGAAGCGGCTCTCCCTGTGCCGCGCGAAAAAAGGTCGACGCCGAAGTGAATTTACCGAGTAACTAAGGACGGAACGGTCGCTGGACCATGATAGAAATCGGCATTCGCGAATTACCGGGGTCACTTTGTGCCCCGTGCTAGGAGATCGACGGAATTTCTAACCCTTACCTGGGAGTCTTCCTCGGTAAATATCGCGTCGAAGGCAAACATTTTCGGCGCTGCCACGGTTGGCCTTCGATCTTCCGCCGAAGGGGACTGTCCAGACGTCGGATTCACCAGCGTCACTTGCTTCTTTCTTTTGTCGGCGTTGAAGAAGCTGCCTCCTTCCCCCGGCGACACTTTCAACATCACTTTCACCTGGAAATTCAAGATTAAACATTTCTTAGTATCCGCTCTTTCGAAGGATGAGCAAGCTCGCGGGAAATGATTGCACTCCAAGTGCTTTAAAAATATATTTGCCAGGAATTGCATCTTATTTTCGTGTTCCTGTGCGATGACTAAAAAGATATCTCGACATCTAACTATTTTTCCCGACGCGAATTGGTCACAAACGGGCAAATATAGATCGGTATTCTTAGGCGTCTAACGAAGTGGTTGAAATAGCTCCGCGTTACATAATAGATGGAATTTTTCCTCGATGCAACAATGATCAGATCAGAGTTATCCGGACAGTTTTGGTCAGAAAATAATATAAATAAATATTATATTTATATTCTTATAATATATTATGTGTATAAGGTACTATTATTATACACACGTGTATACCGTTCACGTATTTCGTCAAATCATGGGAGTAAGGCTGTCCGAACAAATTTTGTCTAATGTTATGAATATTACTATTTTTAATCAGTTTCTTTCGAGTGGCTTCGTGCGCGGATGGCCTAAGTGTTTCGATTCAAATTCACGGAGTTGACCGACCGACAGATTCAGTTCGTATCGATCTTGGACGTACAACAGCCGAATCGGGTAATTATACGCGTGTCAGGACGATGAGTGTCCCGTTCTGGTGCCACCCAGCACCAATTCTAATCGACTCTTAACGGTGTCCTGGGAACGCCGAGAAATTACTCGAGCGATTGCGAGTCGAACGTCGAGTGATTGTTACGTAACGTCTAGTTACGAATGTCAACGGAATTGCGGCAAGTTTGATGTCGTCGACTATTGTGTGGAAGAAGAAGGGCGGCGGTTTGGTCTGTCTGTCCTGATTAGAATTGGTGTGGTCTCTTTTAATACTTTGTAATATTACAACGCGTTAGGGGTGTAAGCCCTAGACGCAAGCAAACGATAATGATAATATTTCGTTCGTCGCTTCGGGAGAGTACTCGGCGGGTCTACTTATTTATCAATGTTTCTGCTCGACGTCACCCCATGATCGAAGAAGCTAGAATCGAATTACCAGCCGCGAAACAGGAAAAGGAACAACGAGCATCGCGGGTAGGAGGCCGAAGGATGCATCGACGAGTCGTTAAAACTGCATTCGTTGGTGGGAGATCGATGTTCCTCCCCCCAGGGGCGGTGGTGTACCAGCATCGAGTCGCGTCACGGCGTCCGTTCGGCCTGGCTGTCCAGGAAATTGCGTTTCGAGATTTCGTTCAGATTGCGGTGCACGTTCCATCTTTTGCATGCGGAACGGCCTCGACGCGACCAAGGCCACCGCGGTTGCGAAAAAGAGACGCTCCTCTTTTTCTTGGTTCAGCCCACCCAGCATTCAGATATACCTTTCTTTCTCGCTGGCGAACACGTCTCTGTACCTAGAGTAGTTTACCGTGAAAATACCGAGTGCCAGCGATCGAGCGACCGGAAATAAAATAGCTCCTTTCCAGTCTTATTGAGAAAACTCTGCATATCGATTGGTCTCTCTTTCGCTTCTTCTTCTTATTTGGTTTCAACCACAGTCGAACCCCAGACACCACACACTGAAAGATACCGTGTTGAAGGTCCTCGTGCACTCTGCGAATTAACCCCCCAATCGTATTCGAATCGATATCTGAATATGATTAGTCTGCTAACTACTAAACTTCGTTTATTATTCTCAACTCACCCCGTGATAGAAACTAGGCTTGGGTGTTGACTAATACCGTGGTTGTTCGATTTCTTATGCACAAGTGGAATCATATCTCTCCCTATTTCGGTGGTCGAACACAGCGTTAGATTTATAGGAAGTCCTCTCAGCTGGCACACTCATTTACCTTCGTGATTTACTCCACCCTAATCTCCGATCTCAGCGTAATGACCTTCCTAGATTCTTCCTAGGCATGCTACCAGCTCGCGCCTAGTCGCGGAGTCCCTAAATTTCACAGGTGCGTTTCCTCTTCCGCCTCTCCTACGATCCTTTACCCGCCTCAATTGCGGCTACGATAGGAAAAGCGTTACAGATAGAAGCGCGGAACTTCTTGCGAACAGATTCAGCCTTTCCACGATCACCCGTTAAGGACGCGATTGTCTGGTGTTTCATCGCAGGTGGGTTCCGTTCGGCGTCAGGAGGCGTTGATACGACGCGGAAGTTCTCGCTCTGAACGGGGGTTCCGTCGGTGACAGCGGATACGGAAGCTCGCCGTTAATTTCTCAACGTCCAAACGGGAACGAGCCGCGCCGTGCCTCATACACGAGCTGTGCTGTCGTTTTCCGGACGGACGTTAAAGTGTAGAAATGTTTTATAGCCGCAGCGGGCATTATCCACCAATTTACGATCGCCCAGCTCCTCGGTCGCGTTCGTATCGGCTATGAACTCCCGCGAACTTCGATATAAATTCGCATTTGTCCATTTTTTATGGCACCCACGGCCAAGACGACGACGGCGACAAAGAAACGGTACGCTCTATTACGATCTTACATCGAGGTACGAGAACGAAACGACGGATAAGCGCAAAAATTATGAAAGCTCGCGCGAGAGATACCGTTGTAATTCTGCGGGGAATGAAGATGATCGTGGCATAGGCGACGGGAGGAATTTTCTCATTCTGAAATTTGTATTACACAGCCGGCGGTATAATATACGGAGCCAACCTCGGGGACGCGAAGTCATCGAATACGGTACGAAAAACCAAACTAAATTAACTCCTTGTGACGTGTAACACGTCGGGCATATTTTGTGCTAAACTGCACAATGGTGTGTTAGAAACTTCACGTGGTTGCAAGACGGAACCGAGATCATAAATCTAGGAATTTCGAGATACACGATGAAAAATTAATAACGGTGGACTGAAGAAAAAACGTTAAATTAGCAGTGGGAGTAATGTAAAAGTATCAAATATCGTCGTGTTTTTGCTAGAATGTCTCGAGGATTTTGTTCTTCTATTTGATTCCAATTCGACATTATATTTGGTATTTACTAATGAGATTTAGTTAACGATTCTAACGAAACCGTGCAAATGCCGCGCGTGATAATGTACCCTATCGAGAAACGGGTCTCAATTCCCAAACGCGTTGCCGAAATTAATAACCGGAACGTTTGATGGCTGATATTATATTCACGATACGATATTCAAGATCGGAGCACCTGAGAATTAAACACACACAGCTCCGTTACAGTCGATCGGCTCGACACCAAATAACTAGAATTAATCGAAACGCGCCCCTCCGCCTTTATTCGCGACAAGAGAGTCGCATAGCAGCCTGTCGTGGCATTGGTTCCGTTATAAGAGACGAAGCAGCCCGCGGGGATTCAACTTCGACGACGAACGTCATCAAAGCGATTGCGAGACGACGACGTCGGTGTCTCTTTGCGCGGAGATTACTCGACGATCGGTGGATATAATCTAAATAATCGTCGTCTGGGGGGGGGGAAATGTGATTCCTTCGCCGCAACCCCTTCGTTAAAACGGTAGTAACGTCATCGACGAACACCCCGAGGCGGTTCCCAAGTCGATCGACTAACCACCCCTCTGTCTTGCGCGACGACTTTATCCGACACGACTGATAAGAAACTTCCTCCAGGGCACGCGCTTTTCCAAGGATCCGCCTACGAACGGCAGAAGCGTTGCAGGGTTTTTGGAGTCGTGGACAAACGGTCAATTGAATCGCGTTCAATTTAACAAGCCAAAGGTTGACGAATTCCGTGTAAGCCAGTTTCGTAGCACGGTATTGTTTAAAAAGGCCCGTTTTGTGCACTCAACGTACACGAACGCGATCGATTTCCCAGCGGTAATCAAATTCCCGGCTGCAGTTTTTTCCATTGCGCTCCCAATAAAGGATCGCCGCGTTTATGCGGATACTGTACCGCGAGAACTTCGAACTATTGCTTTTCGACTACTATTCATTGGATTTCTCTCGTGCGCGACAATTGTTGCTAATTTCCTTGCTTAGAGCTGCGAAAGCCACGAGTCGCGCGCCACTGAGCCGAGTAAACGCGCGTAAATTTTCACGAACGCGGATTCCGCGAGATGGAAACCCGACGATAGTTCGGAGAACTCGTGGCTCAAGTGCGCAGTTACAGTTCGATAATAATTAGGCTAAATATCCAGCCGCCGGCGCGAACCCAAAGGGCTCGAAGCGCGGAAGTTTCTGATTTACTAGCCGCGGAATTAGAAACATAACCCACATCTAACTTGAATCTACTTACAATCAAACGCTAAATCCGTTATTACGCGGTCCAAAACGCCGCGGAGATAGAGGATTTGATAGCGAGCGTTAGCGAGATACTACGACCCTTTGATTCGACGACTGGAAATTTATACGTTCTGCCTGTCCCAAGAGCTGCGCCACCCCTTGCAGCCGCTTGGGGGAAAGGTCGAGCGGTTACCTATTCCACGTCTAGATGTATCTAAATACTCGGCCCCGGGCGAACGACGAAGGGTGAAAGACGACGAGCGCGCAGGAATTCCTACCATGGAAACCTCCGGGGCTATTCCAACAAAATTTACGTCCCGAAATGGGTCAGGGTTCGCCCCCCCATCGCGAGGGCCTCGCTCGCCGACAAATCTGATTTTCGACCAGATGAGAAGAATGCAATTCCCCGACCAAGAGAGTCTTCGTCGTCGTCGGAGACCGTGACCTCCGCAAGCAAGTACGTACACGAAACGGATAGCGTTCCGTAAGTCCTCCGTAGCCTACCTTTTAGACGGCCGGATAACCGGGCAGAGGAAGCTACTAACTTCCTTTGTTCCCGCAAAATCAACCCTCCGTTCGCACCTCTTTCGCGTTCGCCTTCAAACCCCTTCCGGTTCGTTCCTCGCCTCGTCGCCCCTGGGTCATAACGGAATTCCTCGTAGACTCTCAATTAAAAATGTTCCAGCGCGTACTCACGCGAGCCAAAACATCCGCGGTGGCGTTTCCGCCAGGTTCGGTATGTCGCTTATCTCACGGTGCGGCGTGGAATGTCACGATTTAGTAAGAGGCTACGACGTCGCGGCAACGAACACCCCCGTTCTACCTGCACAACTACCCGGTAACGCAATACTTCCGCAGTCGTCTCTCTAGCTGAAACCAGTCGCGGAGAAGTGTGGGACAGAGAGGGGGACAGAGCTCGGTTAGGGTTGTCAGTCAAGTAGCGATAGGCGGCACGGCAGAAGCGTGCCACACGCTACTTCAGCGAGACCGAGCAGCGCGGCTTATATACAACGGCGTGACGTAGTAATGGCTGTATAATGGCGAGGGTACACGTTGCACCAGTGGTTCTTAACCTTTTCCAGCTCGCGGTGCGATCGAGCATGTTCGTTAGTTGCCGAGGAAAACCGAAACGAGTAGAACGCTTGGAAAGTTTTGTTTGTGAATATAGCTAAAAATTGTAGCAGTAGCAAATAACTGTAATCGGTTGCCAAACATGCCGTGCCATGTTCACGGAACGGTGGTTAAGAATCACTGCGTTATACGCTTAATAAACGGCGCTTCTAGCTGCGCGGAAAGGAACAACTTGAAATGCTCGGTTTACTCGGTTACAATCCGGTTCCTGGCTTCTACCTGTTCACCCCTCCGCCCACAGCCCGCAGCTCTCTCCTTAGCTTTGAAACCGAGCTGCAAACTTTCGAACGAATTTGCCTTTGATTTAATTGTCGAGGCATCCACGGGAGACTTCCAAACCGTCGCCAACCGTGACGAAAATTCTTGGGCTACTACTCGGGATTTAAGAGAGTATTCGCTTGTTTTGCGTAAATAACAAAACAACCCTCTGAAAGCATAACGAAATAGGTCGATGCCAATTATCCTGGAATTTCGTGATGAACGAAAATCCGCGCTTATAAAGAAACGTTTTTCGACGATAATCCTGACTTCGGGCACGAGATAAACGCTCGTAGCTCGTCCTGCGGACGTTAAGCTGCCGGATTATGGCAGTCTAAACACAAGGAGAGCAGCTTGACGGGAATACGAGTTATGAATGTCATCAATTCCCTACCACGTTTTCTGTTCTCGCCGAACGCCTCCAGGCGAATTGGAAAAACTTGAAAGTTTCGCTGATTTATGCGGATAAACCTGGCGGAACGACGCTTCTCGCATTTCGTCCCGGGAACTTCCGAATTTCTAAATAAACCTATCGACGGAAATTACGACAGGCTTCCTTGGTTCAGGGCGACGTCGAAGTTTTGGGATCGAAATGATTTGAGTTGGGGAAACTGTCGTCCGCGAAAAACGAAGATCGAAGATTCGTCGAAGGCACGCATACGGGTAAATTCAGCCGAACCGTTCCACTTTGAAACTCTCGGTTCGGCGTCGCTGGAAACGATAATTGAGTTCCGGGTCTGTTTTCTATCCCGAAGTGACACAAAATTGATCGAAATTAATTCTTCCAGACAATGGCTCAAAACTACGATCGGAACTTTGATGGGTGCTTCGGCTCGCTCGCTTCGTACAGGTTTTTCCAATCTGTGAATAAATAAATTGTTCGTAGGATAAAATCCTCCGGGATATCATCGAGGAAGCCGTCTCCTCGAATACATCGTCGACGAAACGATTATTACGGAATTCTTCCGGCAGAGTAGAGCCGCGTCCACTTTTCATTTGGCAATCGTAAAAATAAATGGATCCAGAATACAGAATCCCCCGTCTCCACGCGCGTGTGCACGGAAAACAAAACCACTTCCAAGGTATACGGTCAAGCGGGAACAATCGTGCCCGTTATTACCCGGAACGTTACCAGATATTGCTCTTCGATCGTGCGTAGCTCTTTTATTATTTTCGTTTCCGTGGCAATCTCTTCGCAGGGCGGACCGTCTCGCAACAGAAAAACCGTCCCTCGCGTCGAACAGGAAGCGAAAGGCGGCACGAGGTAAGAAAGAGAAAGAAATTGGTTTCCAAAGGTAAACTAATTTCGGACCACTTCGTTCCAGTCGAAAAGTCGCTCACTAACCCCTCGAATCCTTTATTTCCTGTCATTTATTTTCTCTCTAGCCGTCGTGCTCGTTTTTCATCTTATTTTCACTCCTAACTTCGCTGACCCAATTTCTCATTACGAAAGGACCATCGGCTACGCCTCGGATATCATCGTCTAGCTCCGCGAGCGACGAACGAACGAGGAGATCCCGGCCTTTTCCAATCCTGAATGCAAATGAAAGTGGAGCCAAGGATCCTTTGAAGGACCCTTTCATCCTTTGAGCATAATGGCGCGCACCGGGCTCCATTAAGACTCCGCTCGCTCGTTCTACGACGAAATTTTTCGTCGCTGCCTCGCGAAATAATCAAGACGGGCTCGATGGTCTGACCCTGACTCTTGTATCATCCTCGTCGACGTCGACGTTGTCGCCGTCGACGTTGTCGCCGTCGTGGTAGGCTAGCCAGACGAGACACCCAAACGCATCCCCCGATAAATGTTTCCGCGAGCCAAACGTCGGTTTTATTGTCACGGCGAGACACGGCGAAGGTGAAGACGCTTTGTTGTCTCAAATCAGGAGGAACGTCAATTTCGTTGTCTCGGAATCCCTTTCTTTTTCTTATCAAGCTTGCATTTCTCTCCTACGCTCTCGTTTCGTCGAAGAATTTTGCGTACCACGAAACGCGCCATTTCAATATATCTGTCAGTAATAAATACGAGCACCGACTTTCCTCGGTCAGTCGCTGAGTCGATATAAACCGATGCAACGAAAGTCATCGAACGGCGCGTTGTCGATCTCGAAAAATGTTTCCATCGGTTTTCGTATTTCATGCCGGGCAACTGGCCCGCTACCGTAATCCCTGGTAATTTCGACGTCGAGTAGACTAGTCGAGGGAGACGTCCCGACGATTGGCTACACCTTCAAACGCCGGGGAACCAAGCGTACGTCGTATAGCTCGGGAATGTAAATTGCTCGCGTCTGCCTGAAGCCACGGAGCAATAAATCTCGACGGCGAAGACGCGACGATTGCCGTCTACCGAGCGGGGATAAAGTCTCGAATCACGCACGAGGATTAAAGATCGCTGAAATTCCCGATGATCTATGTTTTTCCCTACCCTGTCGAACGCGATCGTGCTATAAACAATCACGACGTCCATCGATCACGGAAGCAATCCATCGGACGCTATTTCTCATGATAATGGCACGCTAAGAGACAGGCTTCGAACAGCTCGAACGGAGTGAACATTTATTACGAGCTTCGTCTACCCTACTTCTTGTATATTAATATTTTAGCGGGTTCAAATCTCTTTGTGTCGACACTCCGTCACTCAAACCCTGTGTTAATCACGCTTAAAAATAGTTTCGAGCATCTGTCGTCGCGGGCTATCTTACCGTTTCCGTGTAAACTGTGGAGGAACCTGGACGGTTTCCTTCGTACAATCTTCTTCGTTACGGCTGCTCGTCACGAATGCCGTCCCTCGATATGAAAACCGAAAATTACGAGTGACGGGAAAGTTCGAGCTTTATCTCGGACTTTAGCACATCGATCGTCAGATTGGCCCGCGAGGGGGGACAGCGCAGGAAAGAGATCCGTATTGCAAAAATACGTGCAATTACCCGCGACGACAACATTACACGTCGGTTTTTACGACCCCCCGTCACGCTACACCGATATTATTATCAAACCGCTCCTTTACGCTTTTTTGTTCACCATCGGACGACCCGAGGTTCGCGACCATGTAAAAATTCACTCACCCAGTGCACCGTACGCGCATCGCGTTAAATCCCGCGTGGTTAACGATCACGAGGCGCCGCCGATCGCGAAAATTGGCCTTGTCGGCGTTCTGGTCTTTGATTATTCACTTCTTGCTGAAACGTCGCGAAAAATATGCCCGCGCCGGCTAGAACGATGATTACACGGTTGCGTAAACGGCCGTGCGTCACGCAAATTCGACCTCTCGCTCGATAACGTTTGCCTCGTCGAGCTTTTTTCGCTGCTTGGACGACGAGGAAGCTTCTTCCCTCGTATTTTCCATTCTTCGAGGTCGGATCGAGCAATCGTTTCGCTGCGATCGCAATAATTTGATCGCTTCACGCGATACACGGTTGGAAGGCAAATCCTGTGTGGAGAATCTCTTTCGAAAGCAAATGATATTTGCTCGCTCGTATTCTTTCACGCGAAAAAATATCGTTCCGCTTCCGTTGTCCAGACAGCGTCTGACGGACAAAGGGGCACGAGATACAGAGCGACTGGGATACATTGCGAGTAGAGAAAAAATTGTACGTTACCGCGAAATCATCTCGCACCGCAGGATGGATGGTTCCCCGACCCACCCCCTCGCGCAGGCAGGGGTCGATGCAGCGAGAAAAAAATTACTTTAGCCTTGTTCCCGCGATGCGCTTAGCATATTCATGCGCCGCCTATCTGGAGTTTTCCGGTGTCTGACCACCGCCACACCACCACTACTGCCACTGTGCAACCCTCTACATATTCATAAACGAACGGCACACTCCGTGTGCATCGCCGATGTTTCTTGTGTTCGGAAATTTCACTTTCTCAAGAAACGTTCGAACAATCATCTGGAGCTTCGAAACGCGGTTAATATTAATATCTTCGAATTAATTAAACATCTACGATGCGTACGGTGGGATTTGGGATATTAAAAAAAAACCGGTGATTTGATCCTACGAATTCATACGCTCTCCCAATGAAATCGTCGCGATTTGTCCGCTGTCAGTGACGATGAAACATTTTTTTTTTTTTTTTAGCGTCGGTTCCAATTCCCGCGGACACATGACCGAGAGCGCTTTGACACCGTGAAAACTAATCTCGTTACGGGGCGCTCACATGCCAAAAAAAAAAAAAAAAAAAAAAATTACAAATAAAAACGAGAATAAAGAAATAAACGACTGTTAACAGTACAAATATGGTTTAACTTCTCTATCGGTGAAACGTTTGGGATCAAAGCAGAAAAGAGCGGTCAAGTGATATATCCCGGTGTATGGTCGGACGCGAACGAATAAACGTCTAATATAAATCACTATTTTCGTGCGTTCTTTGCTGTTCGAATAAAATTTCTAGGATAAAATAAGACGAGGTCCCCTGTCGCGTGCGTGATACGCAAACTTCGGGAATATATCATTCCGCTCGATGTATCCGAATACGCTATGGTTGCACGAACTTTATTCCATTTCCCGTTCTCTGTCGACGTCGCGACCCGTAATGGGCGAGCGAGAAAACACCAAGCGTTGCGTTTCCTGTGCAGTGAATTACCAGGGTAGGTAGGCAGCGCATCGAGGGTTGAGTGCATCCACGGTAGCTGCATCCGCTACCAGCGGAATACACCTAGACTCCTCAACAGGTACGTCGTCTACGTCGTCGCCCGTTTCCCTCGCGCTGAGCGTGTTCTCGCGCGTAAACGATCACTCGATCGAGCGAAAGGGAAACACGCCGAGGCGATACGGGGTGAAATACGGAGATCCGAAACAAACGCGCGCGTCGCAGCCAACGATTTCCGCGGAGAATTTTATTGCCAGTAAAACGTGAAAGCCTGGCTGTCCTAGAAGCGAGCAGAATTTTATTCGATCGGTAGACGACGAATGAAATCTCCGTACAGCAATTTAATTTGCAACGTTCAGCTGCGAATTAATCGCGTACAGTTTTACGTTACTCTGCGGCGAAGCAGGAAGAACAAACGCGACAGTTTCGCATGTAAGCAGCTTGACTTCCGTGCATCGGCGAAATTGTCAAATTATCGAAGTTAACAGACCACTTTCTTATTCAGTGGTCTGTTGTTTCTCACTTTTCCGTTCTCGCAACTTCTACCGCAGTTTAATCTCGGATAGAGGGTGGTGCGGGTTGTTAAAGTGGCTTTGCCGCGGCGCGCCGTGCAAATTCATAATTCATAAGCCCGCGGCCCTTTCGCATTGAAGTCGCTCCAAGAATACGCACAGTGACGATTTCCGATAATGGCGCGATTTAGATTGTTTTCTCGTAAACCGCCACTCCACTCCAAGATCTCATCCTCGGATCGGATACCGTCTCGAAGTTGGCAATGGATAGCATCTGAAATTACGCCATTTGTCGCTACAGGAACAGCATTCGAAAAATATCACACCGTCCACAAATTTCTATCTCCTTTTCTCTGTACGAGTTCCAGCTCTCGAGGTCTTTCCGAAAAATGTCTCTCGCTCCTTTCGCCATTTTACGATCGCCTCGGAATTGATTCCCGAGGACATGGAAGACGATAAAAATGCGAAACAGCTTCGATCCTCGATCTCCCTTGATCCGTTACGGTTCGAGCAAGAAATTAAAAATGGATTCTTCCCATCTGTAGACTTACGGTACCTGAACATTTTTTTAAATCGTACAAAATCGAAGAGGACATCATTGAAACTTTGAACGATAACAATACTTTCCCTCTGTTGTATTCAATGACGGTCGGTGACGTAGAAAGTAAAAAAAAAAAACTGGGATTTTTATACATCCGAAACGATCGAGTGCGGACTCGTCGAGCTGTCAGTGCATATGGCTGCGAGCGGAGAATTTCGTTTCATAAATTTATAAAAAGCGCTCGCGAGCCCCGATGTCGCTCGAGGACGAGATTGTGTCGTCGCCAGTGGCCATTTAGATTTTGAAATTTATCCGGCCGGATTATGCAAAGCGCAGTTTGTGCTGGAGTGGAAAATTGATTCGATTGTTCGTGCAGCGGCAAACAAAAATAGTATATCCCTTCGATGCGTCCACGTTCGGCAAATCCTCCTCTTTTTGTCTATCGCGTGCACGCGCTCGTTCCCTTGCCGTTTTGATTTCAACCCGCATTTCCTATTCTTTTTGTCGGTCACCGGTAATGGTTTAATCGCGATGCAATTACGTTTGCGTTCCGTTCGTTGAGCGAATCAAGTTAAAGCTATCGAATCGCAGTTTAATTTGCTACGGGACTTAATTGTGAATAGCTACTACCATTTTCTTTTAAAATTATACTTTTAGTATCGTTATACAAACGTTTCATATTTTATGAAACTGTAAAGTATTATTCAGGTTTACGTGTTAATTTTCCGAGAATTCCTTCCTCGCAGCCGCCCTTCAACTGCAGCGGTAAAACGTCACGGCGATAATTTAGCTTCCTAAAAATCTCTTATGTTCGTAACTCGGTTACGTGCATGCCATCGAAACGGTTTCGTAAATGTGTTGGAAAACGCGAAACGATTTCGTTCTGCCGGTGGTTTTCATCCCTCGGCTCGGCTCTGTTCGCGTTTCTCCTTTTCTCTGCCTCCGCTCGTTCGCGGTCCACGCTTCCGCGAGGTTTTTTCAATGGTCTCGCCGCGGAACGCCAGCGACCGATGTCGTTAATTAATAGGACCGCGAATTTTCGCGATAATTGGCCACAAAATGACGAGCGACGCGGATCGAGCCGCGTGGCGACGAATCGAGGTCGAGGGCTCGCGCAATCGCGCTTTCCTATTCGAACGGACAGGCGCGGATTTTAATGCTGGCAAATTCTTTTCGCAGATTTCCCAGCCTTTTCGCATGCCGGAGTTAACTTTCCGCAGAATTTGCGACGGTACAATTAGCGACCGCATTCTCCTCCCGCCGTTTCTTCCTCCGCCGTCAAAAGCGTTGCGACGCGTAACCACGATAACGAACATCGTTCAATTGAAAGACGCCATAGAAATCTACCGTAATACTTACTTAGCTGTAGAATTGAACGTTCAAACGTATCCGATCGACTTGTGAATGTAAAAAATTAAACACAAAATTAATCTGACGATTAATAAAATATTTCCTGACGTTCCGCAGAACGAGAGAAAGAGAGATCAGTCGTATGAGTAGTAGCGGTCCGTATCGAGTCAGACGTATACGTTGTTCGCGCGCAAAGACGCGGTCGCTCGATTAAATTTACACCTGCCTATAAATTTATACGTTGAGCGGCCAAGTCGTTAATTCCCCAGCTCGTAAACCACCGGGCAACCAGCCGGCGGTGGCGTGTTGTCGTTGCACCGGGGACTTCTTAAAACAAGTTCTCTGGCTGGGCGGAGGATGGTGGAAGGCTGCTACCTTTGCAACCCTTTCTCCCGCTGGAAAACGTCGGCTCGAATTTTCAAGGACGTTAAACACGCCCGCTTCGGAGGTGCCCGCCTCGAAAAGGGCAGCGAGGATGAATGTTTTCGGGAGGAACAGATCTCTCGGGGTACGTCCGGGGCACGCAACACGACCACGTACGGCCCGTGGCGATTAATATTAATCCGTTCGGGTGGGGAGCAAAGGGCAACATTAATATCAATGTAGAAACACTGGCAACGTGTTGGAAAACTTTCACGGTATTAGTCTAGCACGCGTCAAATTTTAACAGCAAGTACTTCCAAACAAAAGATAGAAAGGTCGCGCGTATATTATTCTGTAACCATTTTTCCTAGGTTCGAGACACCTTAAAAAGAAATTTACCACCCGAAAGGATAAAAATCCGGAAAGAAAAACGCCGTTGGGAGATCGCAACTAGGCAATTATCTTGATAAAAGTGGAAACGGTTATTTTCACCTCGCGTGTTTCGAAATAACTCCAATGCGGCGTTACCTTGTCTTGCGACTCAGTGGGAAAAAAGGAGAAGCAACTGGAACCTCTTTATGCGGCGTTGGCTGCCGTGCATGGAATATGCTTTCTCGGAACCGCGGCTGATAGATTTTTATGCTCGAACTGCATCCAGTTCGCGAACGCCGCGCGGTCTCGTTTCTTTGGACGGAAGTCTCGGTCCCTCGCCCTTGGGGAATTTGCGAAGAGGGAAGAAACGGAGGAAATGTTAAAGTATCGCGGCGCCCGCGCCGACTGCGTTGCATAAATTGATTCATTGCGGTATTTCTTCATGGAAATTCGTACTCCACGGAGTACGAAATGTAAGCTGGACGAATTGTTACGAGACTCCGCGTTTTTAATCTCTACGAGTCGAAGACATCGTTTCGACTTCATCGTTTTCTATAGACCACAGGTACGATTCCCAAAGAAACATTTTCGAACACGCATTCACCGGAGTATTGCATAAGAGTTCAATTTCCTAATGGATGCCGGAATAATTTCCGTTCATCTACTTACGCTCTCGAAGCCAAATATCGTACATTCCACCTAAACCATCCCGTATATTAATTTATCCCAAGAGTAGCCGGAACATCGCAGAGAAACATAGAACAGCATTCTCGCCATCGTATATCTCGCAACACTTCACGTAGTTAATTTTGTGACCTAAATGTTTCGACAACGACTCCAATTAGTCGCGTTTCGCCAGGAAAATCGACCGTCCAAACTTCCAGGTCATCGAATAGTTGCTTCGATAAGATCGAGGAACCTCGAGCAACAACGCGCACTGTTTTTCAAACGCGTAAAGTTTAAACTAGAAATCCATTCTTTTCGAACGAGGAAGCGTTTTTCCCCTGACGGATATAGCATTAATTTTGCGCCATTATTAATTTCTCGAGACGCTGGGGTCGTCGGTGAAATTCCAGGTCGAGGGCGTTCCATGCGATTCCATCGAGGAAACGCGAGCTAGAGCGGCCCTTGCTGCAACTCCGCGAGTTTGTTTTGTTTTCATTAGCTGGAGCTGTTTACTCGCGCGACAAGCCCGAGACAGGTCGTTAGATCCGCTCGATACTCCAAGAGGCAGCGTTACACGTCTCGGCAGGCGTCTCTCGGCCACCCAGAGAGCTCAGGGGGATTCGGTGAAAAATGGAGAACCGAATACGTGTCGGAAGGGGCCACGTATCGCGAGAGACTCGGCCCGTTGGCTTCCGACCGGCGCGTTATCGGCTCAATCTCCTTTCGAGGCGAGAATCTGTTGCGAAGGTAATCTGAAAAATTACGATTTTATTCATGAGCTCTATCCGAGTCGATCTACGCGAAAAGAGAAGAAAAGCGCGCCCCGAGGAAGTATCGCGGAACGCGACGATTCAATCGCACGCTCCTTTTCTTCGGATGAAATTTCACAGGAACGAACAGGACCTCCTTTTTCCAGTGGACGATTTATTTCGCCCCGAAGCTGGAGTCGATGATTCGCTTCATCCGAGTACGCTGAATCGGATCTTTCTATTCGACCTAAACGAAACCGATTCGGTCAAAGTGATTCGTGGAATCGATTTATTCCCCGGCGTTTACGTATCGAGAGGATCGGAATTTTTTAATAGAAAACATTACCGAATAACGAACGTCTTGTTACGACATCCGATATCATCTCGATCGTTTTCCCGTAGGAACCAGAGAATCGAGTTAACCCCGCGAAATACGAAAGTTGTGTTTGATATTTCATGATGGAGGCGAAGCAATTTCTCAACCAGCGCGCGAAGAAATTGAAAATAAAAAAGAAGCATTCCCCTGTACGATCGCGACGTGCCAACGGAGAGAGAACGAAACAATCCCTTGTTTTCTACTTCTCCTGAAGGGCGGAGGTTAGAGTTTCGTAGAGGCAGGAAAAGAAGCGGCTCGCCCGGCAGCGTGAATGTTTAAACGGGGCGCAGTTAGCGACCGGGAGAAGTACAAATGGCTAGCGCCTACGTCCATCGATTATTCACGTAGGGTCACGTTAAATATGTACGCTTTTACGGGGATCGTGCAGTCGGGGCTGGCCTCTACGGTTGTGGGTGAGTTTCGCAGTCGACTGTCTCACCGTCTACGCGTCGTTCCCGAACCCCTGACCTTCCAGGGCCGAGGGGCGACTTGCATGGGGAATCGGCGAAATAAAGAACGCGACCTTGACTCCGCTGACCCACATCGGGGACGAGTGCACGCGGGGGTTAAGCTCTGAATTTGAGATCCCTTCTTTCTGCGTCGTCGAGTGGATGCAGTAGCGCGGGAGATGACAATTTCCAATAAATTGGTATATAAACGTTCGTGGCCAGGTTATTCGTCGTAGGCTAAAAGGAATCTGAACAATTCGGACCTTAATATCTCGTTCTTTCCAGCGTCGAACGTTAATTTACTCTCGTATCGCGCGGCACTCCCGCAAACGAATTCCCCTGATTTAGAAATGCAAAGAAAATGGGACGACGAGTTCTCACGAAACGGCAAGGCTCGCGACGACCGTATAACCAGCGTTTCCCGCACGAAATCCGCTCTTAAATCGCGCGCGCGTGACTTTATCCAGGCCGCGTAGGGCACTTTCTCCAGAAGGAGCCCTTGGGTGCTTTGTCGGGTGCGAAGGACGACGCACCCGGCTCCTCCCTAAGCGCCATTCGTCGTCCACAAATCTTCTTGCTTTCACCTACGTGGGTTAGAGCTATCCATGAGACGCGTGTCGACGATGTAAGCGTACGGGGTGATTGTCGTGGATGCCCGAGATGTACCTTAACGAGTCCTTCTTAACTGCGCGACAGGGATTACGTGAAATATTGCGCGTGCTTCTTCCGTGTCATAATTCACGTCTGGCATACACGTCCGTATCTCCGGATCAACGATAACGAATATCGTCGTTGCTGCCAAGTAATATTGCCACAGTACCTGAAAGCGTTAACTAAACGAAGATCGAGGAAAGTATAAAGCTAAACTAGACCTTTAATTCCATCCTGCTACGTGTAAAACAAGGCTTTACGTTTTCTATTTTATATACCCCGAACCTCGATATCTCGTCCTGAGCATTATTTCATCGCAGGTATGAAACATGGGTCCGTAAATTTCTGCAGAACCTCTATGTTACGAAGTTCCGGCTAATACTCCTCGGAGAACGAGCGAACTTCGACCGTCAGGCTGAGCGAACAAACCGACCAAGCCGTGCAAAATGCGGGAATGCAAACATCTTTAATGCTCCGCGAAAAGGGGCTAGCGCACACGAGAAACGTCGGGTTCCCGACAAAGAGCGTGTTTAGCTCGCGTTTATTGTGCCCGAATCCGTCTCTACGCGCGTAAACGCAGAAATCTTAAACGTTTATATCAGCCCCAGGGGAGGGCGTGACGGGGCGGTTGAATGGCCAATGGGAGGGAGGTGGTTGTCGGGGAGATAGAGTGCTCGAGATTTGCAGCTTCTCCAGCTGCGAATTATACGCGAGGGGTAGATCCCTTTAGGCAGATAGCTGCGACAAATTTCAAGAAAAATATGTCCTCCCCGCGCTTCTCCCAGCCACCCCCGCTGTCAAGTCCACCCTATGCAGCCGAGTCGACCCCACGCCGGCCTCCGAGTTCTCGAGTATCCGACTCGTGGCCGAGGCCCTGAACGTTGATGAGAAAAATATCTAAACGTAGATCAAGTTCGTGCAACTGTCTCGTTAAGCTGCCGAAAGCGGTCCGGATGTCGGCATTACCGGGACATCGGGAAGTCGGGTCACCGGGGGAGCGTTTCTTCCTCGCGAGTAACGCTCGAAGGGGAGCGAAGAGGATGGGAAAAATAGGGACGGTAAATTTTAAAGGTGAGCACGTGTCGCGTACAAAGTATCAAAAAAATTACTTAAATCGATGAGGATTAAAATCTAAGATCGTCGTAGGAAAACGATAGCAGTCGGTGAGATGGCAAAATTCCGTGATTCGGTAAACGACAGTTTCGACAATTTTATAGAGTGCAGACACTCACCGTCGAAGTTGGCTCGTAGCGTGACATCGATGCCGTGTGCTTTTGCAGCGCGAGAAAGTTAATAAGAGTCTCGTACGAGATCATAACTCTTAATAAACAGAGCAAGCAACACTCCTAATGGTATTTCGCGGGTTCCCAGTTCGCGAGAGTGCACTTTCGTGTTTTCCAGGGAAAAAGACCAGCCGTGTGTATACGGATAACTCGGGATGCAATTTACTCGTCCGAGACGGACGAACGTGTCGCGTTCCTTGCTTCAAAAGACGTCTGCCAACCGATGTCTCGTAACGTCTTTCGAGAATCGTTGCTGTCTGTGTCGACACGTTCGATCACCTATTACCAACGAATCTGATCTCTGCTGGAACATTGCGCACAATAATCCTAAAGTGTCGAGGAGGTTTTTAAATAACTCAGTTTGTCGCTCGTTCCAGGATCGTTTGAAACAATTTCACCTCCAAAGCGTGCTTCCGGCTCTCCATCGCAGCCGTCGCTGTATACTGGACTGCTTATTCGTCGTTTGTTTTTCCAAATTGCGCCTGTGAATAATTCATGCCAGCGGCGCGTATGAATTTATATTAAAACCCTCCTGGCCTGCCTAATTTCAATGTTGCTTACTATGCAGCATCGTTGCGAGTCGGTTGTGTGTGTTCGTGCCGCGGTAGCCGCGATAACACCGCAAAAGGATTATTTACGATTCGCTCGTTGCTCGGCACGGCGATGAACGAATTATATCGTTCGAAATTTCTTGTTTCGAACGCGCTCGAGGATAAAATAATCGCGACGAAAGTAGCCAAGTCCATTTAAGAGAAAATGGAGTTTTAATCATTTTTATTGTAGTCGATGTTATTTATCTTCAAAATGCACTCATGGCGCCCTTTCGTATCGAACGTCTCGCGTATGCGCGACGAAATTTCTTCGCAAGCAGGTGGAATTTCCATGGCGATGGAGAGCGAACATCTCCGTCGTCCTTATTACGTTCTGCATAGAACTGTACATCATCCGTCGACACTTATTGACTCTTAGAGGACCCCGATTGAAAAGTAGGTCCGTCCGTGCCATTTATTACTCGACAGAATCTGCCAACCGAGGAGAGGGCACGCGCTGAGTGCGCCCTTAAAAACGCCCGAGACTCGTCCACCCCTCGCGGGGTTAGGCGCGAAAGGGGATGAAAAATTGCTGAAAATTTCGGCAACGGGCTGTCCTTCCTACCTCCCTACTTTCACTTAATAAAGGGTGTTCTCCGTCCTCCGATGACTTTCCACGGTTTAAAAGAAAACATTTCAGCCGGACCCGTCGTGGCAGACAAATTGCGTTGTAAAGCTGACGTATCCACGTGGCGCGCGGAGGTACGCGATCGTTGACGTTGATTTGTGGGCAAGTTTCAATTATCGATCGGTGTACGGCATCGTTTTGGGTGTTAATCAGCCTTGGAGTGCCTCGCATAATTATTAGGTGGCTGAATGGCTATGCTCGCATAATGGATGCTGCCGCCGGAACGAGGAGAGGCAGGGGTTACCAATTATTGGCACTCGATACATTTACCGAGGTCGACATATACGAAAAATGTTTATCATCTCGATATGTACATGTCTTACAAGTTTTTTATAATAAAATTCAAGGCAAGTCTATTTTTTTTTTCCAACTGGCCAGGTGGCCCCCTTAAATCATGACCGCGGAAACACGGATAGTCGAGGCGATTTATGTATTTCCATGCTCGAACCAACCCCCGTCCCCGGCTTCTCCGCGTCGCCATTCGTTTTCAACGTTGCCCCCTCTCGTCTGGGTCGCTAGCTGAAATTATCATTTAGCCTCCAAGGCTAAAGCACACATATCCTCGTTTAGACTGCCGGGAGACAATTTACGACACTTTCCGCGGGGCCCGCGCTTAATCCGCGCTTCCCAGCTACGAGTGTTCCGCGCGACAGTCGCTTCGTGTCTCCCGTCGGTTGTTTTACACGCGTGTGTACGTACATAATATACGAATTCGGCTTAATCCCGGCAGCGGGTTCTGCGACAACAACGCGAGAGATCGCGGAAACCGCTCTTGAACTTCAAAGACGTACGGTCGGTCTCATCTTCGCCGCGAGTCAGCCACGGAGAAATGCCTTTCGTCTGACTTGGTTGCGCAACATTGTAAACAAACGGATTGTAACGTAAATTAGGCGGCTTTGTTGCAAAGGGGAACATTCGTCAAAGAACGCAAGCAGATTCACGCGGTCGTGCATGCGCAAATACACGCGCACCGTCGCAATGATTTGCATACGCGAGTTAGTTTCCGGCTAGATGGAGAAGGGAACAGCGACGCGTCTTGATTCTGTAAACTTTTGGGAAAAAATACGCAACTTATAGAAGTTGATAATTTGAGCGCAATAAAAAAATACATAGCAGAAGGAACTGTTCGTCTAGCGCATCGAACGGTTTTCTCTCTGGAGTCTCGATTTTTCGAATCGCGATAAGGAATACCGCAGCAATTTCATCGCGCAAATGATCCAGAGCTAGAGGAACGGTTACGACGGCATCATCCGGCCTATCCGAGCTCCAAGACTCTCCCAAGGCGACGACGAATAAATTGCACGCGTCCAAATCGTCGAAGAGAAAGAGAGACGGAGGAGTCGTCTGCGCGGGCAAACAAGAGCAGGAGGCTTAAGGTGTCTACCGAATAATAGGCAGAGGTCTCGGTGACGTTTCTTCTGGAAAATTTCAATGGTCGACTTTTACTTTCCGCGGGTCGTTAGCCTTCTGAGCGGATATCAAAAGGTTCGGGCGGCGCGGTTAGGTTTCTCCATGGAAGGAAACGGCAGCCGCGGGAGGGCCATCTTAAGAGACGCCGACGGTGCCGGAAGTTGCTGGCAGACTGATTTTGTCCGGGATTAAGGGACTTCGACGCCCAGTTCAAAGTTCGGGTCCTGGCTTATTATATAGGATCCTAGCGACGAAGGCGGGGGACATCGAAAGGGGAACGCGGCAAATGGAAAAGCGGGAACGGGGATTCCGAGATAATTAATTCCAGCTAATTGTTCGTGGACCGCGGAGAATAGCCAAGTGGCTGACTTTTAACGACGGGGGCAACGTATAATAATCTTCCCGACGCCTGGAACCTTTCGACCGATCCGCGGAGGGGGATGAAACGGGAGAAGAAAAAAAGACTACTTCGAGGGGGGACAAGTTGCGCGCGAATCCGTCGAGCCGCGAGGAAAGTTTATCGCGCGGCATCGCACGAAGGCTGCGAACGACGCTCTCATAAATTTCGACCTGAAAGTCAGGGCAGTGCTGGAATAATAATTTGCACCGTCTAATTACCGACGATTACCACCAGGAGCCGTCGATAAGATCGCCGCCAGGTGAAACGGAAGAGTTTCGCTGAACGTGTTATCGCGCGGACGAAAGCGGTTCCGCGAAAATCGATGCGAGTCGCGACGACTAGCAATTTTCGGAATGGATTTTCACGGCAGTCGCAACGATAACCTTTGCAACGCGAGGAAGGAACGAGCTATCGACGGTTTTTCGAGGCGAAGGCGAAAGAACGCGAGTCTTCTTCACTTCGATTTCCATAAAGATCGACGGAAGCGATGACTGGCCCGGGGCCAGCCTTCGGCGTAGACTTCGCGGTAGCTCGACTTGGACGAATCGTGACAGAGTTGCTGGAAAGAGACGAAAAATAACCAGGGGTTGGAAGGTTGACCGACGCGAGGACGGTTTACGAGCAACCAGGGGGCACGACAAGTCGGTTTATCGGGTCTTGGCTGGCGGGTCTATTCAATGAGCAGCCGTTTAGTCCAGGCGCAGCATTGTCGAACCAGACATCACGGAAATTCGACTTTCACCCTCCGCTCGTGCTTCGTTCTTTCGCCGACTCACCCTTTTCCCCTGCCATCTAAGCCAGTCTTTCTCAAAGCACGGCTCACTGATAAGTCAACGCTCGGCCATCCTGAAAATTTTCACGACGGCAGTTCCATCCGTCTCGTATTCTCGAGCTCGCCTGGGAAGTTCGAGAATAAAATTTCATCCTCTAGGAGAAAGTTCTAGCAGGAGCCAACTTAATTGTATAGTCCACCCAGGTGTGCCAGAAACAGAAACTTTTTGTTTGAGAAACACTGAGCGACACGTGAAACTGACCACGTCGACACCTCTAGTCCAAGAAGGATCTTATGCATCTTTGATGCAAGCTTGTCCGTTTCCACAGCTACGCCACGTGTTCTGTCCTGGAACGTACGTGGCTGAGACACCGAAGTGGTCTCGATGTCGGAATACCCGAGTTTACGGCGGTAGCGGATGTCGCCAATGGGATCCAGTTGATTCCAGTGCTTTGCTCTTTTTTACTGTTTGTTCCGTTCCCTCGAAAGGTAGCTTGTTTTTCGTCGGACGCAAAACCCTGCACCTGACTACTGGGTGTGTCAATTTTTCTTATGCCATCTTCGGGTAATACCAATAGGCACGGAGGAAATTTCGAATTCAGCTGAGAGAGCTTCCGCTCGGCAAAGTCGAAGCACTAGACTTTAAGAGGCAGGTTTAGAATTCAAGATCAATGCAAAAACTACACAGGATCGTACGCTCGCTAGGGCTTTGCTTTATGTTACGGCTTTTTCTCACGCAAGGTTTTATTAAACCGTAAAGGTGGATGATTCCGTGACACTCGTGATCCCTCGTGTAGCGTGCGTAGTCGAAGATTGGATCGCAAATCCGATGGCGCACTATCGAGTGCACACTCTGTCATTTCAAATTAATGAAATGACGGTCACATTTAAAGTTGCGCTTTTATGAACGGAATGTCACGCTAGGAATTCGAAGCCAGCTAACGAATGCGCGTAGATTTCTTAGCCAATGAAAAATATCGTTAATATGTTTCGGAATAAGTTTACACCATCTTCAACAGAAAGTCCTTACCTAGGCGTTGACTTTGCTCCGTGTCTGTGTAGAGACTTTACCACGCTCCAGATATTACGGCTCGAGACTCGCGTCGCGACAATTAAGAAAGCCGGAATGAACAATAGGTTTTTATGCTCCGAGAAAGTTTGCTTCACGCGACGGGTCTAATTTTAAAGTCCAGACGGTTTACCTCGCAATGATCTTATTGTTGCGACACGAGTCTCCGGTGCCTTTCAGCGATTCGTGCCTCCTTTTTCGTCACAATGCTTCCTCGTTAACCAACGTGTGACCGAGGACCCGTTAGACTCGTCGCGAACGCCTCGTTCTTCCGACAGAAAAACCACTGGAAGTAGTCGCCGAAGTAATTAAAAAGCAAGATTTAACTGTCGAGGTGTTCAGCCTCGTCCTTTCAAATTGTTCGTATAATAATAATCCCTTGAAGGGATTAACGTCGCTAGGATCGAGCTATCGCGAGATTAGGATTGATCGAGGAGTTCCAAGGCGGTCTGCAAAGCTCCAGTCCCACGATGCGACTGAGAGACCTCTTTCACCGCGCACGCTTTCAATTCGTGTACTTCCGTTGTCCAACGGCGGACTGTCAAACGCAGACCTCGCTCGCTCTCTCGCGAAATCTTTTCCATCTTGCATCCCCCAACCCCCTTTCAACGCTCCTCCGACTCGAAAACATTCGTCCGTGGAAAGGCGACGAAAAGGACGAAGATTGACGGTCGTCGATCCGTTCGATTATCAATTAATTGGCTTCAAACTTCCTTCGCGTGTTCACAGTTAGATGGAAAAGGGGGGAACCGGTTTTCGATGACCAAATTGATAGTCCCTTGGTCGGGTCCACGTGCCCTCGTGTAAGCCGTTAAAGTAAATGAGCGACTCTCCTTCGTCCTTTCCTCTCCTGCGAGCGTCCCCGAGTCCACCTCGATTCTGCCTCGAAAGCACTCACATTGATTTGTTCGCAACTCCTGGTTTATAGCTTCTCCTTACCCTAGGACATTGACCACTCCCGTATCAGTCCCGATAAAAACCCTCCAATCTGGCTACCTCCCTCGAGCGACCGTTAATTCAAATCGTTCAATCGGTCTGAAAAGGATCGTTCGCAAGGTTTCGCGTCGATCTTCGAATAACGACGTTACACGGGAAACGTAGAGTCGGGATTACTTGTAACATCTTGGTCTTCCGGCGAAGGAAAAAGAAAACCGATGTCTCCGAGTGGCTGCGCGATTCGAAGAGACTATTTAGCGTCGCCGTGGCAGGGTGAAATTGATTTTTCTGACGCGACATTGAACTCAACCGGTGCTCCATTGTTCCAAGTCCGTCTGGGCGGACTTCTTGCCTTTTATCGTGGAAAAAGCTTAAGTCCTTTAAAAGAGCGACGAAGTCTGCCGGCGTCGGCGTTCGCATTCTTTTAGCGCACAGGCATTCGTGAGCTTTGATAAAATGATGCGACGCGACAAGAATCGATTTTTTCCTCGAATACAGTATTATCCCGTTAAGAAGAGAAATTTCGTGCTCTATCGGTCGACACGGTGGAACGACGGAGTTTTCTTTTTCGATTGCGCTTTTGACCGTGTTCACCGCGAAGCGGCTGTATCCGTTGGTAGTTACGAACCGAATTACATTGATTGGATAACCAGAAATGCCTCGACAAAGCAATCCGTGCCGGCGTTAATTAGTCATCCGAGACGGTCCGAAGTAATGAATGATTTAGTGGACCGGTCGCGCCTCACAAAGAGGTTTCCCGTGTTCCCGGTCCCGGTTATGCATATTGCAGGAACGTGCACGTCATTCAAAACCCTCCCAACCGTGCTCGTGGCCCCGTTCTCCCTTTTTAGCATGACATCAACGGGACGATAAAGGACTTTCGTCCGTGCGATGACTTCTGCCGCTGAAAAGGTAATCTCGTCCCCTTTTCCGAACCGCGGACAAAAAATAACCACCGTCGACAAAGCGACCGGAGCGTTCGTGAATTGCTCGTAACGTGAAATTTTTTATTACCGAGTTGAATCGACCAACGACTGAGCATCGGTTACCTGCACCCTTTGTTTTCGAGATCTCGCCTCGGCTGAATCTCGATGGACGTCGAAAGGGTTCAGCAACGGAGGATTTCCTGGGTCGACGAGAACTGCTAACGCTATTTTATGTACATCGTTGGAAGTTCTGATTTCGACAATAGCGTCCTGGAAAAACGAGACAGATGGATGGGGGTTGCACGGCAATTTTTCGTTGGAAAGAAAACTCGCCAGCATTCGGCGCCAGAGATCAAGAAAGCGAATTCACTTTCGAGTGACGCGCTTCCATAATGTCGAACCGCGAGCAGCTCTCCGGTAGACCAGCTCCTCTCGTCGTCGTTTCACTTTCTCTCCGAGTGCAATTTCTCAGCCCCCGGATCCCAGCACCGCGGTCGAAGCATCGCCGCCCAACCAGTACCAACAGCATTATGCAAATGAGACGGTTCCACCAGTACGAAAACGTTGGAACCCCATTCAAGGTACTTCCCCCGTTCCTTCGCAAAAACTGAGGTTTAGCCTCGGGCCGAGCGTATCTCGATAAGGTCCCTCCTCGGGGACGCTCGCGACGTTTCGATTTTTCAAACGGACCCCGAGAAGAAAGACGAACGTTCGATGGATGCCCGAGGAGAATACTACCTGAGAAAGTACTCGAGTGCCCCGATCCCACGGGTTTCCCGGTATTGGACGCCGCCCAGGGAATGGGGTAGTCGCGAACAGTTCTCGCCCCTGGTACCAGTTTTTCGGCAGGATAACCTCACGTTTATAGAATTCCATAATTCAATAGGTATCTAATTCGGAGGTCATCCACGCGGAACTGTGGGATGACATCGATCACACACGTCGTTCCCGATGATTTCGCTCGAAGAAATACCGTTTACACTCGACGATTAACCCTGCCCTGCCATTTGGACAAACAGAACCGTACCCGGAACGTAAAAGGGAAGTCGTATCGTTCTTTCCATCGGTCAGGAAGTTACTTCGCGTCTCCAGTCTCCGCCTCATTACCGAGAGACGCAAACTGTCCTCGTCCTTCTTTTTCACCCATCTCCAGCTCGTGTGTTCGTCCGTGCCGCTTTAATTGCGTTCGTCGTCCAATCAAAGGAAACTTTTCGGGCAGTTCGGGGCTCAAAGTAAAGACTGGGGAAGCAGAGTGAAAGCACGACCAGCGGAGGAGCGGGGGGGAAAAGTTGGGAAATACCAGAGGTCCACGGAATAAGTGATCGATTCCTTGATAATCGCGTTAACGCGAACGCAGCGGCGAGCCAATCAGCCGCGAATAACGTAATTACTGGGTTGCATTACTGCACGCTGGTTGCACGGGAGATCGGTCTGGTTGCGGCTCTCCTCGTTTCACGCCCCGGCTGTAATTCCTTTTTTTTCCATCAGCTCTCGCGCCGTGTATCAGCGCCCTTTGCCCGACGACAGGAGGAAGGATATATGGACGAGCTTTGATCTCTGGGCGTCGCTCCTAACGCGCTGGTCCTTCCAGTCGATTCAATTAACGAGACAAAGGGAAAGCTCGGAAAAATGGACAGGAACGTACAAGCCACCCGACGATTTCCTTTCGAGCGTCCATCGACGTTACCCTTTTTATTGCGAATCGTTATCGATATACCGAGAGTAAACTATCGAACCGCGAACGTTAGTTAGCTGTCTCTTTAAATGGATGGGAAACGAGCATCGACGTTTAGCGTCGTCGAGAAAGTGCAAACTTCGATTTCTTTCGAGTTGTCCATGTTCGTTCCACGCGCTTTTCCCACGGTCGGTGGTTCGCAAAGGGTTGAGTCGCGATATCGAATACAAAGCGGCGGGTAGAAACGAAGGGTGAACGCGCTGTTGAATAAACAAGAAAAAAGGAAAAACAGCAAGAAAAAAGGACGGGGAAAAACCGGGGGAGGATGGGACAGGACGAAAGCAGCCCTTTTTCACCGGTGACACGCTGTTTACGTTTCGGGCTATTTAGAGTTCGTTTACGCGGGCTAGAACGAGGGAGTGGGAGGGGCGGTTGATTAACACTTCAAACGGGAAAGCCGCATAATGCCACGTAATGACAGCGCCCGGAAAGAGGTAACTGGCTGCGTGTTCGATAAATCGAGACCTCGTTAGAACGGCTTTATGCGCACAGGCAATGGGGCGAACTGCCCTTTTCCTTGCTCGTCCTACGCAACGCTTTCTATCCGAACCGACGATATAAATATTGAAACGTGGCGTCGAATAATGCGCGCTGCGATGATCAAGTACCCCGTAATACCTCGAAAGGAGGCAATTACGCTACCGACTTGTGAGTTCTATCTCGAAACGAGAAAAGAGCTAGACGAATTTACCTGTAGATTCCCGAAGTAGTGGCTTCGTAAAGATTGATAACAAAAGTTATTAAAGTTATTATTATGACGAAAATAGTGTCGTTCCAAGATTAAGTTTCAAACGATTCGGATAGTTCGACAGTTCCAAAAGTGCCAGGTTCTAGGGGTCGTTGACTCGTGAAATGCATCGGGATATAATAGAAAATCTTAAATTAGCCAATCCGGGATGCTGACAGTGTAAAGAGACATCGCTCATCTGTCACGGGGTCAACGGTTGATTAGCGTAGATTCGGAGATCTCGACTAGACCTTGTTAAAGTTTAATACCGCGATTATTTCGGAAATATCGACCGTGAACGCTGGGAAAAACAGACTCTCGCGAAAATCGCGGCAAGAGGTGGTCGACCTCTTACCCGATAATTCGTCCAAATTTTCCAGGACGTTAAAATAATCCTCAGACTTGTAAAATTTTGTTAAATGTTCATCTCCTTTACGAGACGATGATGCAATTTTGGCTCTCTTTCCAACAAACGTTAAAGAATTCCTGGAGCGAACGGTCATCCGAGTTTGCTATCAGCAAAGAGTTAACGACGTTACGTCACTCTCGAAATATCGCGAACGAAACGGAGGCAGGCGGGCAATGTCCCGACGAAATCGATGAGTTCTCGAACGAGGAGCTACCCAAACCACCCGTCGCGGCCCGGTGTCGTCGACCCGGTTATACGTTAATGGATAATAGGATATCCGTTACGCTCACCAGCTGAATCTCGTCCCCGCGGTTCTATTCAGCCGGCCATACAAAGATAAATCCGATACCGCGACGCGAGAAAGATGCTTTCTAGCCCCGGTCGCATAATTATAACCATGTTTCGAGTGTCTTTCTTCGTTCGCGCGACCTATATCTAAACATTCCCAGACACGATACAACATGTCGCGATGCCTGTTAATAATTCCTGTGTACCACGATACATACAATTATTTATTCAGCGTCATGCCGCTGCATTTTGCTGCCTTTAGATATTAGACGTTCGTCGGGAAAGAAACCGCGATTCGCGGAAACGTATCGACAGTCGAGGAAGACGATAAACAAAAAGAGAAACATCTACGAAACATCCCCGAGCTACGTTCATAATCAGTTCTATGTAACGTTTCGCATTCTGCCTGCTCTCGACATCCTCCTCGCAAACAGTTCGAGTATTACGTTTCGATGAAAGGCCGAAGGCGATCGGGTAAGGGCCAAGAAAAATACCGGTAGATTAAGCGGCGGAGGGGAGCGGGAGCGTGGAACGAAGGAAGCCACGCAGTCTCGGACATCAAATTCGCCCACTATGAAAACAGAGGCTAAGTGTTTCGATATTTATCGGCTGCCACTTCGTCCGACCGTTTCGCGAATGGTTCTAGACGACGACCAGCTTGAGAACGAAGCAGAGGGGCGGGGGCTGCGCGTCGCTAGTGGGTGATATTTTCTGGAGAGAGGCCAACGACAACGGCTGCGGAAACGACTTCTCGAGGAGGAACACACGGGGAAACCGTACGATTCAATTTCCCCTCCCATTGGTACTCCACCTCTTCCCTTAATCGTCAAAAATATTGGCCCTGCCGGCTAGCCAGGAACCAGCTTTTCTTCCTGGACGACCAAGTAGCCCGCGATCGTCTCCCAAGACCATCGACCATCGCCAAAAGAAACGACGAGGAAATTTACGGGTACAGACGGGGCCCCTCGAGAAGATTACGCGACTTCCCGAAGTCCTTGGCGTTTCTCCTTAGAGATTCGAGTACACGTTCAACCGCGAATATACATTGAAACATAAGAAATTATTGCGTTACGTTGATCGTTCGGAGAAGACCCCGAACGTTCGAAGGATAGGTCCCTTCGAAGGAGACGCACGCGAAATCCCCATGCCCGTTCGCGTTCATTCGATTATGCCCTACCCACAAAAAGGAACTTCCCTCGAAAGAGAGCGCCCTCGCGAAAAGGAATCACGGGATTCGAGGTTGGACGGGTGAAAAGGAAAAAGTAATGAGACGTTAATTCACGCTTTATTGCCGGTGACTCGATTACGCGACGTAAAAGCCAAAGAGACGCGGCCGGGTATAGATCGTCGTTCAACGTCGGCCAGATGGTTTTGTGATTAACGTTTCTTTTACTGCGTATGTAAAGCTCTTTACGAGGAGCTGCGCGCAGTTATCTACGAGATCGGTCCTTTATTACGGGGGTTGGGAGTAGGGGTCGCTCGAGGAGGAGCAAGTCGAGAGGGTGTACACAGAGATAGCGTGCAATCCCGCCCGAGGGAACATTAGTCCTGGGAACCGTGGAACGCTGGCAGTAGCTGGCCACCAGCCGACACCGAGGTCTGCGACCATCACCCGAGGCTAACCGTCCGATCCACCCTCTCGACGGACCACCAGGTCGCATGCTGGTATTCGCAGCCGATTCGCTGGAAACAGAGACAGAGCGGTCGAGGGACGAACAAGCTCGAATTCGAACCGCTAACGAACCGGTCTCTGCGGAGTGTACGCAGAGAGCAACGAGGGAAACGTTGGCGATTCTCTGCCGCGCGCGGGGGTGGGGGGGGGGGTGGTGGTGGAAATTAAAACGAACGTGATCGGGGTTAATCGCGTTAAAAGTGGCCTCGGTTATGTCGGTCGACGGACTCGGTTATTCGGATAGAATTAATACACCGCTTGTTTGCGTCCAGATATAATACAGCACGAGCGCGCGCCAGGCACCGACTCGAACCGTCGAGAGAAGAAAGAGCCGATCGTTTAGTCGAGATATCGACGGAGCAAATGCACTCGCTACTTCGCGCCAGCGACGCGTGAGGATCGTCAGCAAAAGCTCTCTTCGTCTTATCTGTCTTCAATCCTACCCGTTCGGCTCTTTTCTCCTCTTTTTTCTTCGACGACGCTTACTCGCTCCCGCTGGAGCACCTTTCAAACGTGCGCGGTCGCCGCGTTAATGCGCCATTAGGGAACACTGGGCCGGAATGCAAGCCAGCTCGGACAAGAGGCAGGTACGACTCCTAAATGCTTCCCCCCTTTTGCACCGGAAGAGCCTGGGCGAGACACGAATTGCGAACGAGACTCTCGTTTACGACCTCCCGACCAAACCGTTCGGTTCCAGACGAATCGATTCTGGCGATAGTTACGGATCGTACCTGGTCAGACGTTTTAGTCAGTCTTCGTACATCTACGACTAAATTGTGAAAAACAAAAAAAGGCGAAACCGAAGGTCGATAGATAAGGCGATATACTCTGTCGGATCCGATCTGGATTTCGTTCGAAACTCTAGATCCTCGAGGCGAACGATCCGTATCGATCGATGTCGGTAGAAACACGAGATCCTATCCTGACCTTTCTAAGACTTCACGCGCGTAGGAATAAATATTACATCGACCGATTCTATACTTCCTCTTCGATACCAGACGATAATAACGGAGCTAAGGGGTCGAGCCAAGGAACGCTACGTTTCGCATACAGAGATCGCGATATACCGCAATCGTGAGTCGAGGGAGGCAGTCGTAAGATAACGGCAAAAGCCTCGGTATGGACGTTTATCAATGATATACGATATGCACGCGCGCCTCGATATCGTCTCCGATGGTTTCCAGAGAACAGCGAGGAAAAGGGGTGTCCGATGTACGGCTGGCGTTATGCCACGAGGCACGCGACCCACGCGTAAATACGGGTCCCCTTGTACACCTGTTTCACCTTCCACCGAGCGACTCCTTCAGACGTTACAAGTTCTAGAAGGAAGATTGAAACCAGACCGCCAACCGAGAAAAACCATTTTCTCGGTACAAAGGACTTCGCGCACTCTGAGTTTTGGCTGAAACAGACTCTACCGCGTCGCAACGAAGGTGGTGCGAAATAAATGTTGCGGTGCATAAGCATGTAAACGACCGAAACTAGAATCAGCGTTGCATTAAGAGATTCGTCGAGGATGAAGCCGAAGGAAATGAGAATGCAGTTGTAGAGGAAGAGTTGGGAGGACGTTAAGGAGACCGTCTTTATGCTCGACCGCGAGCAAATGTACAAGGTTAAAGTGTTGCATCCACCCAACGCGAATATTATCCCGCGGCGTCGGGACGCCGTGGATAATTGAACGGCGTAAAGTCGGCCGGGAGCGGGTCATAGTCGTTAACCTGGCAGTGCCGCCTAGACGTGAAATGTATCGTTGGCCTAGACGCTCCTGCAGCGCTGTAAATTTTTTAACGCGACCGTCGAGATGAAGGCGCGTAAAACCGATGGATGTAAGGGAAACGCCGCCAAGTCGGTTGGCGGGCTGTCTCCGTGGTAGAAAAGAATTACTGGTTGCCTCTGACGCGGAAGCGAAATCGTAACGTGTTAATTAATCCCTTCGGTCACGCTAGCACGCGCGTGTACCTTTCTGCAAACTCGTAGAAGCAGACTTACGACCAAAATAAATCCAGCGTAAACGGATCGAAACGACTACGATGACGTTCCTTGTGCTACTCCCCCCCCCGAGAAAGTTTAAAACGTCGCACCCTACCTCTCTCGCACACCCCAGTTTTGTTCGCGATTAACGTTCCAGAACCGTTAGCCTTTCTTCTCGGGTTCCCCGGGCTCGTCTGCAAAGGCGAAACCGCGCGTTGCCGCTCGACTCCTTGGTCCGTTCGTTTGCTCGTGTTCCCATTTGGAAATTCGGTACATTTCCCGCGAACAGTTTCGTCGGGCGTACAACAGGTCCGCGAAATTAGCGGGACACGAAACGCGGTTGCCTCGCAACGAAACAGTCTCGGGTAGGGGACGATCCGGCGGGACATATTTCGGTCGCGTCGTGCGCATTCGGAGCCAATGCACCTCCGGACGTGCGCGTATGCGCTCGTTTTGGCTGAATTATGCGGACGGCCATCGCGAAAACCACGGAATGACGTGATCTCGACGAAATTTGTACGCGAGATTGTCGAGAGATTCGACCGCCGGCTGCTACGTGTTGAAACTGCTGGAACGACCCGGCGGCCTGAATTACGACCGGATAATTTCGCACGCTCGCGAGCCTCTTTCAGCAAACTCGCGAGGCGATCTACACGCCTGCAACCTCTATACTTGCTGACACGAGCTAGAACACGGATTGAATTGTACTCCGCGGTTATTCTCTTCGAAATTAACGTCGTTATGTTTCTACGAAGATATTATATCAAGGTAAAGTGCAAATCTCTCGCCTCGCTTTGCATTTCATACCCAGCTATACACACAATGTAGCGCCAGAGCTTGTTCGATGTCACCGTTTGTGTCAGGCTATCTTCTTTATGCAAAGATTCAATCATCTTTGTATAACACGGGCTCGCATCTGGAATGCCCAACGAACTTCACCTTTCTTGTTCGGGATAAAAGCCACCGCGTAATGTTCCACTTTTACTGCACCGGAACGGCAGAATTGCGAGCAATCGAGCGACGGAACATTTGTCGCATGAAACCACGGTGGTTCGTTTCGCAAAGACAATCATGGGCTGTGCACGAATAAATTACCAGAGCACACAGAGTAGACGAAGTCACGAGACCAAACGCTCTCTCGAGTGGTCGACGCAACGTCGCGAGCGTCGTCTGGCGACGTCTCGCGGTTCCTTTGAACGAGCTTTCGACGGCTGTTTGTTTTCCTTGCTTTTCCCAGCGTCTACGACGCGCCACTTTCCGATTGAAACGCGGCGACGACAGGGAGGATAGCGCGAAACACCGTCGAAGATGAATATCTTCCGCGAATCCGCGTGTTTCGTCGCGGGTAAGTCGCCGTTAAACTTCTCCCCGTAGGCGAAAAATGTATTTTAAGTTCCGATCCCAGACGGGGCCCCGTTTCGCTATCCGTCCTCGCTAGAATCTAACGCCTCGCAAAGTTTCCTTTGCTTCTTTCCGCGAGTGCTTCTCGCGATACTTGCTCGACTGTCTAATTCAATTTTTGAAAATCGAGAGAAGAAGATCCTTTGCAACCTTGCTGCAAATGACTTTTGGCAATCGCGAACGTTGGGAATCGGGAAACCGAGGCGCGGATAATGCGAAACGACGAATATCGAGTATCGAACGCGTCTAGTATTTAGCGTCGAGTGTCGAGTTTCCACGAGTCACGGATACACCCCTAGGCGTCTATCGACGGCGGCCGAACCACAAATTGCGAACGAGACGCGGGATTCTGGGAGATCAAGCCTCCGTTTCTCCGCCGTGCTGTTTTCTCTTTTCGCGCCAACTATTTTCATTGGTTCCCCTTTTTTCTTATTTTCTATCTGTCGCGGTGCTACAGATCAAAAGGCTGAAATTGCTCGCCCATTTTTTTTTTATGTACCGTCGTACGGTTTCGAACGAGAAGCTATCGTTTTGGTGGCCATTTTTTTTTTTTCAAATTCAAATTTGAACTATCGAACGAGAATACTAATAAATTATTTCTACATGGTATAGTTCCTTTACAAAGGATCGATAGAATCCACGTCGAAATTTCATTCCACCTGCTCCTCTCTGTGCCGTTTTCTCTGTTTCACCCTAACAGGATTTCGTTAGTCGCAGCGGTTTCTTTTTCCCTCGGCACTAGTTCTTTAGCTATTCAAGGGAGTCGCGAAACTAACCGGAATTACGAGCCGTCGCGGCAATTAAAATTAACGAAGAAATGCACCGAGCCTAGTCCGTTTTTCATTTTCTACGTCACTCTAGACCTCGGCCCGCGCGTTTCCCCGCTATATATTATTTAAACAAACTTTGACATTTCGCCGACGTATTTCGTCCCCGGAGTGCGTCAGAATTCAAGCTGCAATTTTTGTCGTGAAACGAACACTCTACCTACCAGATATAATTTTTATTCCTCTCTCTAGCTGCGAGTCCGTGTTTTCATTTCGTATGGCACTTTCAGCGTCCTCTTAATTTCTGCGGGAGAAACCGAAGTGCGAAACAAAAAAAAAAAAAGAATAAAGAAACAAGAGAAAACGGAACGACAGGAAGACCAAGATGACTGCGGTACGAATGTCTGCCTGGAGATCGCGACCGATAAATCGTCTAATCCCAATTTAAATGTTCCATGAAGATTTCGGGACGCAACAAATGCAATAACGATGAGCTTTAATCCGCATCCTTCGTTCGAGCGATGCATCGCAGTCGCTGGAACTGCCTCTCCCCTGGTTAAGGCGCGCAACGAGGGCTTTTATTCCCCGCGAGGCTGCAATCCTCCGTCTCTTCCTCTCACTGTTTTTCGTATCCTCCTCTAAAGGAGGTGGCGGAAGACAATGGAATGCTTACGTCAAAACCCGCCCGCACCGCGTCGGTATTTCATGTCTCAATTATTTCCCACAAAAGCAGCCGGAGAAGAGCGTCGGAGGCTACGTCCTACCCTCTCGTTCCGGGTAACCGTCACGACGGTTATCCAGCGCGTTAACCGCCGCGAAATTTTCACCGACGATACGATGGCCGCGTTCTTGTCGGCTACTTGAGCGAATGGGAACACACGTCACTGCCGGGACAATCCCCATTTCAGCCCGTGAAGTTTAATTAAATTATCAATTAGACGCTCGAACCTCCATTATTCATTTATTTCTGAAAAAGTTTCGCATCGAGCGAGCCGAACGATAACGCCGGTTAACAGTTTTCGACGATAGAGTGCCTCTCGTAGAGTTCCCGTTCACGAGTTATCATACATAGCGGCAATAACGATATTAGCGATATCAAATTCTCCGTCGTGTCGCTCGTTGCGAGGCAAACCGAATAAAACTTCTCGCTTTGCTAAAAGATGACGGAGCGGCTGCGAAACAATACATTGTTCATGGGTCGACGTCAAAAACCGTAGTAGCCGAAGTAGGATCACATAAATTTCCCAGACGATCGAAACAGAATTTTAGAGCAGATCTAATGGATCCTCCATCGCGATTTGAATTCTCACAGTCGGCTTCGTGAATTATTTCGACAGGACGGTTGTCTTCCCGTGAATAATGAAGCGTGGCTCGAGCGGTGGCTCGAGCGAATCGTATGAAATCGAAATGGACCGGGGGCGTCTCGATCCCAGATTTCTAGAACCAACGCGACCCAAACTAAAACTCCTAAAACTCGTGCGTTTAAATGTTAATCTCGCGAATACGTTATAACGAGTATAGTTTCAAGAATTTCTAAAGATTTTTGCCTTAAGGTAACCCCGATGACGAGACTGAATCGCTGAAACTGACGTTGCTAAAAGTTCGTCGAACGAAATAGACTTAATTTCTCATTCTAACAAACTAGACAGAAGATTGAAACGCGAAGGGAACCGAATCAAAGGCTATAAATATCGGATCTCCGAGCGATTTCACGGCGCGCGCGTTACTTCTCAGGATTAGCAGGCAACATCGGGGATAGCCGTCGAACAGTAGCAGACGCGCATTAGCGGTGTTGGTACCTCCCGTGAAACAACAAAGCCGGTTTCGGCTCCCTTTGTAGCAGAAACGGTACAATGGAGAAAGCGTGGGAAGGGGTGGCAAGCTCGTCTGAGCTTTTCAAATTAAAAGTGTAGTTTAGCGCCGCCACCGTCTCCGTCGTCCAGATGTTTTCGCGGGGCCGAGAGCTCAAACGCCTGCCTCGTCTCAGACAGAAACGCCGCGTTGAAATTCCACGGTCGCTCGAACAATGTTATAAAATCAGTCTAAGACTCGATGTCTTCGTCGTTACATTTTTGTTCAATTTCTAACGATAATAGATATATTATACAAAAATTGAGTGTTTAACAACTTCAAAAACGAAGCAGAAGATTTCCTCCATTCCTCGAATTACGATACCTTCCGGTTAAGTACTTTAGCTAGCCCCAAAATACTCGAGTAAATACCTACTGAATTCCTGACTCTTCTCGAATCAACTGCAACCTGTTTCCCGGTGAAAAGTTCCCTTAGATGTAAACACGATTCCTGCTCCCTTCAGGCCCAAATTTTTTCCGCGAGTCCGAAGAAATTTGCGGAACTTGACGGCACCTCGAAACATCTCCAAGTCGGTGCTACGCCGCCGGTTATTTATTCGCCGTTTAATAAGCAATCTAAATTCCGTCCATCCTTACGAGTCGCGACGTACTCCTACTCTCTGCTACAACCCCTGCTCCGTCGGCGACCCCCTTACCGAGTCAAATCTCTCGAAATCGATCCTCCAGTCTCGCCACCTGCAGGATGGCTGGTCGGCCCACCGTGATATTCATCGCTCTCAATGGAGGTAGTTTCATAGATCCCTAACGATGACGAATATTTTTTCAAAGGTAGCGTCAGGCGTTCGCGTCGTAGCTCGAACGTACAATCAAAGTCTGGAACAGTTATCGCTCGAATTCGCCGTGCTGCGATTCGATAATTCGTGTCGTGGCGTCGTCGACGAGTTAAATCCGGAGGATATCCGGCGTTACGGTCTCCGAGCACGCTGAATTATAGATAAAGTTCGGTGACCGAGCGCCTGATCGTTTCGAAGCCACCGCTCGCTCTCCTCGTCACGGCCGATTAGAATTTTATCGTCCCGTATCGCAGGCTCCAATTAAATTCCTCGATTAAGAACTCCCACCGGTATCTAGACTCCCCTCCCCTCTGATACGTTTTAATTGCTTCCCAATTATAACGGATTTATGGACGCGGGCGGCAGCCTTCAGGGGAGCCGGTAACGAGCTCCGCCATTATCCGGCATTATCTTAATCTTTGCTATCTTAAGATCGTATTACTACGCGTTTATTAGTCCACTGCTGCGGCTCGTAACCGAGCTACGTGGCGGATGGTGCACACAACGATGTCGAAATAATTTCTCGACGATCGTCTGGTCTCGAGATTGCAAGGCCACCGATGTTCACTTTGATGGGAGTCTAAGGGCTACATCGAACGTCCATTTTCCGTTAGAAAAGTATTGACAGAGGTCTGGCAGATTCAGTGGCACGCATGCGATTTAGACACAGCTTTCAAGGAGCGGTGATATCCGAATGAATCTGGTAATCCCGGAAAAGGAAGACGGTCGAACGCGAGCAACGAGTACCGCCATTGTACACCCCCGCGAGTTACAAACATCGTTAGTATGCACCGCTCCATCATTACCATTCGTTCTAATACACGTAGCTCGGACGCGTCTCTGGGGTATCGTTCCCGATTATTACCTCGAAAGGGTTGCCACCGGCCGGCAACAGCACCTGAGGGTGCACTACCTTTGCCCTTCCCCTTCCTGTGCCCACCCTTTTGTTGTTGCTCGATACTGCCGCCGGCGAAATCTTCCGCCACACTTTTACCGTCCCTTTCTCCGAGTGTTTTCAGTCGCCTAAAGAAAAAATTTTCAACAATACCCGGAACGATAATATTTCACTCGCTGAACCGCGCAAGATGTTCTCGTCTTTCCGCGCTTAGTGGAACATTGGACGATTCACCAGGTGCCGCCTTTCCCCGAGTCGGGGATCGTCGCGTTTCTCCAGGGAACGACTCGACATGACCCCGTGGCCAAGTGCACGGATTTTCACGCGGCCAGACGAGGGTGCGAGGTGCTTATCGCGATTCTCGCCGCAAGAAACGGCGCCCTCGAGAAGCCGCGGATGTATTCGACGCGCAGGCCGCGCTGGTTTCGCTCGTTAACCAGCGCCGCGGTGGTTTCTTTTCGTCGCGGGCGAGCCTTGTTTATTCGGTGAATTACGAGGTCGCGGAGTATAATTAAAACCCGCGGTTACGAGACGACAAAAGCACGGTCCATCTTCCCTTATCGTGCTTTTCATTTCGAATAAAGACGAACGCAGCCGACGCAGAATGCATGGTCGCGATTTAAAAAGTTTATAATTACGTACGAGCACGTTACGCGTAAGTGGACACGGGACGGAACGAATTAATTTCCCGCGAGAGTAACGAGTGCACGCGAGATGATTTGCCAAACATCGTATCGCGATTACACGCCGCGATAAGCTTCCAACTGTGAATAATCGTGTTTCAAGACTCGAAAAACCAGAGGCAGCCAGTTTTTCCCGGGGATCCTAGCGGTCGAGTAATTAAATCCCTTTTTTTTCGGGGGCGGAACTTTCCATTTCTCCGCGTAGCGTTGTCTCTTTCGCTCTTCCTTCGGCCCGAGCGAAATCGAATAGCGGAAAACGCGGCGAAAGGAACACGAGCTTCGCCTCAAATTCGAACGGCCGTCGCTGGGAAAATAAAGGCCCACGAAAAATGACGAAAACCGGCGCGGGGGAATTGAAGCTGCCGCCACGAGAAAATCGACGCCGGAACTCGTTCGCCGCGAGTCCTCCGGACAACCAATGGTTACCATGGTCTAACGAGGCGCCTCGGAAATAGCGAATCGCTACCGCAGGCTGTTTTAAACGAGATTAACGAGCTTGAAATGCGATTCTCTGTCAAATTCGTGAAGTCGTTAAAGTTGTTTTGCGTGTTAATTATCCGTCTCCGTTGGGCTATAACAATTCTATATTACAAATTCATTGGAAACTTGTATTTCAACGCTCTGTTAGCTGTATTACAAACAAAAACAAAATGGGTCACCCTGAAGGATATTGAACGATTACGATGTTAACGTAAGGAGCAATAAGTGCTGGATGGAAACTCGAGTAACGCCACTCCTAGAGTTTAGACGCATTATACTATACTCGCCAATATTGCCTTCTCTCGCGCTATACGATACCAATTTCTTAAAGAACACCGCACGATGTTCACGGAAACTCCACCGGGGAATAATTCACGCGAAACGGCGGGCGAGTGGGTGGAAGAGGAAAATTTACAGGGAAATTTCGAACGGCGATAGTTCGATATCGGCGTTTCCGCTTTCTTCGTGGCAGCGCCCAGCGCAGTGTTTCTTTCGGTAATGCATTTTATAGCAGGCTCAGAGCAATTCCGTTCCTCGGTACATTTCATCTATGCATGAATATCAGAGAGAGCAGACGAACGAGCCGCGGGTCCCTTTTCCATCTCGTTTTCGCCCCTAATTCGTCGGTTCTTTCTGGCTGGACTCGCGGTGCCGCTCGGATTCAAAGCACAATTAAGCCGTGGCCATTAAAAATTTACCGTTCGGAGTCCCGTATTACGTCGCCATGCTGGCCATCGAGCTGCTACTTTGTGCTGGACGCTCGTCACTCGCGCGAGTGTGCGATCGTGCGCGACGGACTCCAAAATTACACGATGCCTTTGATGGGATTTCTCCGGTTATACCTCGGCCCGCTAAGCGCACTATGCGCGTTTTCGTCGACTCGCTTCACCGGATATTTTCCATTTTTCGAAAACCTGCCAAGCGAACCGAGCGTCATCGATGGAAACGAAAAAGCTTCCGTTCGAGCGCAACGACGCGATTGGCTCCGCGTTCGATCGGATGCAACGAGGACAAACGACACATGGATGATTCCCAGTGTTAGAGACCACCCCAGAGTCCGGGCTATAACAGGGTCGCAAGTCAGAGATTCGCGAAGGATGACCGAGACGTCTGACCAAGCACCAACCGCGACTACTTTCAGAAGTTATCAAGAAACACTCTTGAATCTTCTTAAACGGTGACAATGCATCCAATTTGCATAAGCCAATCGTTATTTACGGAATAAATTACCATCGAAAAACGTAAAATATTCGCTGGTGGTTGCAAGCGCGAGGATAATTACGACGATTGCTATGCAACGGAAAGGGAGGAGCCGTGTCGCAGAGACAAAAGAATATTTCCAGCAATCGGGCCACCGTTCGCGGACAACAATTGCGAATTTCATTATTAGTCAATAATATGCGCGATGGCTCGCAGCCCATAAATAAAGCGTCCATTATCGTTAGCGTTGCAATTACAATTCAGCGTAAATTTTTCTTCCTCTCAAACGTCTGGGCACTGGCTATATTACAAATTATCGCGCGTAACAAGCAACTAAGGATAACCACTTCGTCGCGCCTTTTGCATCTCTACTTTCATTAAACCGGCGCGTAGCGAAGTTTCTCTTTGACAAGCGTTTAATTTAACTGCGTCTCTCGGCTCTGATCGCGTCACATTATTTTACTCATTTTCATTAAGGGCAAGATACTTCTCCGACGGAGAAGAACAAGACGAAAAATGAGACGGGAAACGCGACGGGAAACGCTAGAGGAACCGTCGTAACGAGACATTTGATGGACGCGCTTATTCTCCAGAGGAAACGGCTTACGGCTGCGCCTCGAGGTGAACCTGCCGGAATTGAACAGTAGGTCAAAAACTTTCCCTCTTTTTTTCGTTCGTCAATTAGATGGTAGGTTCTTATTAACATTTCAATACCTACGGCGAGGTCGTTTCATAAAATTCTTCCCTTTCGTATCGATTAAACACCCTTTATTAATCAGGCGGAGGTAGAGACGAAGAGAGTCAAGAATTTTCTCTTTCGCTGTTCGCTACAGTAACGAAATGCGATAAAAAAAAAAGGGGGGGAATTTTCATCTTTACCTTAATTTTCGTCTGATAACGTTGGAACTTACAAGCATCGAGAATCTCGCTTCGATCCATCGCGCAGTATTCGTTAACGTCTCGAAGCTCGCCTTGAATTTTTTAATTTGTTACACGTCTACCCCCTTAACTCGATTAACCGAAACGATCTCACGCAGGAGAGAAAAAGCTCGAGAAACGTCGACGTACCCGACGAAAATTGACTCAGCTTCCCGTAATTTACAAATTTACAAATTACCCCGAGCCCAGACCAGCGAAGGAACACCCTTCGGTCGATTTAAATTACAGTCAGCGAATTCTTCGCGGCTCCCCGAGCGACGAGCTTCGTCATCCTAAAGTAATTATACACTTAACTTTTTCGCCCATCGGGCGCAGAGGTTATCTCGCGCCGTGCACCCTCGACGGACGTCACTCATCCTAACAGGGACAGGGGGCGTACGAAACGAAACGGTCGAAACGCCTCTTAAAAGTTTTAGGACTCGCGCGAAAGCTAGCGCGCGAACCGTCCGGCCGGCCAGATGCAATCTTCGTTATTTATAAAAGCGAAACACGGGCGATACCTTCTCTCGGGATTCCCGAGGTCATTAATTTTCACCGACGCGCGATAGTCTTTCTCACGCCGCGGCGATGCTGCAACGCTCTTGAAACGCGAAACTTATAATTAGTCGCGCGATTCGCAACAGATCGGACGGCGTAGCGATTCCCACGACGAGACAATTCTTTAACTCTCTAACAATGAATATTTGGCATCGCGCATAAAATTCGTTCAAGTACAGTATTTTAAAGACTTATAAATCGACCCATAATACCGTGGACGAGCCTCATCCGTCATTACGAATGCCCTTCGCGGTCTCAATTTGCGAATTCCGTTGGTCCTGTGTTCATTGTTAGACGGGGATTAATAATACATCGTATACCTACGCCCATCCGCCGCGCTCCGATATCCGGGATAGGGGTTCGACTCACCTCCTCGTACACGAGGGGAGGAATAATACCTTCAGGCCTCGAGAACGACGCGTCTTCGAGAATTCCTCGTCGAAAGTGTACGCGGAATCTTGAGAGCAATTCCAACGAAAATTCGAACACGTCCTTTTCTTGAAAGAAACTGATGCTGAGTCGGAAAAACTATCATCGTAAGCACGCAAAATGACGCCTAATAGAAAGTAGGTGCTAATCATTGGGGTACAAATGCAGCGACCGCTTAGAACAAGGGTGGAAACACTTACCCCGTGTTCGGGAAGAATAATTGTCACTATGAGCTGGTGAATACATACCTGCAACAAAATCAAATGAAATGATTAAAATCAAATCGAGCAAAGTATATCGAATGCCCACCCTCGATGTCTCGCCGTTACTTTTTCCTTTCGTCTCGCATTAACCCTGTCAATCACGCAGCACCGGTGCATAGAAGATCAGAATAGGGTCCTCAACGTTTCGATAGTTTTACGCCCCCGATGCGTTTCTCGTAGGGTTAATCCCTGTGGGATGCAAAGGCGGTCATAAATGTATCGAACCGCGCGACACGTGTCAGCTAATTCGAAGTAAATACTCGAGGGCTGGTTTGTTTTCCCGTCAGACGACACTTCAGGCGGCCAAATATTTCCTCGTTCGTAAGTCGTGCTAATCGAGTTCAGAAATCCTGTGCTACGCCGACCGAAGAGAGACGCGTTGGTTAACCAACTGTATAAAGAAACGTTAGACGCGCGTTTTGTCGCAAAAGATAACATCTTTAGAAGCAGTTTCTTGGATACGAGTTTCGTAGCAGTCTCGAATGTTTAGCGTAGGACGGTACGGAGACGCCAAAGAAAGAGAGCTTGTTCGACGACAATGGCGTGCGAAGAGCGCGAAATAGGCGCGAGAACGAGCTTCCACGGGCCGCGACGATTCCGTCACTCTTTCCCACAATCCCGCGGAGTATTTTCAGTGCATTAGCAAGTCAAATGACCGAAGTTCCTCCGTCAGAAACAGAGAGCTCGCGAGAACGCTGGAATCCGTCCCTTCTCGATTACTCCCCGTTTCCCTTCGCGCGCTCTAGATAAGGATATGTCTACGCGCCGCGGAAAAAAAGGGATCACGCGAAAGAGAATTCGAGACGAGAGCAGAGGATGGATTTACGTTCCCTTCGCACGTATACAGGGCGATTCTAGTATCTGGGACAAGGTGCATCCGTGCATCCGAAACGAGCACTACGCGCCTGCACGCTTGGAAAGGACATAGTATCGTAGAATAATAGAAACAAGAAAACCGTACGATATTTTTATGTATCCTCGCTTAGTACGAAGCTGTAATCTGATCCAGTTATTAGAATCACCCTGTACACCTACTATCGCACGTATACGTATCGCTCGAGGTGCCAACACCCGCCCTCGACGGAGTAGCACCTCGAGAATTTAAAAGGGGACGCCTGGCTTAGGGCTGAATTTCTTCTATCTCCACTTATTTACTCGGCCGCCCAACTTTCTCCATCCGTCGATGCCATTAAAAATAAAAGTCTGCGGGATATATTTGGAGAGTGCTTCCCCAATTTCGAGCCACTTCTCCTTTTCTCGGTCCACGGATTTTTCGCGTCTCGTTTCCACGGACCCCATCTTCGCTATCTCCGCGTTATCGTTAAACGATGGCGTATCGATTAGGGGCGAGTCGAGTCGACTGTAACACGTAGCGAGATCATTTTAAAAGGATTTCGTAAAAACATCCCGTGACGGTGGCCGAATTAAACCAATAATTTCCAAGACTTTCGTGTCGCGATACAAGAGAAACGAATACAGAGAAGCAACGTCTCGGGTGTAGTCGTTTGAAAATTTAAATACTTGGCGATGTCACGGCTCGGATTCTCATAGTTTACAGCGAGACCCATCATAAAGCTAGGCATGTTGTGTTTAAATTCCTTGCAAAAGAGAGATCCGTCTCGGTTCTGTTCACCCGTGAGGGGACTCTGGACCTCCGTCGCAGGTTCAGACATTCAAACGAATACCTGAAATTATTTCCATTTTATCCAGAACCACGGGAAGCTCTGAATTTAATCTCGAGTGTTCCGTGGACGAGAAGATAGATTAATATAGCGTCCTGGGCACGTACCGAACGCGCACACGAGATTGTGGATAAAAGTGCGCCCCGAGTAGAGGGCGGGAAAAGATGATGAGAAGAGAGAAGAGAGAGAGAGAGAGAAGACGAAACGCGAGCAAGCGAAACGGCATCCCCGTGAGTCGGGTATTGTTTCTTCCAAGAGCATTTCTACGCCGGAAGAGAAGAGTTTGTACAACCCTCTGAGCAGACTATTTCAGTGGACCGACTCAGAACCCCGATCGACCCCGCTGCATCAGAAAAGGGGACGGAGGTATTCGTGGAACCCGTCTACGCACTTTCCAGACACTCGTCGGTGTTATTATATCGGCGGAAGAGATTACAACCCTCTCTCGGTACATGCTCGTCTCCTGTCAAATTTATTACAGGGCTCGCGATGATCATTTCATGTCAAATGGAACACTTTTTGGAGCAACGTTCAGGATTTCGTATTTTTCCGCGAGATGCGTCTTGCCGACTGTCGGATCCAGGATTGCAGAGTCGGGAATGTCTTCGATAAAAGAGGCTGATAGATCCGAGCAACGGAAGCTCTCATTTTCACTCGAACGATCCAAGTAGAAACTCGTACGGTAGTTGGAGAGAATGGTGCAATATCCGCAACGGAAGAAAGTCCCGGATCGCGGCAGAGCGTGCCCAGGCGACTCTCCCTTTTTCTATAGAATCCTACGACATTCGTTTCGCAGCTATTCGATCATTCGAGAAACGCTACGACTTCCCCGAACTACCCGATTCCGAAAATCCGGTTGTACTATTCGGGCGCGAACAATCGCAATAACATCGCGATCACTGCGAAAAACGGCGGGAGAAAATCGTCTCGGGAGCAAATACCGAAAAAGTGGAAGCCCGTCTAGGATTTGATGCGGCAGAAACGACGGGCATCTAGAATAAAAGAGTGGTCGTACGGAAAAGAAGAGAGAAAGGGGGTGGGATGCAAGGGGGTGAGCTACAAGGCGCGAGGACCACGCATTGTTTTCCAGCAGACCGTTTCTGGCCTGAGAAGGGTCGAGTTTGCGTCAAACTACCGTTTTTGCTTCGCCACGCTGGCTCCCTGGACTGCGTGACGGCGTTTCGACACTGTTTTGCCCTCTCGCAGCGCCGGTTCATAAGGCGTTTCTTGCGCTGGCTAACAACCGACGCTCGACACGCGTCCGAGTAAAGAATCCACGACCCTCGTCGGCCGCTCCTAAACGTCCTCCGTCACGTTACGGGCAAGAAATCACCGCGGGACCTAATAGACCAACTCGTGTAGCTTTTAATTTCCCGAAAGATCGAAGAAACAAGATTGCCGAACGAGAAGAATGTCGAACGAGGGTTGGAGACTCGTAACGTCACGAATCTTTCTTGAACGACTCGATAGGAGGAACTTCAAAATGGTTCCGCGGCTGTCGAGTAGCCACCAAGCTACGCTATCGTCTCAAAAGAATTCTTCAAATCTTAGTTTTCTTTTTTTATTGAAAATGCAAAAAACAGTTTAAACCGTATCTCTTAAATTCACTTCGAAAGTTAACGTTCGTTTTCGAGCCACGTGCGCCCGTGGCGAACGATAATAAGTCGACGACGCCTACCGACTGCTACTCGACGCCTTGAGAATCTGTGATGCACCTACTCTCAGCCACTAGACGCGTCGTTGCGCCCTCGAAACTCATCCGAGTGTATCTACGACGATCCGCGTATACCGGATCTCAACTACATGTCGAGGATCTATAATAACCGACGACGAACGCGCAGACATAATGTCCGTGAATTAATTACTCCCGACGTATCTACTTCCAAACTTTTCAAACTCTCGCGTTCCAAATGAAAGGAGTAAACGACGCTTAACCACTGAGTAGACGCGCTGATATTCGTAACGTAAGCAGACGTGTGGAAATTTACGGCACTCGTAGTTCGTTCTCCTTCTTCTTTTAAATATACGTACAATTTTTCCCCATATTTCCCCTATAAACAATAATTGTATGCAAAATGTAATCGAGTATACAGACAATCCATTCCGATGGATCAGAGCGTAGTTGGGACCGTTCCAGAAGATCGAGCCGGGTTACGCTCAACTTTCTCGAGGGAACGAACGTTCGAGGCGAGAGGGCATGTATTGTTTAAGTCACTCTGGTTTGCTACCGAGGGAGAGCACTCAACTTTTCCGAAAGAACGTCTCCCTCGTCCATTGCCCTCCGCCGTCCATCCGAACTACGCCTTCTTCCTTTCTTGTTCAGAGAAAACGAGCATGCGAGGGACGAGAGGAAAAAGTTCACGTCAAATGTGGCCCTAGACTGGCGAACCTGAAAATCAAAGTTTGACAGGATCCGTTTGTTCTCCGCGCAGAGTTTTCAGACTTCCGACGTTCACCAGGCACTTTTCCACCCGTCGCAACGACCCCGTAATAGCCTCAACGCTCCTCGAATGCCAGCGATTTCCACTATTCTCTCTGCTCCGGCGATCTCCGAAACGGTTTCGTAAATCTAACAGCGGGTTCGTTGCACGCGCGTCAACAAGTGGTCTTTTCGATGGAGCGAAACGTCGATGGAGAAGAGAATTTTGTACGCGAAATGAACGACGATCGACACTCCGCGAAAATCGAGCACTTTTCCGCATCTTCTATGCCTAACGCAGGGAAAATCTCACTACGGCTGCTTGTCGCGAGGACGAGTCCTGGAATGCGCGAGTTAAAAATTATTCGATCGAAGTGCATTCTTGTACATACGAATACATTTTTCGAAGAAGTTTGTCGCGACACAGAACCATGATAGAATTAATAAACTCTACGTCCAGTTTTGCATCGATTTCAGTGTGCCAGTTATTATCAATCCTGATAGAAAGGATCGTGACGGAGACGAGTTTAATCCTTTTGCCTCGTCTCGGAGTGACGGCGGGTCAGACCGTGGGCGTGAAACAATATTGGTATTTCAGATATTTTATTAAAGTTTCGTACGGGCCGGGATCGGGGCACAGAGGGGGAGAGGACGGACGGAAAAGGGGTGGCGCGGTTCTCAGTTATCCGAGTACGGACCTACTATCGATTATTGACTCGAGAACCGGAGGCGGAGGCAATACACCCACGCCGCGTCCTTCCATTCCGATCTCGACCACCTGGGAAATCCTAGATCCTGACGGATGAACTCGCGATATTTAATTATAGAGTGGTTGGCCAACCGTGTCGGAACTCTTTGCAATCGCGAGCATAGTTTTTCGATGAGTTTCGATTCGAAATGAAAATTCGATTCGAGACGATAAACCGTTTGCTTTTAGGGAGAAATAATGAAATGGAAGAATTACGATAATTACAGAGACGTATTATTGTCGTAAACGTTCCATAAATACCACGATTCTTCCTCTGGCACGTAGCTTCCTGGCCAATGCTATTTACGCGGAAGAAAGGTCTGGTCCGACGTCGCTGCTTCCGCCTCCGCGTTTTTCTTTCGGCGGGCTGTGTCAAAAGGGAATCTACGAGGTTACCAATAATCGAATCCTCGGGACGAGTTTTGTCAGTGGTCAAAGGATCCACGGGTATCGGCGGAGAAGCCAAGGGGAAAATCAAAGCGGCGGTCAAGAGCTAGAAAAAGAATATAAGAAAGAGGAAGAAAGAGGACGAGGGAGGCAACTGGAAATTCCTGAGGATGAAATTAATACCAACGACGCGAAGGAAAGAGGAGAAAGCGTCCCGACGTCGCGGCTTTCTATTTTCCTCGCCGGTCGTGGATACCGAGATCAAATGCAACTTCTGTTAAAGCTGTTACTTCCTTTCGCTGTCCACTCGGAACGAGGACGTCGTGTCTCGAGGGAGTCCATTAGACGCGGATGGTCGTGGACCGGAAGTCCCTCGGGAATCGACGACGGAAGACGCGCGGCGGACTGGTAACTGAAAAAGTAACGCCCAAGGAAAAAAGAGAGGCAGAGGGAGGAGCGTCGAACCACTCGCGATCGCCTATTTTTCCCAACTACGACCCGTAGATGGAAAGTTTCGCTCGTTGGGAAGTAATTCGCTACTTTCCGACAGCCTGAACCCGGGCTATTCGAGTTGTCCTGCTAATTTGGGTCCGAAACCGAACGTTCGAAACTATCGCCACTTAACGAGATTTAACGGAAAGAAGCTATTTTGCAAACGGATAAAATTCCCGATTCGGCTCGAATTTCTGTAACCAAGTGTACACGGCGATTCGTGTAATTGAAACGAATTAAACCGATAACGAATCTTTCTGTTGCCCCGATCAAAGAGGAAATCATATTCAACGTTCGCGTGCGCAGTCCAATTACCCGTTACGCCACTTCCACCCCTGCCCTTTAAACCCGCGAGGTGTATCCCTTCTCGGGGGGGGGGGGGGGGGAGCGGCGGGGGGGGGGGG